>NW_026596463.1:1896819-1967280 GCF_907164565.1 Psammomys obesus | reverse complement strand
GAGGGCCTCTGGACCTAGATAGGTAAGACATTTAGGACATCCTGCTTTGTAAGCAAGCTGAAGATAGAGGAAAATTATCACTGCCATGTAGATCTTGGTCATCAAGTTGGGGAGCCCCGGCTCCCTCTCTGAATGGCCTCCGTTCTGTAGACTGTAGGAATTTCCCTCTGCTCTTTATATGGATTTTTCCTTTGGGAGAGGTGGGTTTCTCAGGATGGCTCAAACTAGGTAGGGAAGGAAAGAGAAGCCATAAAAGCTGGAGGGAGCTGTATGTGCAAATGGTGGGATTCAACAAGGAAGAAAGCACTCTCTGAGGATTAGCAAGATGGTTCCGTGGGTAAGGACACTTGTCACCAAGCCCCATCCGCCCTGGGGTATGCCTGCTGTCTCCTACCACACAAAGTAAAATAAATAAAATGTAGAGGAAAGCACTGTTTGCTCTTTCACAGTAAGTGAGGTTTGCAAGGCAGATCTCTGGGAGTGATGGTTCGTCCACCCTTGTCCCCTGGAGTGGCAAAGTGTTAGGAGCACTGTGTCCGGGCAGAATGTTGCACAATATTGTAAATAGGATCATGTTCACTAACGAAGTCCACAGTCCATATGTGCCTAGCCATCTGCTCTCCAGAGAAAACTGCAGAAAGCAGGCAAAATAATCCCTTCTGCTTGTCCCGTCTGCCTGTTTATTTCACTCACTCTTTCAATTTCCTCTTTCAGAATCAGAGATGACAGATCCTACTGTGAACCCCCGCTCATTTTTTCTCAGGAATCCCAGCGAAAATACATTTGAACTGTTCCCCCTAGGGGACGAGGAGGAGAAAAATGAAAGTGTGTTGCCCGAGGGCAGGGCAGTCTACTTAAACAAAAGCCACTCTCCTCCCATTTCACCTGCTCCCTTCATCTCGGAGGACGCCTCGGGATACCTGACCAGTGCCTGGCTGACGCTCTTCATCCCCTCCATGTACACCTTTGTGTTCGTGGTCAGCCTTCCGCTGAACATCCTGGCCATCGCAGTGTTTGTCTTGAAGATGAAGGTCAAGAAGCCCGCCGTGGTGTACATGCTGCACCTGGCCATGGCTGATGTGCTGTTTGTGTCCGTGCTCCCCCTCAAGATCAGCTACTACTTCTCCGGCACTGACTGGCAGTTCGGGTCTGGGATGTGTCGCTTCGCCACCGCGGCGTTCTATTGCAACATGTATGCCTCCATCATGCTCATGACTGTCATAAGCATTGACCGCTTCCTGGCGGTGGTGTACCCCATCCAGTCCCTGTCCTGGCGCACCCTGGGCCGAGCTAACTTCACTTGCCTGGTCATTTGGGTGATGGCCATCTTGGGGGTGGTGCCCCTTCTCCTCAAGGAGCAGACCACCCAGGTTCCGGGGCTCAACATCACCACCTGCCATGATGTCCTCAATGAGACTCTGCTGCAGGGCTTTTACTCCTACTACTTCTCAGCCTTCTCTGCTGTCTTCTTCCTTGTGCCGTTGATCATTTCCACGGTCTGCTACATGTCTATCATCCGGTGTCTTAGCTCCTCCACAGTTGCCAATCGGAGCAAGAAGTCCCGGGCTTTGTTCCTGTCTGCTGCGGTGTTCTGCATCTTCATCGTCTGCTTCGGGCCCACCAACATCCTCCTGATTGTGCACTATCTGCTCCGCCCCGACAGTCCCGCCACAGAGGCGGCCTACTTTGCTTACCTGCTCTGCGTCTGTGTGAGCAGCGTGAGCTGTTGCATCGACCCCCTGATTTACTACTACGCCTCCTCTGAGTGCCAGAGGCACCTCTACTGCATCTTGTGCTGCAAAGAAAGCTCTGAAACCAACAGTTACAACAGCACCGGCCAGCTGATGCCGAGCAAAATGGATACGTGCTCTAGTCACCTGAATAACAGCATATACAAAAAGCTGTTAGCTTAGGGAAAGGGATGCTGGAAGATTACACAAAAAAAGGCTGGAGAAGTGACCAGCCAGGGGATCCCGTTAGTCTCTGCATCTACCAATGTCTGATTTGCATGCATACTTCTTACAAATGCTATCAAGCGTATATATCGGTTAATCACCAGCAAGGTAATGGGAACAGAGGTAAAGGTTTCCAATGTTGCCAGTGTCATGAAGCTAACTGAATGTCACTTCTTGTATGTCTATGTGACTCCAACACATGGGTGGTATGCACACACACATTAGCAGTGCAGGATGGAATCAGGGCCTTGACACTTCCTTGTTTATTCTCTGGCTGTTACTATGGAGAGAATCTGATTCTCTGACTTAGTAAAGCATGGGTTGGTGGATGTTAGCACTGCGCAGCTGAAGATGTCTAACGATAGGGAAGGAGTCCATAGTTTAGACCTAACACAGCTTCCGCCAGTACATATATTTTCAGATTATTTGACAATAATGTTTAAGTGATAAAAGGATGGAACAGTATTATCTGTGTAGGGGACAGTCTAGTACTTCTCATCTTGAACATACCGCAGTTTAAGACTCATCAAAGCAGTTGGAAAGCCCGTTTTGATATGGGTAGCATTTTTGCAGTTCACGTCTGGAATACATGCACCAAGGTGAGCATAGACCCACCAGGGTCATAAGAAACCCTTCAAAGCCACCAAGCCTGAGCACTGGGCACAGCCGTCTCCTTGGAGAGCTCTGAACAGCAGGCACATACCCCTTTAGCTCTGCCTCCTAGCGAGCGGAGGTGGGGGCCACCAGGCCACCCATCCTGTTAGGAGTCCCGTTAGCTGTGAACTGACTGTATCTGTTAGAAAAAAGTAGTAACTACGAAAGGTGTCTGAACATCCGCATCCGAGGAGCCGAGAACGGTGTGTTCACGTCTAGTAGCTGTCCCCGCAAGGCTGGCGCTTGCGTGGACACACCCACATGCCCTGGCAGTCTGTTGGGTACTGGGCCTGCAGACTGACTGACTGACTAGGAGAATAACTGAGTCCTGCCCTGACTAAAGCAAAGCAGATAGCTGACATGTGGTCAGGTGTGATGTCTGCGCCTCAAATCTACCATTGTACATAGACGGTTCTCAGCAACAACACCAAGCGTCTTTCACAAAAGCAAAACCTATCAGCTAAACAGCTTTGGATATCTGAGTTTTTACTTCCAGTAGCTATAGATTAAGATAAAAACACAACACAAGGTGTATATTTTTTAAATAAATAAGCCCCTCGATCTATAATTAGACACTATTTATTTACAAATATTTTATGAAAAATTACTCAAATCAGCCAGGCATTGTGGCACACACCTTTAATCCCAATACTTGGGAGGTAGAGGCAGGCAGATCTCTGTGAGTTCCAGGCCAGCCTGATCTAGAGAGTGAGTTCTAGGCCATTTAAAGCTGCATAGTATGACCGTGGCTCAAAACAAACAACAAAATAAACAAATTTATTAAAAAGCAAGCAAACACAAAAAGTGTTACTTAGGTCCAGTTTTAAGAAATATATAGCTCAGTCTGGTTAAAAAAATAATGGGAGGAAATAAAATTGAGATTAAAATGCAGAAAAATTATCCTACATTTTCTTAAGAGTTGTTGAAATTATTTTAAATGGCACACACAGTGACTAACAAGCATATAAAATCTTCATAGATTTGACAAAGTAATTTGAAAATCAATTTAAGATATATCCTTTGCCTGATTAAAATATGTTGCCATTTTAATAAAATAAAAGAGTAGAAAGGGTAAATGTTTATTTAAGAGAAAAAGTATTTCCAAAAACTGTAGGGAAGAGTCCATGAAAGTCCTGTAGGTGTACTTTTAACTCAGTTACTGTATTGATTTACCTAAGTCATTGACTGGCTGTTGTGTGTTCTGTGACTTACTATAACTATTATTATTGTACTTGTGGACTTTTATGGCACTGTTTTGTGTTCACTCTTTTTTAAAATATTATATAACATATTAATAAACGTGAAAACATGCTTGGTGTCTGTCTGGAATCGCTTATTGCTGTGGGCCCTGGTGGAATGCACACCAGATAGTCTTCAGTGAATAGACGCAGGGGGTGGAGTCTCCCCAGAAGCTGTAGATTAGGGAGAACTCTTCCTGTCCAGAGACAGAGCGCACGGAGTAATGACGGGACAGCCTGTGCCTGTGCAAGTGCATGCATACATTCGTGCATGGGGGGAGGACATAGGTGTGTGTGTGTGTGCGTGTGTGTGTGCGTGTGTGTGTGCGCGTGTGTGTGCTGTCAAATCTACAAAGTAAGGGGTTTCATGATGACATCTCCATACCTGTATTTAGGGCACCACCCCATTCCCTCCACTGTCTCACTGCTGCACAGCCACTTCCCTCTCTGTCATGTCCTTTCCCCCATATTTCACAAACGAGAAAAGACTGCTCCTGAGCTTCACAAATGCCCAGAGCAGCAGGGTGACATCGCACGGATCAGCTTCCCCGGGCATGGCGAAGGGACCTCGGGCGTTGAGCGGGAGGTGCACAGCATGGGTTTTGCAAGGTTTTGGCAAAGGCGTTCATTGGGTGGTTATCTCTCCTTTTTTTGGAAAACTGATGGCTATAACATTGAAAACATGTTCAGTTTCCTGACTTACAAGCATTGTGAATTTCGTCTGCAGTTCTGTTTTAGTCAGACAGACAGTCCGAGGCGGGCACGGAGCATTCAGGGCGAGGCAGGGGGATTGTGCACTCCCAGCCAGCCTGGTTGAGGGTGGCCGACTGGGGTGGAAATGGACACGCACTGCTTCCTCTGCGCATGCGTGACCAGCCCGTGCCGAATAGTACTCCCAGGGGTCGGAGGTGACATCAAAATGGTGCTCAACCCTTGAGCATTGAAAAATCAATAAAACGTTTTCAGTAAAGTGTTTCTGGATTGATAGTCGATTTTTTTCTAAAACTCACATCATCTAAATAAGCACCTGTTAGCACAAAGAATTGTCAACATGAATTTTCTAAGGCCGTGCACCCTGAAAGTGAGCCAAGAATTCCACTCAGCCATGACACCCCAGCATTAGGACCCTGCCTCAAGCCAGAAAGTGGCCTAAAACTCTCCTATTATAACTTCAAAATACATTTGAGTTCAAGTGACACACTTGAATGTTATCGACATAAAATATTTTCGTTTTTCCGCCACCAAGTCAAAAATAAATCATTTTGAGGAAACGGGACATTCATTTGGCTGTTGACTATGCAGTTGGAAAATTTTCGGCTGTGTTTCACTCGACAAAATTAGGGAAGCAGCATGTCCTTGAGGAAGTCCTGAGTTCCAGAAGCCACAGGAAAGCACTAGACAGGCTTTGTGAGCCAGCCTTTTCCCTTCTGGGGCTCGGCCTTCCGCACACAGCCTATCTCCGAAAAGGGCTGTATGAAAATGGAGAAGCACGCTTCACACATGTGTAAAGCCCCCAAACAACAGAATAAACACGGGGGAAGGACCGTCTCCACAGCGGCCATCATATCCTTAGGTTTACTTTCAAATTACTAGACCAACAGTACATGAGAGAAACTGGCCTCAGAAGACAGCTCCGGCCTTCTACAGAGAGGCAGGTGAGTGAAGTCTGAGAACAGAGGAGGAACGGCGCAGTGCAGGGCATTTTCAGAGACACCTGTGGGCTCAAAACTACCTGGAAATGCTAGGTTGCGGCTTTGACCTTTCCTGAGAGTGCAGCTCACTGAGCTCTGAGGCAGACAGCAAGTGTCATCCACTGAGCCAACCATTAGATTGTAAAGTGACCTAAACATGGAGGGGGGGAGCTCGAGAGACGTCCCCGAGGTTAGGCACTTCCATAGCTCAGATCCCAGCACCCACATGGTGGCTCTTAACCACCTGTAATTCCCATTCCAGGGGTCCTCTTCTGATGTCTGAGGGCATCGGGCAGGCACATAGTCCACGCACTTACATGCAGCCAAAACACGCATTGTAGTGCTCTGATCCAAAGAAATTCAAGCGAATTGCTCTTTGTTTCATTGGCTTTGGTTTTTCGAGACAGGGTTTCTCTGTGTAGCCTTAGTGTCCTGGACTCGCTTTGTAGATCAGGCTGGCCTCGAACTCACAGAGATCTGCCTGCTTCTGGTTCCCCGGGTGCTGGGATTACAGGCATGCACCACCACGCCCAGCTACCAGAATTGTTCTTAAAAATAAGTTCTCAACTTTCCTGACATCAAGTAGATAGGAATGCAGGCCATGGTGACTCCCAAATGTAATTACAGTGCTAGGGAGGCTGAGGCAGGAGGGTCACCAAGAGTTTCAGACTTTGTGAGAAGTTCTAGGCTGTCCTGGGCTACAGTGTAAGATCCTGTCTCCAAAAACAAAAAAGAAGGGGGGAGGAGGGAGGAGGAGTAGAAGTAGAAGGAAGGGGGGTAAGAGAAGTAGAAGGAAGAAGAGGAGAAAAGGAAGGAAGGAAAGGAAAGAAGGAAGGAAGAAAGGAAGGGGAAGGGAGAGAAGAGATGAGAATAAGGATGGCAGGGAAGGTAAGATGAAAGGGAAAGAAGAAAGATGGTAAAGAAGAGAATGCAGGCAAGAAAAGTGGGGAGAAAAGGAAAGAAGGAAACAGAAGCAAGATAACTATATAAAGTGGACAGGAATAAACCGTTATCTCACTCCTACTGGCTAGCATGCCGGCTTTCTGGCTACCCCAGAGCCGGAGGATCCATCTTGAAGCAACAAAAACTGTAGACTAAGTAAAGCCAAGTCTCTGCTGTGGCCCACAGGTCAGGAGACATACAGTGTTGCCCACAGATGGAGGCTCTGTATAATGTCTGCTTTTTAGCCAGATGCTGCCTAAAAGAAAGAGATGAACTTTTACTGAGTGTGATCTCTAGCTGTCAGGGCAAAAGGCAATAAAACAGCAGCAGTCTCCCATAGAAGCAGCCCTAGACATCGGAAAGCAGGCCAGCTGTGGACATCTGTAACTCCAGCACTTGGATAGCTGAGGCAGAATGGCAGGTTCGAGGCCAGCCTGGGTTATATAGCAAGACTTGGTTTCAAAAACAGCTAAGAAAACCAAGGAGTAAAAAGCCAGCATTTGAGTCTTGTACTCCAGACTGACTGGGCACTGTATTGGAGTTGGCAAAACAGGCCAGCCCCTAGGGTACCTGACAAGCGGACATCTCTGGCATCAGGCATCTCTATAGCCACCTCCAGAAACTCAGCGGCAACAGGACCCCTCACCACCATCAGGACACCGTCCTGGGCATGCTCTGGTCCTCTTCTCACTCTCTGTTTACCAACTCACCCAGAGACCGTCTCTGTAACCCTCCCTGTCCCCTAATAAAACCTCCCACATGGAACCTGCCGTGTGATGTGATTTATGAACCTGCTGTATAACTCCGCCGCATAGATCCTAACGCACTGCATGCTGCTTTTCTAAAAACACATGGAAGAGCAAAGACCAGATCTGCTTGGATTTCAGATCAGACAGCACTTGTGGAGTGCTTTCCACCAGGTGGCTACCTGTTTGATCCTCAGAACCAGTAGGGAGAATAGCCTCCAAAGCTGCATGGACAGTAGCCTGAAGCCTGGGTTTGGAGGCAGGCCAGGGGAACTCACTCAGGTTCTGAGAGCAGCTCAGTGATGAAACAGTTGCTTAGCTAGCCTTTGGTTCCTTTTTTATCCTGAGACACCTAGTAAGTGGCTGAGATAATGATCCCTCCCTAGAAAAGAATGGGACAAATATACCCCTTCCACTAGAGTTTAGATGTTTTTGTAGTGCTGAGAAATTCATTAAACCTAGAAGCTTGCCCAGTGTGGTGGCACATGCCTTTAGTCTCAGCACTGGGGAAGTGGAGGCAGGCAGATCTCCGAGAGTTCAAAACCAGTTTAGTCCACAAAGAGAGTTCCAGGACAGCCAGGGCTGCTACAGAGAGAAACCCTGTCTCAAAACAAAAAACAAAACAACAACATAAAAAACCCAACAAAATGAAAAGCCCTAGAGGCTCACACACTGTAGGCAAATCTCTTCTCCAGACAGATTTGCTTATTTGTTAAGCACAATAGATAACACTTGGGAAATATGGGGTTGAGGGCCTCAGACTTAGAAAAGGTTTTAGCAGTTCTGCCTTATTAAGGGAGTTTTGGAAACTTTGCTCAGTTCTGAACCACTAGAGAATTTGTAAAGAAATCAAGCATCCCCACCCCACACCATGAGTCACAGTCTTTGGGAATGGGGCGGCAGCATCAGTCAGGACTGTTAGAATCTCTCCTGAGATTCTAACGGGTTAGCCAGAGCCAGAGCACTACTTTAAACATGTTTGGGAGCTGGCAGAGCATTTGCCTAGCCTGTGACGGCTCATTTCCCAGCACTACAAAAAGTATAAGAAAGTTTGGCTCAGCATTACCATCTGGGGATCTTATGAAGCTGCAGGCTGTAAGCTGTAGGCCTGGGATTGAAGCAGGAGCCTCATGGCATTCCAAGAAGTGCCAAAGTGGCTGGTCTTTGAATCATGCATTGTGCAGCAAGACCCTGGCAGCCATCCCTTGCAGAAAAGGCTCCTTTGGAGATCTAGCCACCCATTACATAGAATTCTTCCGTCCTTAAGATAATTTTCAGGGAAATTATCTTATTAAAATGAAAACAAGACAGTTTGGTTGTTATAGTCACTACTGTTGTTTTCAGACAAGGTCTCACTGTATATTCAGACTGGATTCATACTCTATCTATCTATCTATCTATCTATCTATCTATCTATCTATCTATCTATCTATCCATCCATCCATCCATCCATCCATCCATCCATCCATCCATCCATCTATCTATCTATCTATCTATCTATCTATCTATCTATCTATCAGTTTTTCAAGACAGGGTTTCTCTGTGTAGCCCTGGCTGTCCTGGAACTCACTTTGTAGACCAGGCGTTTCTCAGACTACAGAGATCCGCCTGCCTCTGTCTCCTGAGTGCTGGGATCAAAGGCGTGCACCACCACTGCCTGGCTAGAATTCATACTTTTGATCCCGTGTCAGCCCCCCAGGCACCAGGATTGCAGGCAGACACCACCACACCTGCTACTCTGGGACACTTTGTAATGTCACAGTAAGGTGTGTGCTCAGTTCAAATTTGTTTGAGGCGATATTTACTTCCTATGAGTTTCCTCACTTCTTAGGAAAGAAGAAGCTTAAAATGCTCTAATCTCCACAAAACTGTGGGATCTTAAGCGTGTTGAGGGTACGTTTTGGAGCCCACATGCCTAGGGACCAGAAAACAGATGTAATGGGTCCATCTCACAATGGTGGCCTTGGGAACACCCAATGCTAGCTAATATCAGGAATGTCAGTCTTGACCCTGCTGAGATGGGGAGCGATGATACAGGCCCTGCGGCAAATGACTCAGCCTCGGAGTCATTAATAGAGAGCCGTGACTCCACAGTGCCTGGGAACGAGAAAGGTCTGAGAGACACACCCAAAGTATGGCTTTGCAGCATATACAAGAAGGCTGGGACACATTTTTCATTGTAGTGGCACCTTAGAATGGCTTGGGGTGGGGACTACAAAAACAAAAACAGAAACTGTAATTTGTTAGCCAGGAAATGAAAAACAAAATCACTCAGATTCAGCAATGACCAAACCAATAGACCCTGATAAACACCTAGGCATGAAGAACACAGGCTACGGAAGATAATGCCAGCAAGGCGAGATGAGGCCGGCCAACGTGCTTTTCCTAAGCAATCTCACAGTGTCACCACCCTTAAAGATGTCTGTGACATTTGGCCTAGTTGTATGATCTCTAGGAACTGGCCTTCGGGAAATAATTATAGGTAAGACCACCAGCACGAGGCGGTAGCCTCCCAGTAGTTAATGCAACCTCACGAGCATAAATGGCAGAAGACCGGAAACCTTTTTATAAGCTCAGGCCCGGATGCCCCCACAAACTAGGGTCTCATTGACTTCGGGAGGTGTTACACTGGATGCACACTCATTCACAGCACTTGGGAGGTGGGGAAGGAGGAATGCTGTGACCCTGAGGTTGGCTTTGGCTCTATAGTGAGCCACGGCTCAAAAAACCAAAAGGAACCAAAGGAGATTTGTATTGTATAGAGGCCCGATGCAGCGCATGTAACATTAATTAAAAGCAGCTCAGTGACACGCACGTAACACTAACAATACTGGGTTAGACCGAAAGTAAAGCAGAGTTTGGTGTGAAACACACCAAAACAGTTGAGCTCGCCTTTAGAGTCTGACTTGTTGCATTTTGTTTTTGTTCCCTATTGCTACATTCCCTGCCTCTCCCCTGAAGACACACTATTTCTTCAACACAAAAGCAACTCACATAAAAAATAAATAAAGTATAGTAACAAAACCACACAACAACAGAACCCTCCTGGACATCTGCCAGGCACAACTACTATTTTGTACGTTGATATGTTATCCCAGAAGTAGGCCCAGAGGGCCAGAGCCTGGTAGAACCTATAAGAATTCTTTCAGAATTATCTTGTGGAATCTGGGATCCTCAAAATGAAGAACAGAAAAATTATGAGGTGTTTTTTGTTTGTTTGTTTTGATTTTTTTTTTTTTTTAGCCCTACTCCAAAGCCACAGCTGTTTCCATCTGTCCCTGGCAGCATTATTGTCACAGTCTGTCCTCACATTCAGCCAGAACTTCACCCTGACTAAGATTTCATGCTTGCATCACAAAGCCATGTATTTGCCTTCTCCGGAAACTCTGTTCATTCAACAGCAAACACCAGACTTGAAACCTAGAGTTTCAAGTTAGTCCTCTTACTGAAACGAACGTATGCATGGAAGCCACGTTCTGTTGTCTGGGACGTGGGAAAGCCGAGAGACCCCTCTTCCAGTTCAGTCGCAAAAGTACTAACACTGTTCTTCAACTTTCGAACTCCTTCACCCACATTGTTGGGTTCTTAATTTCATGTGTTCTTTCTTTCCTTCTTTCTTACTTGGTGTGTGTGTGTGTGTGTGTGTGTGTGTGTGTGTGTGTGTGTGTGTGCGCGCGCGCACGCGCGCGCGCGCGAGCACCCTCGTGCTTGCTTTTGAGACAGGGTCCCACTCTGCAGGCTGGCTTATGACAATCCTCCATCAGCCTACCGGGTGCCACGATCATTGATATGAGTCACTCCCCCAATCCTGAAACCTTGGGACTTTTTCTGTTTTCTTTCGTAGCTCTGGTTGGCCTAGAACTCACTATGTAGATCAGGATGGCCTTGGTCATGGAGATCCACCGTCCTCTGCTTCTCCAGTTCTGGGATTGGAGGGGTTCACCAATGAGCTGGGGTCTTTTTCTTAGAGTTATTAAACAAAATGGCCTCTGAGGAGAGACTGAGTCCAGCACTTACAGGTTTGCAGTTTCTGAACAAGGCAGAGCATAAGAAGCGACGGAAGCATTCTGTGGTGACTACTGACTGCCTTCAAATTCAGGCTACAAGTCTTTTGATCAGTTTCTTAGAATTTAGACTTCTGAACTCTATCCAGACCTGCAATCAGAATCTCTGACTGGCTTTGGACGATCTACATTTTTTTTCACAAGAGTTAAGATAAGTTTGATACTTCTTACAAGTATCAAAGTATGCGATCTAAAGAATCAGTGTTTAGAAAGAAAATGTTTTGCTGGTATGTTCTGTGGCTGACCAAAGGAAGACCGCAATTTCAGAACTGACCTAGATGTAAGGCTTTGTGTTAATATTCCTTCCCTGGCTGTTGGCCTAGAGACTTGGCTTAGTCCATTAAAAGATTTACTCTTGTAAATAAATTTCTCTTTTACCCTGCCCTGATTTGTTTTTTATCTACAGATACACATCAATGCCTTATATACTGAAAGGTTTCACTGTGTTTTTGTGAACAGGTAACACATGGTTCAAATGTCACTGAATGAAAGATGCATAGTGAACGTTCCCTCTCAGGCCCCTCCCACTGGATAATACAATTGACAAGTGGGTTGAGGACGTAGGTCAGTTGCTAGAGTGGGTTTGGTGGCTCAGGCCTGTAACCCCATTCAAGAGGCAGGGACAGGAGATCCGGAGTTTCACAGCAAATTTAAGGCCAGCTTGTGTTTTATGAGACCCAGTCTTTAAAAATATATACTTGGTATTATATATACATATTAAAACAGTCTAGAAACTCAGTATCCGTTTTGTATACTAAAAGTAAAGTTTACCATAGGCCATTTTTAATTTTATTTTACTTTTATTATTTGTGTGTGTGTGTGTATTTGCACCGTAAGCATGAAGGTGCCGATGGACGCTACAAGAGGGCATCAGATTCCATGGCACTAGAGTCACAGGCAGTGCTGAGACACACAAAGTGGGACCTGGGAACCAAACCTAGACCTCCTAGGGAGCGACATGTGCTCTTGACTGTTGAGTCACTCTCCAGCCCTACCACCATAGGCCTTTTTATTTTTATATTGCATCTTTGGGTTAAAAAAAAAAAACTCCTCTCGAGAAAAAGGTACTAGGTATGGCATCCACACCAGCCCAGAACAGGACAAGCACTTATTGCTAATGCTCTAGGGAAGTCGGCCAAATGGTCCTGCTGCTATGTCTGGGGACCAGGGGCTGAGTTAGAACAGCCACAACAAGGATGGTGAAGGAGGGACTTGCTTGTCTCCCATCTTCAAGCATACTCATCCCAGCAAACCTCCACAGGGATGGAAAAGGCACAGAAGGTAAGAATGGCACTAGGCACACGGCCCAGTTAATAACACGCTTTCCTGGCAGGCGTTCAGACACAAGCTTGATTCCCACATTTTGAAAAACAAAAAAAACCAAAGAGAAAAAAACCCAAGGTCTAGTGGCGGTGCATGCTTGTAATCCCGGTGCTGGGGAAGCAGAGACAAGATCAATGGCCAGCAGCCCGCCCTACTTGGTGAGGTCCAAGCCAAGGAAGACCCTGACTTAACCACAAGGTAGGGGCCAGAGAGGTGACTCAGAGGATAGTGTACTTGCTGCCAAGTCTGATGCTCTGAGTTTGATCCAGTCCTTGAGACCTACATGAAGAAAAGAGAATAGACTTCTCTCTGACCTCCACTTCTGTGCCATGGTACATGTGCACACACAAACACACACACACACATACACCACACCTACACACAGCTACATATATATCCCTACCCAAACACACATACAAACACACATACATCTGCACACACTACCCCTATACAGTCACAGAAACACACCTACACAAACACACACTCCTACACACATACCCATATACAAACACACAGACTCCTACACAAACACACACACACATCTACCCATATAACCCTAGACCAAACACACACAAATAAGAGGACACAACTTGTGTGGGCACACCATTAGAATTGGCACTTCCTCACATAGTCATATTCAATTGGCCAATCTAGATGAAGGCCACCCAAGGTGACCCCTGGGTCAAGGAGACATAAAATGAAACAGAGTCTCTTCAGGAAAAATATTTCAAAGTTGCATAACAAGCCAGAATTGGTGAATTCTTAGGAACTGGTGAAGAATTGAGGCCATGGTTGCAATGTTCTTACATAGTGACTGTAAAATTCATCTTAAGAGCAACATTTAGCTTAGCATCTGCTGTTGCTAAAACACAGTACAGTTTCTAAGATTTTTCCAGTTACCTAAACATGTTTTTAAAAACAACAAAAGAGGGGCTGGAGATGGCTCAGAGGCTGTTCTTCTAAAGTTTAATTCTCAGCGACCGCATGGTGGCTCACAACCATCTGTAAGGAGATCTGGTGTCCTCTTCCGGCCTGCAGGCAGAACACTGTATGCATAACCAATCAGTCAATCAATCTTTAAAACACATTTTTTAAAAAGAATTGTAAAGTATCTAAAAGGATTGGGACCTGGACTCAAAGCAGTCAGCACACACACCTCCAGAGGAACAAGGAAAGATGAGCGCTTACCCCCGGGGCGGGGGGTGCATGTCAGGAGACCCAGTGCTGCAGGTCCCACCGAGCTAGTGCCGTTTGCTCTGTTCTAGTTTGGTGTTTTCTCTCGGGGCTGGAAATCACTGAACCCAGGGCCTTGCACATGCCAGGCGAGTGCTGTGCCACAGGGCTGCTCCACCAGCTCCAAGGGGCTGTTTCATGGAAGATTTACTTTTCAATAGTTCACTTCCTCCACCGGGGACATTGAGGCACTAACCTTGGCCTGTACATCGGAAAAAGACCAGCCGTGGGAAAAAGGGCGCGATGGAGAGCAGTTTCCACCCTGCGGTGCCAGCATGCCCTGGGGGATTTGTTGCTAGCATTCTGGTTCCAATCACAATTTCTGACTTTTTAAAATCATGACACTCAGGTTCTCAGAGTGACCTTGGAGAAGGCCCGTGAAGCAGATGTCATGAGTGATACTCGTCTCTGTTTCTCAGAGATTAAGTTAAATTAACTTAATTTCAGTTGCTATTATGCTTCTTTTGATATGTAAGCTTTGCCTCCTAAAATGGCACTGCCTCAGATGCTATCTGTAGCCTCATCCTCCTAATTTTTTAAAAATAACCTTTTTGCTAGAATTTTCAAGCGTTTCCATATGGAATCACTCAGGCATATGGTATTTCTTACCCCAGGGACAGTCAGCCCCACTGGTTGGGAAAGAACGCTGGAAGGGTGGAGCATTTCTCTGAGGTGGAACCTGGTAGGGCTCCAGAGAGTAGGCCATAGTGGCATGAACTACATTCATACTTGTGAGTCCAGACTGTTGGGATGATGGGATATTTCAGTGTGCAAATGCGCTAGCAACATAGCCTGAAGACATGAGTTCTATCCTCAGGTGAAAGGAGAGAACTGATTCATACAAGCTGACCTCTGACCTCCACACGTATGCTGTGGCACGTGTGATACATGAGTTAGAGCAATAAATACATATACACTCTTTTTTAAACATTTTTTTTTTTGAGACAGGGTTTCTCTTGTCCTGTACTCACTTTGGAGACCAGGCTGGCCTCGAACTCACAAAGGTCCTCCTGCCTCAGCCTCCCAGGGTGCTGGGATTGCAGGCGTGCACCACCATGCCCAGCTGATACATACACTCCTAAAGAGCCTGGATGTATAGGTCTGAAGATGAGTGCTCTAGCGCTCAGTGGGAGGGCTTTACCCTGCCATTGCCCTACCCGGCGACAAGCAGGTTTGAAGAAATAAATGCACAGCAACCTTCAGGCTCTGCCTTTCCTTCCCAAGCTCCACACCTGCTCCTCTGTCACCAAGCACTTCTGCTTCTGAGAGCCCAAAGCAGGCGTTTCCTGAGAGGGGCTGCAGGAAACGCCCACTGCAGACAGGGTGATGGACAGTGGGGGAATGGTGCTGCACAGAAAGACCCAGCTATACCACTTCTGGGCATATACCCAAAAGATGCGCCACCATACAACAGGGACACTTGCTCAACTGTGTTCATAGCAGCTTTATTCGTAATTGCCAAAATCTGGGACAACCTAGATGTCCCTACACCAAAGAATGGATAAAGAAACTGTGGTACGTTTACACACAATTGAATACTGCTCAGCATTAAAAACAAGGAAATCATGAAATTTGCAGGCAAATTTGATGGAACTAGAAAAGATCAGCCTGAGTGAGGTAGCCCAGACCCAGAAAAACACACAGAAAAATACTCACTTATAAGCAGATATTAGCCATATAATACAGGATAATTATACAATAATCCACAGACCTAAAGAAGCTAAGATGTCCTCTGAAAAGCTTCACCCAGCAGGAGATCAAAGCAGATGCTGAGACTCACAGCCAAATTTTGGGCAGAGCACAGGGAGTCTTATGGAAAAGTGGAGGTATACAAGAACCCAGAGACAACAGGAGACCAACAAAGCCAACACATCTGGGTCCCCTGCTCAGATGTAGCCCATGGCAGCTCAGTCTCATGTGGGTGCCCTAGTAAGGGGAGCAGGGGCTGTCTCTGACATGGACTCTGTTACCTGCTCTTTGATCACTTTCCCCGGGTTGGGGGTGAGGGGTATTGCCAGGCCACAGAGGAAGAGGATGCAAGCAGTCCTAATGAGAGTTGATAGGCTGGGGTCAGGTGGTAGGGGAGGAGGACTCTCCCTTTTGGAATTCCGGAGCCCTGGCTGCCTGGTGCTGCAAGAACGAAGCGCTCCCGGAAAGCAGGGAAGTTGATGAAGCCGTGAGGCTGGCGGTTCAGGAGGGGCCACACTCAGCGACCTGGGCTCCACCTCGTGCAAGCCCTCTGGGCCTTTCAACTGCTGACTGGATGTGGTTTAAGCTTTAGAAAGAAGCCAGCGTGAAGATGGGCTGAAGGTACAAGCAAGGGTCAGGGTTCCAGATATATGGCTTTTTTTTGGGGGGTCTCTGCCATTTGACATACTCCCCCCCCCCAGAAAAAAACCTGATTTATTCCAGCTGGCCGTTTCCCATCTACATCACTTTGAGCAATGTTTAAATCTCATACCCTATTATATCTCACGAATTTCAAAGTAAATTTCGTTTGACTAAGAGAAATCAAAGCAGTTCCTGAGACAGAGTTTGCCTCCAACTCTGCCCTTTCAAATTCTGATCCTTGCTCCCTCCTCCCTAGTTCTTCCCCTCCCCACCTCCCATCCCCCCACCCACACAGAAACCCATAAGGCCTGCCCTTGGCAGTGATGCTCACATCAAATCGGTCTGTCTAGGCTAGAGCTCCCTTGGGCTGCCAGAAAGGCTGCAGGCCTGGCAAGCCCAGCGGAAGAATGAGTGTCCTTTGCTTGGTCCTGGACAGAGGAGCTGCCAGCTGGCCTTTGTCCCATTTTGCTGCCTCCCTCAGGCTCCAAGTGAGCAGGCTCTTCTGGGATGGTCCTCAGGCAGACTCTCACACCTTGCTGAGAGGCGGGTCCAGGAATGCCACAGAAGACAGCTGGGGTCTGTCTGGGTGTGCAGCGAGAGAATCCGGTGGCTCTCACGAAGACGGGCAGCTCAGTTCCGTCATCCTGAGGTAAGAAGGGATTTGCAGCACAGTGAGTGCCTGAGCCTCTCTCAGGATTAGGTCTCTCAGAGTGCGTGTGAGCCTGCTCCTGCCATTTCCCAGAAGCCCAGAGACAACCCAGGCATGCCCCTGTCGGCGATTCTTTAGACTTTCCAAAACAATTCATAACATGGCATGCGCTTTTGTTGTGGAAGTTTAGGATATGTAAACATGGTTTTGTTTTAATCCCAGGTGTGGGATGTGGGACTGATTCAGACTGTCCACAGCAGCAAACTGTTTGCCTTGTGTGGGCTCTGAGAAGGGCTCTTTGCCAGCAGCAGCTAGTTTAATTCCGAGGACTCTGAGGAAGGAATAAATGCCAGAGCCCAGAGAGTGTTGGGGGGCCTCTGAGGAAGAAGGCTGCTGCTCCCCGCTGCTGCTCCTGGCTGCTGTTGATGCAGCGTGACAAGAAGAAGTTGGAGATATCCTGAAACGAAGATTGGACCTGCCCCAAGGAATCCAACAACCCCAACCAGCAAGAAGTGGCTAAGAAAAACTCTGTCCCCGCTCCCCACTAACCTTCTTTCTCTCCTACGTGGTGTTGGGGTTTTGGAAAGAACTGGGGTGGAGAAGGGAGGAAGAGGCATAAGAAACGAAAATAAAATAGTTTTGAAAAGTAACACCTACACACTTTATTTTTTATTTCATTTTAACAAATCCAGTCTCTCTCTCTCTCTCTCTCTCTGCTTTCTTTGACTCCCTAAGTATCTTTGCAGTGACAAGACAAGAACACCCAAGTAAACTGACATACCCATAATTCCAGCACTTGGGAGAGGCTGAGACAAAAGGATAAAGACTTAGACACTAGCTCCATAGTGAGATCTTGTCTCAGAAGGGGAGGAAGAGCATGATGGGAAGGAAGAAGGGGAGAGGACAGCAGCTGGTGTCTGATCACACCAGAATGGAGACCCTACACTTGTCCCAGTGTCATCTGTGGCCTAATGGTGCAAGCCAAGTTTTAAGAAAGAGACAGAAATGACTTCCAAACCAGATAAACCTGTGTTTTCAAAATACTTGTAAGTGAGCTCTTGCCTCTTTCTTTTTCCTTTTTTTCCCCCTTCATAATTCCCAAATCCTCATTATCTTTCTGCTCTTGGCTTCCAGCAGGCTGGAGTCAGGAGAAAAAAAGATACAGCTAGAGGCAGTCATATGACTTACCATAGGTGAAAGAGGCAGGGACAGAGAAACTCTAAGGAGCCAACAGTAGAGCTTAGAAGCTTCCAGGGGCTGACAAGCTGCTGCTGAAACCTTCCATCACCTTCTGAGAAACTAGACCAGAAAAAGGTTGGACTCACTGAAGCTCCTGCTACTGCCTCCTGGCTTAGAGAGAAAGACTTAAAGAGATAAACATGTCCCATGCGCTGTTAGAAGAGGGCCAAGTGGCTCTGATGATTCCCCATCTATCACACACCATCAGCCTTGCTCTTTTCTTCTCCAGGGACCTCCAAATGCCTGTGTGTGTTCCTGAGTTATCCTTAGGAGCCCCTGAGGCTACTTTCACAAGCAGTCCTTCTCAGTGGTCCAAAAGTGCCCAGGAGGTGCTCTCCTCCCTCCAGGAACGGTTGGCAGTTAGTAAGTACATGGGCTCCTGGCACCTTTTGGGGACACCTTTGCTCCTGCCAATGCTCTCCACTGGGATAGGCTCCCATTTTGCTGGGGTCACTGGGCTGGGAGCACAGATTTCTGAGAGCACTGTCTCGTTCTAGACCAGTGACCCCCTTTCCTGGTAATTCTCCTTGTGCTTCCCAGGTAAATGGTTTTCATTTTCCCAGAATTACACAGCCCAGCTCTGCCCCTAGAAGAAGCCACACTAAGGCAGAAAGGTGAACTCCAGTAACAGGAACACATATTTGAAACAAGACTTGCTCTCCAGTCATGCTGCAGTAGACAAACAACCCGAATCTTTGGCTTCTAAGTACCTCTTTCTGAACTGCTCTCTGCCTCCTTCTTTTTCCTCCTTGGTTTTATTTGAGTTCTGGAAATTAAGCTCCGAGACGAGTACAAAATAAACAGGTATTCCCTTTGTATTCCCTCAGGCTGCAACTTGAACTGGTAAAACAGCCAACTCCAAAGCATCAGGTAGGCTTGAGGGTTCAGCAAGGAGTCCAAAAGACCTTCTGTCCATTCTCCGAGAAGCCTAGGAAACCTCCCGATTAGGTTTCCCGTGCTCCCGGGGTCTTGGAGATCACAGCGTACATGGCTTCAGCCACCAAGCTCCAGGCAGGCCAGACGTGTCACCGTCTGAGCTGCAGATGTCTGCCGCATACACTATGTCACCTGCCATGCGCACGTGGAAGCCTCTGTGCCCCACTGACAAATCGCAGGGAAGAACAACTCAAAGATTTGTTATTCAGACCATTCAAAGACACTGATGATAACATCAAAGAGAAGGACGTTCCCAATAAGAAATGAATCGCCAACTTCCTCTTAGAACAGCAATCAACTACTAATGAAGGGGTCTTTGAGGTCCCAGAAGCTCAAAACCAGGCCCAGTGGCTCATAGTCTCCTGCTGCTGCCTGCATTCGAATCAAGATGTAGAAATCTCAACTCCTTCTCCAGCACCATGTCTGCCTGTGTGCCTCCATGCTTCCCACCATGATGATAATGGACTAAACTATGAAACCATAAGCCATCCCCAATTAAATGTTATAGTGATGAATTTGATCTCAATACAAACACTGAAAATAGAAAATGCTTCCTAAGGAATGCTGGGTATGATCAGAGTATAGCCAAGTCCCCTGATCAAATGACTGAAGGTGTGGTGATCCATAATACTGACTTTTCCCATTTGTCTAAACTCCAGTACAGCTCTCTAGGGCTTTTGCAGGGCTGTGACTAGACTAAACTACCTGAGAGGAGCAGCTGATGAGGAGCTTGTTTGGGTGTGTGTTTTCGGGGGTTCAGTGCATGGACGCTTGGTTCCATGCTTGTGCTGCCGCACACTGCAGTGCTGAAAGCGTGAGGCTTTCCCCTCGTGGCAGCTAGGAAGGACAGGGAGTAACACAAGGCTGAGGGACCCTGAGCAAGATCAGTTCCCCAAGATATGTTTCCAGCCAAGCACTACCTCCCAACAGCCTGTAAGAATTTAGAATCCACCAACAGGGCTCAGCAGTTAGGAGCAATGGCTGCTCTTCCAGAGATCCTAAGTTCAGTTCCCAGCATGCACATGGTGGCTCACAATTCTCTGTGACTATAGTCCCAGGGACACTGATGCCCTCTTCTGGTCTGCAACATACATGCCGACAAAGCATAATAAATAAATCCATTAACAGATGGATATTTGTTCATCAAGTTAGATGATCCACTAGTCCACACACAGCAGAGAAGAACTTTACCATTGTCCTAGACAGCTCTCAAGTAAGTCAGTATTGCAAGATGAACTCTCGAAAGCATTGTTATTGAAATTATATCTCCTAGTAATGTCAGAGCTATGCCCATAAGGCCTCACCAAAATAACTGCCTAAACATGAGCTGAACAAGGACAATAGACATGCTAAGAAGGGGGAAAGAACACAAGGCCTCAACGAAGACTGCAGGCAACTAAGAAACACTGAGAGTACAAGAAATGTCTTCCCCAAGGAAGAGCACATCGATTGCTTATCCAACACCCAAGGTCAGCCCTGAAGACATACGTACAAGCATGCTGTATTTAGGAATATACATGTATATGCATATACATATATGCTTCTAACAATTAATTAAAAAAAAGAGGGACATGAATTTGAAAGAGAGCAAGGTGGGGCATATAGGAGAGGGAATGGGGGAATAATGTAATTATATTATAATCTCAAAAGTAAAAAAAATTCTGAAATATAGTATGTTTTAGGATGATAAATCTCTGAACAGGTTTATAAAAAAGACAAAGAATGAAGAGCTGAAACGGAAGGAATATGATGGAGGCAGGAAGTCAGAGCGTGCTTTGCAGCTTGAGGGAGAGAGGAAAATGGAGCTCTAGAAAAGGCACAGTCCCCTCCACCCACCCTGCCCCTCACCTTCTGTCCCCATCCTCAGATATAATGGATTTGTAACTAGGGCTTTGCTGTGGCTCCAGGGTTTACCTCCCACCTCAGCTCAGCAGCAAGTGACCCGGTATAGAGTTTCCTTATTTTTAATTAAAAAAAAAATTAATGAGACTAAGAACCCTAGTAGGAGACACTGATTTCCCCTGTGTCACAACCTAAATGGTTTAGCCAAAATAATTAGGCAAGAGAAAGAGAAATTAAAACAAACAAATTACCAATAAAATTATCTGTTTTCCAATGACCAGTTTGGCCAGTCCAAACTGACCAAACTCAGAAAAATTATCACATGCAGAACAAACACTGAGAAACCATTAGTGTTTCTATTGTTAGAAATAAATCAATCAGGAAACAATCCTATTCACAGTAGCTACGGTGGCTTGCCTGGCGTGCTGGAGGTCCTAGGTCACATTCCTAGAGTGAAAACATGAGACACAGCACAGGTCGATGCGGAGAGTCAACATAAAGTGTGGTCCCTGTGGTACCGTCTCACCAGCCTTCCACAAACACCTGCTAAGCCAGGTAGCTTGCTAGCTTCTTGTCAGCTGCACAACTTGACATCAGCTTAAAAAGCCACCTCTGATATCACAATGCAGACTCATCAGGCCTTAAACAGCACTGCTGCTGACGTCTGGTCCTACCTTTTCCCACCGTCCTTTACACCCGGGTCTTCTGCAGTTTCTGCTCCTGCTTCCCTATCAAAGCATGTTTGGCTCCACAGTTTTCTCAAGCTTGGACCACCTGGCATCCTGACCACCCTCTTAATGGATTCCCAGGAAGCTGTTCTCTCTAAATCTCCTAGGTCTTAGCTAATGCCTTAGGAGGAAGTCAGAACAGCTCTGAGTCCTACTCAGCAGACCCTGGGAGGGGCTTTCCATAGACCTTTCAAGATAACAGATAGGTGGCTTCAACCTCTGCTCTAAGTTGGAAGTGAGGCCCCCATGTCCTGATTCTATCCCAGTGTTCCTCTCTCCCTGATAGAAATCCCACCTTCTAATCCTGCCTCTGCTTATTGACCATCCAATTTTTATTGACAGGTAATGTTTCCACACAGAATACAAGAGATTATCCCTGCGCATTATTGTTTCTGCAGCTTAAATGAGAACAGCCCCCATAGGTTCATGTATTTGAATGCTTGGTCTCCAAGCAGAACTATTTGGGAAGGATGAAAAGGTGTGGCCTTGTCAGAAGATATGTCACTGAGTGGGCTTTGAGATTTTTCTTTTGAAGCACATGGCATTCACAGTTCTCTCTCTCTGCCTCACGCTTGTGGCTCCGATGTAAGCTCCAGCACCCATACCTGCCTGCCTGCCTGCTGCCATGCTCCCCACCTATAGTCAAGGACTCTTAACTCTTTGGAGCTCTGAGCTCCAAATTAAATGCTTTCTTTAATAAGTTGCCTTGGTCATGGTATTTTGTCACAGCAATAGCAAAGTAACGAAGACCATTGTCTTTCCTTCAAGGGGATCTGTCTGAAATGTCTTCCCAGGAGACAAGTTTCCCCTCTGTCTGGGAGAGGTCTTCAGCCTTTTCCTTCTCTCAGCATGAGATTCTAGGGAGAGGATTCCTGTTCTCTAGGGTTCCTCATTTCAAGAGTCCGGACAGCTAGAGTGAGAAACTTAGAATCTTTTCAGAGTATTCTCGTTCCCTGCAGGCATGGCCTTTAGGCAGGCTGGCCTCAAACCTTTGGTCTCTGTCGCCATCCTACGTGCGGGGTGACAGGTATGCATCACCAGCTCCCACTCTTTTGTAAGTGTAATTTCCTTGTTAAGACAGAGTTTTGTTCAAACAGACAGGTTATTAGACATGATATGAGAAGGGGCCTGTGAGTCATAAGGACTTTGCTAATTGGCATTATTTCTTCTTTGATGGTAGAAATGCTTGTGACTGTTTTTCTTTTAGAAAGATAAACTCATTAGGAATGAAAAAATGGTTTTTCTACACAGCGCATAGTTCCAGTGAGCATATGAGTTCATAAACACTTATTCTGAGGCATAATCAGGCTGCATCCTTCGGCTTGTGGTCAGCTCTCCTTGCATGTTTTCTTTCCAGTCCAAACCATGAGTTAATACGTCAGTAATCCAAACACATCCAGAGACCCAGCCAAGCTTGCAAAGCTGCTACATAAACATGTAAGTGATGGTTTCTGGAAAAAGAGAATGAGATTCAGTCCTGGTATTTATAAAAACAGACAAAGAAAGGGGGGAAGAAGGGTTCCATCAAATTTATATAAAATGGTCATTTGAATGAGAAGGTTACTCAGGAGGCAGAGGCTGTGGATCTCTTTGAGTCTGAGCCTTGTCCACAGGGCAAGTTCTAGGACAGTCAAGACTACAGAAAGAAACTCTCTCTCAAAAAACCAAAAGCAACCAACCAAGCAACAACAGCAAAGAACAAAAATCAGGGTCTGGCTGTATGACGCAACAGTAGGGCACTTACATAACAGAGCAAACCCAAGTGTACTCTGCAGTTCTGGAACAGAGGGGAGCGGGAGGAAAACGGTACTGAAAAAACTATAAATGAAGGCAGATAAAGACACTTACAAACCAGCAGTACTCACTTGTCACATTACCTTTCTAAGAAATTTACTTGATAGTGAACTTCAGAAAAAAGGGGAGGGACAGAGAAGAGAGAGGAGATAGAAGCTGCAAGCAAAATAGGAACCAAGACAACACAGGAGCTGTGCAGGCGACAGACGCAGTCCCTGGGCTGCAGAGATATACCGAAGAAGTCTAGCGGGTTTCATGTTGATATAACGTTCTTGTGGAATGTATAAATTTACCCTTGTTCATTTAAATGCTGATCTCTCTCCCCCACTATCTGGTTTCAATCTGGACATTGCATTGTGATGTTTATTCTAAGCATCACCTGTCTCAAGTTTGTGTAAACATGCCACCATTTGTTCTCTGTGTTGTCAATAAAAACAACCAGGCAATGCTGAACAATGGAGAGAATAGGGTGGAGCATCCTGGTCCAGAGAGGAGGAGAAGAAAGCAAGTGGGAAGTTGGGGAGCAGAGATCGGCAGGAGTGGAACCATGAGGAGAGATGAACGGGACCTAAGATATGACTAAAAGCAAATATAATGTGGGAAATCTGAACGGGAGGAAAGTATGTGGGCTTGGAGGTTTAGGATGGAGTAACTATTGCCCAGCATTGTGCTCTAGGTTAATTAAATAAATCCTAGTCTCTGTGTGGTGATTTGGGTATACAGCTGGTTTAGGAACAACCACTGCTTAACTAAAAGATAAATCAATAGTAAATATTAATATTCAACAACAGTTTCACATCATATTAAAAGTAAACAAAAACTGTTAACTGTAAAAAGAGCTAGAATGTAGCTCAGTGAATTTTAGGATGTTTGCCTTCCAAACACCAGCAACACACATACTACTCTGGGGGTTGGGGGGCTGAGAAAAACTAGTGGCAAAGACATGTTCCTTCTTTCTTTAATTTCTTAAGGAAAGGTGGGTAAGTTGTGAAGAGGGGTACGTGAAAGGACCAGTGTTGGCACAGGACACACCAAGACCAAGTCCTCAGTGCAAAGGAGATGCATTTGCCCCAGATGGAGAAAGGGCAGGGAATAAGAGAAAAAGTCAGGAGATAGAAGACAAAGGAGAAGGGAAAAGGGTACAGGGGAGAGAGGACAGGGGTCTCTGTCCCCAAGTGGGACAAAAGCCTGCCTCCAGATAGAGAGGAGACAGATGGGGCCCATAGGCAAATGGTGGTTTATAAAGGTAAAATGGGAAACCCCGTGTTAGAATGAGGTGTTTAATCCTAACTGGCCATGTTAATTAAGTGAGCCAAAGGGGGCTTGTGATTGCTGGACTCAGCACTTGGAGAGCTGGGCCACTTGGTGGCCAGCTTTAGGACTGTAACCTAACGGTTTTTAGCGAGGTGGGACAGGGTGGGACACGTTTGCCATGCTCGGGCATGCTGCAGCTGTTAGCATGCACCTGCGGCCCACGTCGCAGAACCCTGAAGCAGGAGAAGACTTGGTTCCAGGAGTTAAAGGGAAGCCTAGGCAGCATGCAAGACCTCGTTTCAAAGCAAACAAAGAAGAAGACAAAGCATACTGGGAGATCCACTGCCTTTTGGTGCAGATAAAAAAGAAAAAAGGAAGAAATGTAGCAATTGGACAGAAGAACGGCACTGAAACAGGTTTCCAGCAACAGGCACTTTGGAGGGCTCCAGAAAGCTTTTGAACCTGACAGTGTTGAGATTTGTGGACAGTAAAATGAGATTTGCTGTCTACCTACCACCACAGACAAAGTGTCCTGTATGTCACTGGCTGCCCGGTTTAACTTGCACAGAACAAAACTTCGTATCAAAGTCTGGCTATCAGCACGCTGCCTCAGAACGCAGCCTTGTCCTCATTGCTCTGGTCGCCTATGGCTGCGATGTTAAAGGAGAAGATGACATCTGGGAACTTCAGCACTGGGTTTTACGTGACTGCCACTGAAAATCCCTGGAAAACTAACTACAGAATGTACTGTTATGTAACAGAGGAGCTTCCACAACTCATAAATGCCAATTTTCCAGCAGACTCACAGAGGATGTCTATTTTTGGATGCTCTATGGGAGGCCACAAAGCTCTAGTTTGTGCTTTGAAAAATCCTGGGAAGTACAGATCTGTGTCAGCTTTTGCAACCCAGTCTTTTTTGTCCCTGGGCCAAAAAAAAAAAAAAAGACTTTTTAATGGATATTCAGTACCAGATCAAAGTAAATGGAAAGTCTCTGATGGGACCTGTCTCATGAAGTCTTCTTCAAGCTCCTAGATTGACATACTAATTGATCAAGGAAAGGATGCCATATGGGCATTACTCTCTGATAACTTCATGGCTGCCTGCACAGAAAAGATAATCCTAAAAGGATTATGACCATAGGTGCTACTTCATCACAATTTTCATCACTGACCACATCAGACATCATGCAAAATACATGAATGCATGAAAAGCTTCAGGCAGGAGAATCTCATCACGTTTATAAATGTTGATATAAACAGAATTGCAGAATAAAAGATTTTGGATTTCCTCTTAAAAGATCATCCTCCTGCAGTTGAATCACTTTTCTGAATAAATGTATCAAATTTTAAAAACAAACAAACAAAAATAAAGTGTATTATTTATAATTATGAAAATAACCATTCTAAAATAATTTGAATGGATATGGCTATCAACATTAGGAGCAGGGAGTTGAGATTTGGTACAGGTGATTCCGAAGCTTTCATTATTAGAAGTCAATAGAGATTTCTGGAGTTGAGAATCAAGAAATAGACACTGGTGTGTTGTAGGACATTAGATCCCGTTATGAACCCCGAGACTGTGAACTCAAAAAACCTGTTTCTTGTTTGGTGTAGTTCAGCCTTACCACATAACTTTAACCCAGGAGCTTTCTGTACACAGGATTTAATAAAGTTAACCCTGGGTCAAGAGGCAGAGCAAGCGACCAGCTGACAGGGATTAAGAAGAAAGGGAGGACTTTGAGGAAAGGGTGTTTAAGACAGCATAGAGAAGAAGCTCTTCAGCTTTTAGCTTTTGGCTTTTTCCTCCTGAGCTGTCAGGTGAGCTAGCAAGCTTTGGCCCTGGGCTTTTGGGTTTTGGGCTTTTGACTTTGCAGGGTTTTTTTCCTCTGGGACATTGGTAGAGTAGGAAAGTCTGCTGGTTGCTTTCTCTGCCTCTCTGAGCTAGGAGGTTTTCACCCCGCATCTGGCTCCTGAGTCTTCATTGGTAAAATCGAATGATTTGGGATTTTCATTCATTATAAAAACACTGGTGCACACAAATGCAAAACCAGATATTGTTAAAAACAGGGAATTAGGAAAAAGAAAGTGGGAAAGGGATGAGCATGATGGCCTTGTCTGTAATCCTAGCACTTGGAAGGCTGGGATTGACTACCAGGAGAAGGTCACCTTCTGCTGCATTGTTAGTGCAAGGACTGGCTGGGCTACACGGCCTCAAGCAAAAACACAAAACAATACTTTTTGTTGTTTTGTTTTGTTTTCCTTTGAATTTTAGAAACTGGGTTTCTCTGTGTAGCCCTGGCTGTCCTGGAACTCACTTTGTAGAGCAGACTGGCCTCAAACTCACACAGATCCACCTGCTTCTGCCTCCTGAGTGCTGGGATTACAGGCATGCGCCACCATTGTCTGCCTGTCGGCAAGTCCCCCATCTTTTTCGAGACAGGGTTTCTGCGTGTAGCCCTGGCTGTCCTGGAACTCACTTTGTAGACCAGGCTGCCCTTGAGCTCACAGAGACCAGCCTGTCTTTGCCTCCCACGTGCTGGGATTAAAGGTATGCGGCACCACACCCTGCTTGTGAGTACCCATCTCAACATGAATACGGAGACATATTCATACCCACTCACACCAGCTAAGCGTGTGCTTTGCCGAGGCGTTCCCAGGAGATGAACTGTGCTTTTAACTATCTGGTTTTCTGGCTTTCATGTACAATAAGGGAGCCAGGCAAAGTGTCTCAAGACCATAATAACACTACCTGGGAGTCTAAGGTAGGAGGACTGGCCTGAATTTGAGCCCATCCTGGGCTACACAGTGAGTTCCAGACCTGCTTGAACAAGACTCTGTCAAACAAACAAGGTAACAATAAAAGTGAACGGAGAGGATAAAGTTTTTCACTCTTCCTTCATTTCCAGGATTGACTCTATCACCATCTAAATCAAATCCACAGGCAGACTAAAGGAGTTACATAGATGAACCTTCTGACACATCTTCTCAGGAGCATCCCCTCTCACATCCCCGTTATCTCTTACACCTAAGCAACATGATCAGGCTTCTAAACAGGGCTAAAAGGCTGCTGTCTCTGAAAAACTGTTAGTTCTGGTCTGCTATCCCAGCAACTTTCTTTTCTTCCTTCCTTCCTTCCTTCCTTCCTTCCTTCCTTCCTTCCTTCCTTCCTTCCTTTCTTTTTTCTTTCTAGCTTAAAGCTCATTTTAGTGAGAGGAAAACAACAGGGCAAGCAGGCTAATCCTCCACAGCTGCTGGGAGAGGAAGGTGGAAAAGGAGCGATTCTGGTCTTTTTGAATTAGGTTCCAGAACGCCCACATGTTCAGCGATGGAGGTCAGCAAGCACCTGAGTTTTAGAATGGGGGTAGGAGAACTTTGGAGAAAGAGTGAGGGACCAGGTAGTCAGAGAATGCATGTCTTTGCCTTTGGCCAGTATCCAAAAAAAGGAAAGGCATGTCTAGTGGCTGCTTGCAGATCTAAATTTAGGGGGTACCCCATTCTAGGCTCTTGTGTCCCAGCATTGCATCAGAGACACATGTTAGGCATAGAAACAGAGGCAGTTTATTAACAAGGGGAAAGCTGCACTTCTGAAAATAGGTGTGACTTACTGAGATGAAAGAGAAAGCCTCTTAAGCCTCGGGCCACGGGTGTCTTGTCCTTTATTGGACATTTGTATAGCTGCTGTGTTTGTATAGTGCATGTTTTCTCCATGTTTCCTGGCTACATGATGGGGTTGGGGGGGCTTCCAGTTTTTCTCCAAGAAGTGGCTTCTTTTGTGCTCATCTTGATGTCTTGTTCAGTCTTTACTTCCTTGTATCAACAGGACTACCTTTCACTTTACAGTCACATGGACTAGTCATTTAGATAAAGGACTAAGAACTCTTCAAACTCAGGAAGTCTTCCTGCCTGGGCTGCTCCTTTCCCATCAGCCTCTCTGCATGTCCATCCTGCCCCACGGGGACTCCCACACTTTTATTTTATGCTCATTTCTCACCTTGGTGAAGCTGAGTGTGGCACGTGCAAGGCCCTGGGTTTGAGGCCCGGCATTCCAACCCCAAAAGATCCTCTGTGTTTTCACAAATATTTAAAGGAATTTTCTTAAAATCCCAAACTGTTTTTTTTTTTTTTTTTGTATCCACATTCATTTCTCATTTGGATTTTTTTTTTTTTAAATCAGCATGTAACGGTTGAATCACAGGTGTCAACTAGCATTCTGACTTGTAAGTCTTTGAAGAAAGGTATATTTAAGAGATGACTATCATCATTTCCTTTAAGTACAGTTGTTAGCTCCAGCGATTATAACTTTCTGCTTATTTGGTTTCACAGTAGTTTTTAAATCGCTCCAAAACCAAAAAGGTTAGTGCACCACTTGAGCTAGCTGTTTAATGGAATAAAATTCAGTTTCGCTTTGAAGTCCTTAGAGCACCCGGTAAGGAAACGGTGGCAATATGAAGTTGGGTGTACCTTAAAAATTGTAGGTGGGCATTTCCTACAAGCCCTGTTCCCCACTGTGCAGCTGAAGCATGGCAGGCAAAAAGAAAAACAGGCCTCTTCCGCCCCCTACTGTCCTTCTTGAAAACTACATCTTCTCGAGCAAACCAAAAGAACAAACAAACCAAAACAACAAACAAACAAAAAACCCAAACCAAAAAAAAACAAAACAACACTCTGAGCCTTAGAAGGCATGAAAGTGGTTAAGTGGGAGAGCAGGAAATAGGATTTCCAAAAATTACATAACGGTTTTTGGTGTTTAAACTTGATATGTTGGGGACATTATTAGCGATGTTCTCTCTGCTAACGCTACCTGACTGTATGTAACGTCGGCATTTTCGGGGACGCTGAAGTGTGTAGTGCGGCTACATCGCAGCGTCTTCAATCACTCTTGCTCCTTCAGCCCCACAGTGGCCTGCCATGTCCTGTTCTTTGACCTTCATTACACACCTGGAATCGTGCATCATCTTAGGAAAGCATGAACTGCATGGCAATGATATGTTCTTCTCGAAGTTAACAGACTAGCAAAAGAAAACTTATTTTCGTGAATGACAGTAACTGTCGCAAATCCACGCGGGAAAGGACGACTCGGTGGCGGAGCTGAAATCTACTCTCATACACCGCAACTGTCCGCGTGGGGCTCAGAAGCAGCCAGCCAGCTTGGTGGCTGCAGAGCCTGGAGCAGCTCACAGCCACCGCTCTAGGCCGTGAACTGTGTTTGTCGCATCCACGGCGACACCTTCGAGGAGCGCCACTCCTGCAGCGCCAGCCCGGCAGAATCCTGTCTGTGCTCTGTGCACTCGGCTCTTCTGCATGTCCCGTGACGAAACGGTCCATTTCCTAGAGAGCTTCTGAAACAGGAGGAAGGGGAGCTCGCGCACTGATACTGACATAGTTTGGGTGCGGAATAAGCCTGGCTACCCAATCCGCAAAAACAGAGAATGTGGTGCTGTCAGACACCACCAGGCACTACGCTGGGCTTAGAAACCGCACAACTGTACAATCGACGGCGTCAAGTGGGCGTCTCTAAGGGCCAGAAGATGGGAGTGGTGAGGAGGGCCTGGGCAAACTCTCCATCAAAAGGACCATTAACTAGTTTTCTTTCACTGCAGCCATGGGAGTTACCCCGCCATGCCTGGCTCACCTCACCCCGTCTCTGCCCACCCCCCTTCTTCCCAGGCTCTCTCTCACTGAGAGTGCTCTGAGCAGCTGTTAGTAAATCCCTGAAGAATGCCTTCTCTCTGATAGTAAGCTCTTTGAATAAGCTTCAGCTGACCTCCATCCTGGTTGACACAGCGTTTGGCAAGCAGCAAGGGAATTTTGTTTGCTTGTACGTTTTTGTAATATAATTTAGTTGACAAGTAACAATGGGCTTGTCAACTAAATTCAATGAGTACAGACTTGAGTACAGCTTTGGAAGACTAGAGAGATGGCACAGTCATGAAGAGCATTTGCTGCTCTTCCAGACGATGTGGTTTTGGTTCCCAGCACCTACCTAAAGTGTCATAATGCCGGGAACCCTGAAACTAATGCCTTTGCTTCCAGGGGAACGTGCACTCACCCACATGCTGACGCGCACACCTACACATTCTTGAAAGCAATGCAAATGAACCTTTAAAGCAAACAAAACCCTTTTGGCTGCAGGGCTGGAGAGATGGCTCAGAGGTTAGGAGCACTGGCTGTTCTTCCAGAAGTCAATTCCCATCAACCACATTGGTGGCCCAAAACCATCTCTAATGAAATATGGAACCCTCTTCTGGCCTGCAGGCCACACACAGGCAGAACACTGTATAAATAATAAATCTTTTAAATAAACAAATAAAAACCGCTTGGGATAGAGCTTGGCTGCAGAATGCTTCTCTACCATATATAATACCCAAGGTTCAATTCCTGGGAGCACACAAACAAGCAAAAAATCTCAAAGCAAAAGCTGCTGTCTAATATTATCTACAAACTGAAATGGGAGTTTTAGCGATATGCAAAGTCTTTGGCAGTTTAAAATCCCCAAATAGAACAGCCATTTTCCACAGATACATAAAAATACCACAATGCTTCCTGGTACCTCTTTAAAACAGTCTGGTCTCGCTTACATGGTCCTTCCCCGACAACCAGGACAGGCTTTCCCCTAAGAGGCTTATTTTTCAGGTGCATTATGTACACAAGAAAACAGATCCAGCAATTATGCAGCATAATTGTGTCCTAACAATGTAATTGCGCTGCCTTCAGCTTTGGATCAGGCTTTCAGACACTTGGGGATGTGTCCTCTCGGGGCCTCTGTTACAGACAGCAGACGCTCAGGTGGATGTGGAAGTAAACTTGTCCCACAGCACCGAGACTGAAGGAAGAGGCCAGCCTGGGTGACATCCTGAGAAGGAGAGACTAAGGCAGACAGATGCATCGATCATGTAAACAGGCAGTTCAGGTGGTCACAGCATCCTCAGCTGGGAAGTGCCGCCACTCAGAGCCTCCTCCTCTTCCTTCAGTTTAGTCGGTGTGCTGGTAAGTTCTTGGTTGTTCTTGGACTGATTAGACCACAGCCTGTAAACCATTCTGTCAGTTCTGGTCCTCCAGAGAAGCTGATTAAGTACAGAGTAGGGACCCCAATCCATGGAAAAGATGCCACCTTACATGCCTTTAATCTTAGGAGGTAGACGCAGGTGGATCTCTGTTTGAGGCCAGCCTACTCTTCATAGTGAATTCTAGGCCTCACTGTACAGTGAGACCCTGTGCAAACACCCCCCCACACACACACCCACACCCACACCCACACCCACACACACCTACCCACCCTGGATAGGGATACCATGACATATCCCATCGAAGTCCAACACAACAAACAATTGAGGGTTTTTTAAATTTTTATTTTTATATTAATTAGTTTATTCACTTTGTATCCCAGCTGTAGCCCTCTCCCTCATTCTCTCCCAATCCTACCCACCCTCCCTCATCTCCTCCCATACCCCTCTTCAAGTCCACTGATACGGGAGGTTCTTCTCCCCTTCCATCTGACCCTAGCCAATCAGGTCTCATCAGGAGTGGCTGCATTGTCTTCCTCTGTGGCCTGATAAGGCTGCTCCCCTCTCAGGGGGAGGTGATCAAAGAGCCCGCCACTGAGTTCATGTCAGAGATAGCCCCTGTTCCCCTTACTAGGGAACCCATTTGGACACTGAGCTGCCATAGGCGACATTTGTGCAGGGGTTCTAGGTTATCTCCATGCATGGTCCTTGGTTGGAGTATCAGTCTCAGGAAAGACCCCTGGGCCCAGAGCTCCTTGTGGAGCTCCTATCCCCTCCAGGTCTTTCTATCTCTCCCTTCTTTCATGATTCCCTGCACTCTGCCCAAAGTTTGGTGTTGTTTTTGTTGTTGTTTTTTGTTTGTTTGTTTTGTTTTGTTTTTGAGGGGGGTATTACAGGAGTTTGGTAAGGAAGTACTTACAGAAACAAAAATGGTTCAAAGACAGCTGCTTCAACAAAACCTACCCCAGCACTGGTGACAGCTCATGAAAGCTAGAAACCTGGAGCACACTGCACAGCTCAACAGGTTAGAGAGGGTCTTTCCAAGTGAATCTGATTTCTGCTTCTTCCAGGCAATGAATCTCAACAGTCCTCTGAGAGACACTTTTAGTTTTATTGTTTACCTATTAGTAGAGGCCTAGAGAATCTGCTCAGTTTTAGGGATTTCCTGAAGCTATTTTGAGTTGTCTACAGGATGAAATGTTTCAACCTTAGAAGAAACTGTTACACAACAGAAATTCAGTTTTTAATCCCTTCCTTGCCTGAAGAAAAAAAAAAAAAAGAATAAAAATTAACTAGGGAAGTTTATTACTTCAATCCCAGAATTTGTAAAGTAGGGACAAGAGGATCAAAAGTTCAAGGTTATCTTCAGCTACATAGCAAGTTCAAGGCCAATCTGGGCTATAGCAGACCTTGTCTAAAAAATAAAACCACAGTTTTAAGTTTGTGAAAGTCAGGCTCCAAAGAGAGAGAAGGAGGAGAAGGTCATGTCCTAGTGACAGAACTCAAGGCCTCACTCCAACCACACCATGCGCTTCTGCTGAATCATACCCAAATCGCTAGAGAGAAGCTTTAAAAAGCATTATCTATTTTTTTGTCACTTTCATTCACACACACTGCCCTGATCTAAAAAGCTCTCTCTCCTTTCTCTTTCTCTCTCTCCCCTCTCACACACACACCACACACACACACAGAGAAATTTAAAAAACCAGAGAATAATAAGAATATAAAAATTATCCATCATTCCATTGACATGATGAAAATATTTTTAACATTTATACTGGAGATTTTTCTTTCCACATATGCATACAAATATTTGCTACAGAAATACAGCACTCAATGGTGTTCTATAATTACCACTGAGTATATTATGGGCATGTGTTTATATTCATAATATCTTCATTGTGTATCAGCTGTAGCTCCTAAAGATCCCAGAACATGGATTCTCGTCTCTGCTATATAGGTCTCACTCCAGACACAGATGTATAAAACAGAGAAAGGGGAGATGGGCCATGGGTGAAGAGCTTGCCTCACATACTTGAGGACCCAGGTGAAGCCAGGCATGGTAGCAAACCTCTGTAACCCCATGAGCTCCTATGACAGTAGAGTAAGAGGAGACAGGAGAACCCAGAAACTCTCAGGCCAGTTAGCCTGGCATAGGCATCGAGAGATCCTGTGTGGGAGCCTAGCAAAACTGTCCTCTGAGAGGCTCCACCCAGTGGTGGATTGAATTAGATAGTGAGATCCATAGCTAAACCCTAGCAGAACTCGGAGAGCCTCGTGGAAAAATGGGAGGAAGCATGAGGAGAGAAGAACTTCACAAGACCAACAGAGTCAACTGACCTAGGCCCACAGGGGCTCACAGACACTGAACCACTAATCAAAGAGCAGGCATGGACTGGACCTAGGCCCTTACACATATGTAGCTGATGGGCAGCTTGATCTTCATGTGGGTTCCCTAGCAAGTGGAACAGGAACTCTTACCTGGATGTAGTTTCCTGCTTTTGGATCACTTTCCCCTAGCTGGGCTACCTTCAGCCTCAGTGGAAGAGTTTGTGGTTATTCCTGAGGTGACTTGATGTGCCAGGATGGGTGAGTAGGAGGGGGGCTCCCCTTTTCTGAGGAGAAAGGGAGGGGAATAGGGGAAAGAGTGGGAGGGTGGGAGGAGAAGAGGGTGAGGCTTTCAATCCAGGCCTAAAGTGAATGAATGAATTAATTAATTAATGAGGAAAAGGAGAGAAAGTTACAGAGTTAGCATCCAAGGTTGTCCTCTAGCCTTCATATACATGCCAAAGCATTTGTGTACACAGGAACATAAGAGAAATTAACTTTAAAATAGCAAACAGGAAGAAGGGAGGCAGCATGCAGGTGTAAAGATTTTGTGTGATTCAGGTGCTGAAATCTGCAGCCGCCATGTCTGGTTGCAATCCTTGATCTAAGACTCTCCTGTCTTAAAGTTGTGTAAACACTGCTCCCCATTTTTCCCTGGCATGCCAATAAAGCAGCTTGCCGCCAATTGCTGAGCAGGGGAAAGGACAGGGCTGGACTTCCTGCCAGTCAGGGAGGGGGAATTAGAGGAGGAAGTAGGGGATTCAGGCATGGGCAGATGTCCAGGAAGGATCAGGAAGAGAGAGCTCCGAGTGGAGAGCTCTGAGTGCAAGCAGCCCTGGGATGCATGCGGGGAGGAGACTGTTAGGATCCCAGAATCACTGAAGAAAGACCCCAGACTCAAGTGGTGTGCAAAAGCAAGGAGCGTTTATTCTGCAGAAATTTACCAGCATGCCGGGGCCACCAGCATTCCTTAGCGCCTTGAAGTGAGCACACAGGCTTAATTTAAAAGCAATTAGGGAGATTTCCAGAAGGAGTGAAGTAACCTTTTATTTGATTGATTGACTCAGGAGGTGTAGGGGGGCGGGATTTAGGATTGGTATACAAAAACATAATATAATTAAGGGAAATAATGACATTACATTTAAGTTCCTGCTCTGCAGCTTACCAAATAGTCCGTGAGTTTTGTTTTCCAACTGATGTATTTACTCTCGAGGATTTGTTGGGATAAATTGTGTCAGTGCAAATGAAAGTCTGGCTATGGAGACCCTCAGTTTTATGTCCTTTCTGAGCAGCAGCACCACCTCATTGCAGGGAGCACAGGAGTGTGGACACGTTCCTCTACTTGGGTTTCCAGTACGTGGTGGCTGAATCAGAACTCAGGCCTGGAAGAGCACGGGAGAACTTGGCTGTGCGGAGCCAGCAGCCACCCTTACAGGCCAACGCTTCCTACGGGTATGTGGTGGTGTTGACACAAAACCCAGAGGCACACTAGCAATAAGGAAGTCGACAGCTCCCCTTCCGGACCACACACCAGACTACATACCTGGCGGTGCTGAAGAGCAAAGGCCAAAGTCAACCGTGGCAGAAAGCAGCAACAGTCACTCCTCCCTGGAGCCACAGGATTCACCCGCAAGCTCACCTGGCCCATGACTGCTCCGTGGGGGTTCGGCATCACCTTCCCGCTATGCTTTTCACTAAACCAGAATGTTACTAAAGATGCAAAGGCTGCATCGAGACGGAGAGAAAATGTGAAAGTTCTCTCCTCGTCACTCCTCCCTGACTATTGCCTTCCTCAGAGATGGCGTGTCCAGCACGTCATAGAACATGCTCGATAAGCACATATCTACACACAGATGCATGTCCGCCGGCACTTTGTGGTTTTCAGGAAGTGTCTAATCATGGCCTGTGCTATACAAATTGGCTACGCCTCTCAGTCTATAGAGGACACACGTTTGGAGGGCTCCCTAGTGTAGTCACACACATGCATTTATACCACAGGAAGACATCATTTCCTTTAATTATGTTTTATATGCAAATAATTTGTCAAGAACTTCCTTACATTTTTCTTCATGTTATCTTGGTCTATTAAGATTGCAACGACGTGGGGCAGGGCGGGGTGGGGGAGCCATGACTCAGAGGTTAGGAGTGATTCTGTTGGCTGCTCTAGAGGTCAATTCCCAGCAACCACATGGTGACTCATAACCATCTCTAAGGAGACCTGGTGCCCTCATAAAAAGATGACACGAAGGGGCTGGATTTGGGCATCAGTGGTTAAGAGCACTGGCTGCTCTTGCAGACGATCAGGGTTTGATTGCCAGCACCCACATGGCAGCTCGTAACGATATACAACTCCAGTTCCGGGAAGCCGGCGCCCCACTCCAGCCCGGACACTGCGCATGCACGGTGACACATAAACCTCATCAGGCGAAACACCCCTACAATAAAATAATCATGCAGTATTGTTAATTACGTAAAAATTACAAAGTTAGCCAGGCGCAGTGGCGTATGCCTTTAATCTCAGCAGCTGGGAGTCAGAGGCAGGTGGATCTCTGTGAGTGTAAGGACAGCCCGGCCTACAAAGCAAGTCCAGGACAGCCAGAGCTGTTAGAGAGAGAAACCCTGTCTCAAAACAAACAAACAAACAAACAAACAAACAAACAAAAACAGAAACCTTTTTAAAAAAAATATGTATATATATGTAATTCTGATTTCAGAAAAACAAAGGAGACATTTAAAAAAAAAATTGAGTGCTAGGAATCTGGCTCAGTGGTAACACACTGGCATGCATGAGGCCCTGAACTCCGTCCATGGTAAAAAAATAGAAATTTTATTTTTCTATGGGCTAGGTGTCTTAGTCAAGTGTCCGGATGAGCTTTGTGAAGATAGGTTTGTTTCTCAGCAATGTATTTATATGTGTATTTATATGTGTGTATGTGTGTGTTTGTATACTTGTGTGTACACATGTGTATGTGTGTATTTGTGTGTGTGTATATCTATGTGTGTGAGTATATATGTAAATGTGTCTGTGTCTGTGTGAATGTGTGGCTATGTAAGTGTGTGCGTGTAAATGTGTGTTATTTATGGGCTGGAGAGATGGCTCAGTGGTTAAGAGCACTGTCTGCTCTTCCAAAGGACCCGGGTTCAATTCCCAGCACCCACATGGCAGCTCGCAACTGCTGTAACTCCATTTCCAAGGGATCTGATACCTTCACACTGATGCACACAATTTAAAATTTAAAAAAGACGTGTATTTATATGTGTATGTATGCATGTGAGTGTGCGTCTTGTATTAAAGAGTGCTCAGTGACCCATAGTATGAGCCAACTGTAAAGCGGCACTTTACAGTGTCCCTAAGAGTCCTGTGTGGGCCTTAGCAGCCTTCCTGCCTGGCCTGTGCCCCTCTAGTGAGAAACTTTGAGTAGTCAAGTCTCTTGGTTACACGATGGGGGCCAGCTGAGGCAAACAGGAGAACGTTCTAGCGGTAATATTCCATGGGAGTAGCTGGAATGTGGAGAACCACACCAGAGAAGTGGCAGGATCTGGGTGGGGCACCACAGAACGACAACTCAGCTGGCCTTGCCACGGCTGTGGAGTATGAAGACAGTGCCTCAGGACGGTGGCTATACAACCTCAACTTTTAACGCTGGAAATGACCTCATTCTCCCCAGCCCTGCATGCCATGCCCAAAGAGTCAGTCAGGCTAGGTAGGAGGTCAGTGACCCGGCTGCCCAACGTGGGGGCACTAACAATGGTGAACTACTTCTGTTCCCAAAGCAGTGTGCTTTCCCGCAGCCCACATTTCTGCAAAGGTGCAGACCATGCCACGGGGGGGGGGGGGGGGGGTGGTGCCTGCATGTCAGGGAACAATTTGCATCCAATTTAAAGCCTTTTCTGTCTTCTGCTGCTTCCTTCACACTCGCCCCCCTACCCCTGACCTTCCTCTCTGTTGTAATTTGAATAGGCATGTCCCCTAGGGCCTCATAGATTTGAATGCTGGTCATTAGAGAGTGGTATCACTTGACAGCGATCAGGATGTACGGCCTTGTTGGAGGAAGTGTGCCGCTGGGAGTGGGTTGGAGGCCTTCAAATGCTCATGCCAATGACTTACGTTTTCTTCCTGGTACCTGCCAGGCCACGTGTAGAGCCCTCAGCAACTTCTCCAGCACCTTGTCTGCTGCCTGTCATCATATTTCTGCCATGACAGTAATGGACTAAACCTCGGAACTGTAAGCCAGCCCCAAGTAAGTGCTTTTCTTTATAAGAGTTGCCGTGGCCATGGTGTCTCTTCACAGCAATAGAACATTGACTAAGGCAACCTTATTCTCTGGATAAAAAATATTCTATGCATTGTGAGGGGGAGGTGGTAGAAAGTGTATTTAACTGAACTGTGGTCACCCAGAGGTGTATGGTGCTATTCCATGGAAACATTAATGTTGCCTTTCAAGAAAAAAGCAGTCTTCACCCCTATAGTTAAGGATCTTGCCATGGGGCGATAATGGGAGGTGCCTAGGTGGGTATCTCCCATAATCACCAAGAGAAACGTCCTTGAGTGAGAGAAACAGAGGGAAACTAAACAGACAAAGAGGAGGAGGAAGCATGTGCCCACATGAGCAGACATAGGGATGATATGCCTACAAATCAAGGAACACCAACATCCATCATAAGGGAGAAGAATAAGGGACAGTATCCAGCCAAGGCTGGGCTGTGACTCTGTTGTAGAGCACTGCCAGGCATGCACAAGGCCCCTTATTCAAACTTAGTAGTGAGGGGCGGAGGACACGAGGTAAGAGAAAGAAAAGAAGGAAGGAAGAAAGAAATGGAGAAAGGAAAAAAGGAAGGAAGAAAGGAAAAGAAAGAAGAAAAAAGAAAGGAAGGAAGAAACCCTGCTGATCCCTTTCTTAATTTCTACCATCAATACTGATTTTGGCCTTCCGGCCTTCAGAGCGATGAGGGAACACGTAAAAATGTTGCTTTCACTTGTTTGTTTTGTTTGCTCCTTTGTTTTCCAGCAGGAGTTCCAACCTGGGATCTTGCACATGCTAACATGAGTTGAACCGCTGAGCTGCAACCCCAGCCCACTTCGACTGCTTTAAACCATCAAGGTTGTGATCACATTAGTTATATCAGCCAGAGGAAACTAATACAGCGTAGCAAGGTGACAAGAAGGGGTTCCCATTGGTCCCGGGAATCAGGGGCCCCTCTTGGGGTTCTTAGTCTCATTAGCAAAATAATTCAAGCTTGGGGACATTTCATTAGACTTTAATAGAGAATCTCTTTCCCCAGGACAGGCAAGCTGTAAATCTTAGCTGCTGCCCAGAAGAGGAGACTGGAGGAGGAAGGGGAAAGCACACTGTTTTAGTTACCAGCATGAGCTCCACACAGCAGCAGGTACACACATGGCAGGGATGGGGCTAAGCTTAGAGAAAAACTAAGAAAACCAAAGTGAGCCAGGCAGGGACGGCACTCAGGAGGCAGAGGCAGGAGGACCTCTGTGAGTTCGAGGCCAGCTAGGTCTACAGAGAGAGTTCCAGACTACCAGGGCTACCCAGAGAAGCCCTGTCTCTCAAAAATAAACAAACAAAACAATAACAAAACAAAAACAAAGGAAAGAACAAATAAAGAATGAAAGAGAGAAAGAAAAGGAAGGAAGGAAGGAAGGAAGGAAGGAAGGAAGGAAGGAAGGAAGGAAGAGAGAAAGAGTCAGAACCAAAACATGGTCAGATTCTAGCCAGTGTCTGGAGGAAAGAGTCACAAAAACAAAAGGCAGCCAAACTCCTTGGCTCCTCCAACACAGGACTGAGCTGGGTAGTGAAAAGTACAGTAGCGCATTAAAGGGCTAATCATTCTGCCTCTCTTTAGCCAGGCATTGCAACCCACCATAAGTGAGAGGAGCAGGAGACAATGCCTTCTTGAAACCTTTGAATGCATCCAGCAAGGGCTGCAATATTTAACCCACCTTCCTAGGGTTAAAATTGACATGGTTCAACCTGTTTGTTAGTTCTCCACCCAGGCCAGACATTCTTTTCTCTTGACCCTTTATGTTTTCCTTTAATGTGCCTTTATGCTACTCTAACATTCTCCCCTCTGAAGAGGTAACCCCCAAATCATTTTGGAACTAGATCAGAGATCAGAGCCTCCAAACAAGGATGAGGCTGCCAAAGGCCCAAGGACATTTCTCGCTTTTAGCCGGGGTGGGGGGGGGGGGGGAAGAAAGAAAGAAAAAAGAAACTGCCTACTTTTCTGTGAGGTCTTCTTCTGCCATACATTGCCTAGGCAATTTCTACACCCCTGTCCTCCGCCTCGTTCTTCACATCACCATCTTTACCACAAGGTAGAAACGGGAAAGGGGGCAGGAGCCCAGGAGCTGGCCAGCTCTTGAACATAGTGTTAGTCACCTGCCACACAAAGGAGTGAAAGGCAAATAAATTAATCCTGGAAACTATTCCTGCTCTGAAAATAAACCGGAGATTAGCAGAGGACAGACTGAGTAACGCAGCAAAAGCAAGAACACCATTAATCCCTCTAAACCACCCACTACAGGGGGCTCTATAGAAAGCCTTCTTAATGCTGAAACAAACAAGGAAAAAGAGGAGGAGGAGAAGGAGGAGGAGGAGGAAGGGGAGGAGGGGGAGGAGGAGAAAAAGATGAAGACAGGCTACCTCCGCTGGATGACTCAGGAAATAAGTTTGTTTCCAGATAATTGTTTCCGAATGTAGTGATGATATTGGCATTAGTCATCCCAATAGCGATCTCATGTGAAGAAGAATGAGTCCAGTGGGAAAAGGTCTAATGAAACCCGCGTAATGGTCTGGGAACTGCTCGTCTGTGGAGAGAGGCCTTTCAGTGACACTGAGGCTGGAGTGGCCCCAAACATGTGTTTCCTGTTGTGTCTGGTTGCTACTATGAGAGCAAGCCCTGGGATAAACAGAGCATGCTCACATCCGGCAAGGAAGGTCCCAGAGGTGGGATGTCACTGGCAGTAAGTCAGAACTGTTTCTGTCAGTCCAGCAGGCTTGTCATGGAGGCATGGGCTCCTGCACTGCCTGGCCATCCTATAATTGAAGGCAGATGCTCTCCAGGCCTGCATGCTTCGAGGGTGCTAGAGGGAGCAAGGGAAGGCAGAGGATGAATAATAAGACCCGAACCCTTCTTATAATCCACATGTGTAGATAGGCCACACTTAGGGAACGAGGGCAGCCAGACCCAGGAAAATTTATATCCTGCACCCGACAAGGCTCAAACTTGAGTGTCTAAGAACCACATGCTGGGCCTGGTGGAATGATACGCTTTTAATCCCAGCACTTGGGAGGCAGAAGCAGGCAGATCTCTGAACTTGAGGCCAGCCAGAGCTACATAACAAGACCCTGACTTGAAACAAACAAACAAACAAACAACAAAACAATGCAAACAACAGAGCCACTGGCCATGTCATGACATAGGCCTGTGTTTGCAACATCTGAGAGGCAGAGGCAAGATTACACGTCCAGGCCATGTTGGTCTGCAGAGGAGACCCTGCTCAAAACACCAACAACCAAATAAACAGGAGAAAACACCTAAAGCATAAGAACTAATATACTCTTTTTCTAAGTTTAAGTTTTAGGATTTGAGAAGAATGCGTTTTGCCATATTTACTTTGTTGTTAGTATTTGCTGTTGTATTGATCAACAAAATCACCTCAGCTTGCTGATTGGCGCTAAAAGTGAAGGGGAATGTAAAACTGTTTCGTGACTTTTTCGAGGAGTGTCAATTCACTTCAACAGAGACAGAGCCTGTAGACCAGAGAGAGTCCAGCTTGGTGGAGCTTATTCCAGCAGCTTATTTGAGCGGCTGGAAGAAGCGGCTTCTTATCACCACCCCTTATCAACTGTTGACTCTTACACAATTACTCCCAGCTGGGGCAAGCAGGCTGGTGATCAAATCTCAGAGGAGCATCTTGTGGGGGTCTCATGACCCTCCCACTCCTCTTTCAAGAGGAAATGTTAACATGCCCTTTGCATAGCTTAGCTCTTTATCTGTTTTGTTGCTAAGACAACAGGCTGTTCGAGGCTTCCCATAGGTCACCACAGCTGCTTTGCTTCATGGCGGCGAGGGTTATGTCAAGCCTAGAGGAAGTAGGTGCTGAAATTAAGGGGTGCCTCTGGAGTTAAAAGGGTGTCGCAGTCCAGCCAGAAAAATCTGATAGAAAGAAACATCAGCCTGCAGGGCAGCCAAGAAGGCGTGTGTCCCTGGCCGTCGTTGCTGCTCAACTTCATCCATTATTTATGCAACTAATAGTAACTGAACGTCTGCTTGCTGCCCATACACTGGAAAAGGAGTGGGCGGACCTGAAGCAAGTACCTACCTTGGAGAGGATTCGGAGCCTGAGAGAGTTGGGGATGTGTGGGATCACGGCTAGACACTGGTCAGAGAGCAGACTGATGAGTCTGGAGCCCGGGGAAGATATCTCAGCCAAAGTGAAGAGTTCAGAGAAAGGAGACCCTGACAAGAGGTGGGAATGCCTCAGGAAGTGGAGCAGTCTTGAGTGGCCCATTTCACAGCAGGGAGCCATTGGGGTCCCTGCCAGACTGTGGTCTCTACCTCTCCTTATTCATGGGTTACTCTCCCCCTCAGCCTCTTTCTCATCCATTTTCTTCATTCCTAGCTTCCTTCTTTCTCTTTCCTATCAGCTTCCATCATCATTTCCTGTAACAGACTTCTGCCTCATTTATTGTATTCTCTCCCTACAGTCTCCTGTACTGACTGGGGAAACTGATATGAAAAAAAGGGATTTCTCAGGAGACCACTTTTGATAAAAATTATCCTGTATGCTATTCTCTCAAATTGGATAAGGCCTTCAGGCCCAAAGGCTTGCCATTGTGTGTGACACAACCGGGTCTAAAAGACAACCTTGGAAAAGGCTAATCTTCTTGTAGCAAGGACGTGCTGATCTCACTGTTCACCAGCCAGAGAGCAACTGGAGAGCAAATGTATGTGGATCAGCACACTGTGCTTTAAAAAAGATGCTTCAAGAGCCTTCCAGCCTTCACTCTCCGTAAGCACAACTCGGATGGGTTTGCTATCTTATCACTAAAATGAAAGACGGAGTGAGGAAATGTGTCCTCATGTCTTTCTCTCAAAGACACTTGGAAAAGAACAAACATTCCTAAGAAAGGACAGTGATCTTAATTAACACCCAGAGATGATCACAACAAATTGTTTTTTGTTGCTTAACAACCAAGTTCTCCAGCTCTCAGCAACAAACACTAAGAGCTTCTTTCAAGGGCCCCCAGGACTGGTGAAGTTTTAAGTGCCAGCTGGGCTCAACTGGGCTGTGGTCCCGGCTGTTAGATTATACAGCATGTTTTCTTGCTTTTCTCAGACTGCAAGCTCCCGGGAGATAGTTTTTCTCATGGATGATCCCAGGAATGTGGAAGGGTGAGCAGAAAACAGGATGGCTCTTCATAGCTTCCCTTGAAATAACTGTACCATGAATTCCACCACATTCCATGAGCCTAAGCAAGTCATGGCCCCACCCAGTGCTGGCTGAGTAGAGAAATGCATTCCCAGCCCACTCTATTGAACTACCAGTTCCCACAGCAACAAAGAATGGAGACCAGTCATCCAGTCTACCACAGGTGCTGCCACTGTGGTGAAAGCATCCGTTCAGCTTTTGTTATGTGGATTAATGATCTAAGAGTAAGCTTATGCTAGGTGTGAATCACACCTGTGATCCCACCCCTGAAAAGGAGGAGGGGACCAGGAGTTCAAGACCAGCCTCAGCTATACAGTGAGTGTAAGACCCTGTCTGAAAGCAGCAGCAACAAGGGTTAGCCTTTTCTTAAAAATGAAATAAAATAAAAAAGAATCCCACCCATTTTGTTTTTCTAGCTTTTAGCCCTTATTTATTACGTGTGTGTGCCTGTGTGACTGTGCACACACGTGTGTGTGTGGTATAGCATACATGTGGAGATCGGCAAACAAATTGGGGAGTTTGTTCTCGTTTCTACCACATGAGCTCTGGGGATTGAACTCAGCCCGTCTAGCTTGACAGCAAGTGACATAAACTGACACCATCTCCGTAGCCTCACCTTCTCCATTCTTACTCTTGTGTTCACCTTCTTCCTGCAGGTCCTTTTCCTTCATTCCCACCTGCCTCCTTCCTCTATCCCCCTGCTCATTCTTCTCTCTCTCCAATGTTCTCTTCTCTGCCCTCCTGCATTTTCTAGCCACCTTCCCTACTGTGTCCTACAATGAGTGGGGAAAATGAACACAGAATAGCAAATTATTTTAACATTCATTCTTCACTTTTCAGAAACCCAACAGGGGAAAACAAAACAGTATGATGTAGAAGTAAAAACTTCCCAAGCGCCTGGTATATAACAGAGAGCTGGGAGCGTCACTTTCTTGAGGTGTGCCATGTCGGGCTTAAATAGAGAATGACTTTACTAGTGCTTGGGTCCTTGATGGTGCCTTTGTTCATACATGGGTTAACACTGTTTGAGTTCATACATAATTAACACTGTTCAAAAAGACAGAGCCTAGACCAAGCGAATCAGAGTGAGTTAAAGATAGGTACACCAGGGGTGGGAGAGATGGCTCAGTGATTAAGAGTGCTGTCTACTCTTCTAAAGGACCCGGGTTCAATTCCAAGCAACCATATGGCAGCTCACAACAGTCTGTAACACCAGTTTCAATAACACCAGTTTCAAGGGATCTGACACTTTCACCCTAATGCACATAAAATAAAAAATTAGATAAATTATTTTTTAAAATATAGGTAAAATATTGTGAGGCAATGCCTTCTCCATAGAGCAGACATTCAGCTCCTATAGAAATAGCTATGATAGCCATTCTCAGAACAGAACGACCTAAAAACCACGTAGAATGGGAGTCCATGAATAAAATCACCCTCATAAGCACACATTAGGCAAGTGAATTAGTTTTCTCTATGTTAGTTTTATTCTGAAAGCAGACGGTCCATCACCCATCTGGGGTTCTCTTCTGGAAGCTGTTAGGTATGGGTGATGTTTAAAGTAGAGATATCATCCGGGAAGTCTGAAGGCACCCATGCATGGAGGTTGATATTATGTATATATTGGTGTCCGCTCACTTAGTAACTGATGATCAGTATCTTTATCTATACAGTAAGGGCTTTGAAGAACTCATTGATTTATTGAACATATAAAACAGTATGTCTACCCTGGGTATGTCACAGGAACAAATAGGGCATAGTCATGAATCTGGTTCATGTATTCAGTCATACTCCATGGCAGCTTGAGCTTACGACAATGGACATCATGCATATGACTCCTGACGTGGCAATCCCATTGTGATGATGGAGACAAGACAACCAGGCAATGACAAAGCACTTAGATTCCCACTGAGAAGAAAGGAGGTTATTAAGTGCCATAGAGACACTTAATAACTGCCATGCTTTGAATCTGAAATTCTTCACAGGGACGCGTTTGAAAAGCTTGTTTCCAAGCTGACTGTCAGGGCTTTGAAGGTTATTCGTGGCCCTGGTCCTAGTCTTGCTGTTTCCTGCCCGGGAATGGTACCCCTCACTGTGGACTGGATTCTCCTTCATCAATCACTAATCGATAAAATGTTCCACAGATTTGCTTGCAGGCAATCAGATGGTGGCATTTTCTCAACTGAGGGTACTTCGTCCTAGATGGCCCTAGGTTGTGCTACATTGACAAAAAAACAACAAACAAACAAAAAACAACAACAACAAAAAAAAAAACCTAATCGGCAAAGGACGTCCCACTAAAATAATAGCCATCAAGGCATAAGGAGCCTTACATGGGTCTAAGTGCTTATTAATGTCCACAACAGCTCTAAGGGCAAAAGCCACTATTCATACTCTGCCACTAATTACCCGGTGAAGCCCAGCTACAGAAAGAACCAGCACTAATGGCTGTGGTCAGGCTTTGTGTAGATACATCCTTCTAGAGAACACCACTTCCAAGTCACTGCTTTAACTGCCCAGGAAAGAGACTGAGAGCTCTGCAGTAAAGGGTTCTGAGCCAGTGTACATATCACATCTCGCCATCCCTGCCAGCCCTGGTGCCTACGGAGATGGGACCATGCATTAAATGTCCCTCTCTCCCCCCTAATCTTTCTCTGAGAAAAGGATCGAAGGGCCTGCCAAATAGCAGAATAAAAAAATAACAGTATAGCCAATGGTAACCATGAATTAATACTTGCACAACTGGAAAAATCTCCATTCCTCCGTCCTTATTGTAGCCTGCAGTCTGTTCACGATCATACCTCCCAGTAACCTGCACCATGATTTAGGGGATAATGTACAGATCCAACAGATTTAGACGAGACAACACGCTTCGTAAGATGGAGTATGCCGTCAAAGGCGTGGTCTGTGGTGTGATGACAGTGACAACTGTGGTTTGTTGACGTGCTCTGTGCCTGAGATGTGGGACATTATCCTCAGTCCTGCTGTCTTCGTGAGAAGGCAGGTGTCCAGAGCCAGCTGCTCACGGATGACCTAATTGGGGTGTAGGACTGGGAATGCTGGCAAATGTCTGTGGTTCCCAGCACTAAAGAGGATTAGACAGGAGGATTGAGAGCCCAGGGCCAGTTAAAGCTCAGAGCAAAACCTGAGGAGAAGTGGATGGGGTTAGAGAGCACTGACCGTTCCTGCAGATGACCTTGGTTTAGTTCCCAGCACACACATCTGCAGCTCTCTGACATCTGGAATTCCAGTTCCAGGGGATCTGATGTCTCTGTGGGAACCTGCACACATGGGGAACACATGAACCCATCCAGGCACCCACACATGCACATAAGTAAAAATAGTAAATAAAGAAGAAGGAAGGAGGAAGCCAGTCAGGTGGCTACTGCACTAGCCTGAGAGTAGGTAGTGCCTTGGGCCAGGTGGAGGCTGGGAGAAACTGTTAGAAGACATTTCTTTCTAGGAAACTGGATGAGAAAGTCAATAGTAAAAGACAGTTTGGACCCCCACGTTTTTAGCTAACACTGCCTAGAAAGACAGGGAGAACTTCTGACCTTTCCTTCATGGGAAAGGTCAGCAGTGAGGACAACAGTTATTGAAGTTAGAGAAAGTAACTCAAGTTACAAACTGGGAGATGGCCCCTCAGGTAACCAGGGCTGAGGATTGTTCCTCGAGGCCTACTGTAAAAGAGCCAGTGAGGGCTGCAGAGAAAGGCCCAGCTCGGGACTGAAAGCTGATGGATACTGAGCAGTGGGCACAGAGGACTGGCACATTTATCAGGACTCAGTGCAGTCAAATGAAAAAGGGATGAGATGGCAGGAGCAGACAGCCCTGTGTGGAGTAAAGAAACAGACTTGGTAGCTGAGCGCTGTGGCTTCTGTGGGAGGCTGAGGCAGGAGTGTTCAGGATAGTTGGGGGTGAAGAGGAAAGACATTCTTACATTATGGCCTAGGAGTAGGCAATGGATATGAACCTGCAGAGGTGACAGATAACCATGTACAAGAGAGGAGGAAAGGGCTGGAGAGATGGCTCAAAGGGTAAGAGCACTGGCTGCTCTTCCAGAGGTCCTGAGTTCAATTCCCAGCAACCACATGGTGGCTCCCAACCATCATAATGAGATCTGGTGCCCTCTGCTGGTGTGCAGGTGTACATGCAGACAGAACAAAATAAATTAGAGAGAGAGAGGAGGAAAGCTTGTGGGAATGACGCCCTTGAGAGAGATCACGGGACCTAGTGTATGTGCATATGACCTGGCTAGGCTAGGCTAGGCTAGACCAATGGTAAGGAGGAGGGTGGGAATGAATGTCACTGGGACAAGTGTGTAATAACCACACAGTCAACAGATCTGGGATGAAGAGATTGATTGTGTTGAGGTGGGGAAACAGAGACACACAGAGAGAAAAAGACAGGGGGAGAGTGTAGGAGAAGAGAAAGAGGAGCATGGTGGGAGCCCCCTCCTCAGAGAGAAAAAGTCAGAGAGGAGGGTGGGGACTCTGAAGAAGAGAGACTGCAAGAGAGACATCACAGGTTGCCAAACAACCTGGGAATAATAATAATAATAAAAAGAGGAGCTAGGGAGGGGCGGCCAGGCGGGGAAGAGGACGTTGGGCTGCTTCTCATGCAAGACAAGTTAAAGTGTATAAACTTGGGTTCATAGGAAGCAGCTCTTCGTTACCATGCCAGGGGCGGGGGAAGAAGAGAGAGAGAGTAAAACTCCCAACTGTCCAGATCATGGAGTGAGGAGAAGGGAAAGCTCCTTCCCTAGAAAGCTCAGGGTACAGGGTGGAGTTGCCAGCCATGCCCAGCAGTAGATAGGGACTGAGGAATGCTGGGAGAACCTGGAGTTTTTTGTCCCAGTCCTAAAGCACACCATTCCAGCCTTTTGCTGATAATAAATGGATAATCGGTGAAGAAATCAACCATTTTTGGCTACTTCCTGCTGACACTGGGGCAGGCAATAGGGAGGTCAAAAGGCTGAGTTCAGGAAGAGCAGGCTGTTGTATTTGCTGTCCAGGGTCAGTGAGGACATCTGTGGCTGGAACGGAAAGTGAAGGTCTGCAAGGTTAGACTGGAACACCTAAAAAAAAGCGTAGCTGCTTTTACACCGTCATGGATGTAGGAAACAGGTGGCAGGAATATACATATGGACAGAAGAGAAAGTTAAGTAGATTAGGGAGAAAATTCCTTCAGGTGTACATTTGGAACTTTTGGGAGAGTGAGCAGAGATGGAAGGTTTGGAGCAAAGAAAAGAAAAAACTTGAATATAGGGAACCTCCATTTATCCAATCGCTGGTAAGTAAAACGTTTCCATTTGGGATCTGTCATCTAAGGGATATTGAGGCCAAGTTTGTTTGCAGAGGCGAGTAAGCTTGGAAGCCAAGTGTAGGGATGTGAATTTATGTAGGAGACACCCCAGAGGAGAGCCTGGGGTTACAGTGGGAGACAGGATTCCCATGGGCGAAGAGAGGTAAGCTAGTTCTGCCCATCTAAGATTCCTCCAGTCAGTGAGGGAAATGACATTACCAGTGCTGTCTGCTGTGAGGAGAAAAAGAAAGCGGGGTCTGGACACTGCTTACCTTGCAAGGGATGGGGTGTCAACATGTCCAGTAAAAAGCCCCGGGTCGGAGGGAGCACCGGGAAGGAGAGGCGGACAGCCCGGCCTTGCTGGACAGGGTGAAAGCGAGGCTGGCTGACCCGATCGCGCAGGCTGCTGCAGCTCTCACTCTTCCTGTCAATGGAGCGTCTTCCTTGCGGCATGTGTGAGACCAACCGGCATTTCCTCCTGTTCATCAGACCTGGGCCCACATCCTGTATGGGAAAAACAAAACAAAACAAAAACAAACAAAACCCAACAACAACAAAATACAGAAGTCCAAAGATCTGTGGACAGGCCCGTGTCTCGGCAAAGCTCCTGGCTTCCTTCTCCAAGGCTTCACCTTCTCCTCAGATGGATGGAGATGGAGCCTCATGCTCTACTTCTGCAGTCGGAGCGTAGGAAGGACCCGGGAGTTTCCTTCTGTTTATTCCTATGGAAAATGGTTGAGGACTGGAGTTGGCAGAGTGCTTCCCTGGCACACAGGACAGCTTCCACGTGGGAGGTTTTATTAGGGGAGGGGAACGGTGACAAGCCTCTCCGGGCGAGGCGAGAGAGAGGGGTGGGAGAATGGGGGGGGTCCTCTTATAAGTTGACTCAGGGCATGCAGGACCAACAGGTGTGAAGGTTCCTGTGGCCTCAGAGGTGCCTGATGCTTGTCAGGTCCCCTGGGGGCTGGCCACAGGGACACCTGTTTCCCAATTCCAACAGTGCTGGTATATAATTAGGGATAAAGGCAGACAGCCTTTTTCCCCCCTGGCATTTATTTGGATTCACAAACATGTAGTAATAAAATACTAGTTCTTAAATTTTCATTTCGGTGAAACTTTGTGCCAAACTCTGTTCCAAGCACTATTCTGTGCTCTTGTCATTAGTGCGATATTCTCAGAACTGAGTACTACTGAGAAAGACAGGCAGAAAAAAGCCAGGGCTAGGTAATAATGTGTTGAACTTCCAAGATGACCGGCTCCTTCCTCGCCCCCTGAGCTGAGACAAAAGCGGTGGCAGCTTAAAACAAAGGCCTAGCCAGTTCCCTGATGATGTACTGGCTAACCAAATTCAAGGGTGTGCTGCCCGCCAACCACTGTGGGCCAAGCAATCATCCTCTCTTTCTTCAAACTGACCAACTCTAAGTTAGGGGAGGAAGACTCTTCAGAGACTTAAATGTTCACTCCTCACCCACCACCCCCTCCGGAGAAGAAGCTGGATTTTTTTTGGCTTCCTGAGGCCCCACTCTGCTCCGAAGACGGTCCTTCTTGGTATGCCTGCTGGTGTGTTGCGCCTTTCTTCAGCTGCTGAGTCTGTCTGCAGTGTTTGAGCACCTGTAGTGCTCAAGATTTTCCCTGCCTTGCCTTTTAGTTCCTTAACTGGCAGAGTAGAAGCGAACCAATCAAGACCATTAGACTGTATCACTATGGTGATCATCATTATCTGGCTGACTGTGGTGGAAAACAGGAGGTGCAGATAAGCTAAAATGTCTGTCCTGAGGACAGGGAGCTCAAAAGCAGTGATGGTATCAGTAATCCCAGCTACTAACCAGTGTGGTTCAACCGCCTTTTCGTTATTCTGTCCATCAGAGCTACCCTAAAATAAAACTGGTTTTGGAGGCCTAAGTGACTCATCAAGGGAGGAGGGCCTTCAGGACCTGCCAAGCCAGCAGCAGCAGCAGCTTTAAAGACTATTTGGAGAGCCTGCCGGGCACGGAGTAATAAGCTTTTCGGTCCTGTGGAGTCCCTGACCTCATCCTCGCTCCCCACTGAGGCTCCTCCTGACCCCACTCGCTGCTTCTGGTGCTTTTGTTCCAGCTTCCCAGGCTGTCCCCTTGGAGAGTGTATGTTAGTTTTTGGCTCTGTAGCTGTGTGCCCCCTCCCTTGCTAAACTCAAACTAGCACAGGTTTGCTCCCGGGAAAGATGCAAGAATTGCTGAGTGAGGGAGAGAAGGTGAGCGTGTTCGGAAATGAACTTCTAGGGGCAGAAGAAGCTGGATGGAAATGATGCCTGCCCCACGGGCGGGACTGAGCTCTTGCTTCTCTTGCACTCTAGTCTTTTCCCTAAGGCAAGGGCCCTGAGCCATTCCCGACGACACTTTCTCTGTAACAGCAGATGCTGCTCACTGCTTTCCACTCGGTCGAGCCCATTTACAGCTCAGACCTTAGCTCCAACAGCAATGCAGGAGGTATCCTGGGAGACAAAGACGATTCCTAAAGGATTTTCAAAGCCACCGATCCTAGTGTTAGACACTACATTCCTGGCTGAGCCACAGGCCTCTCGCTGAGGTTTTGTTCACTTAGGAATCACTGGGTGAAACTTAAGCAACTGGACATTAGGACTGAGAATTCCAGACACCCAATAGACACTTCATAGAAAAAGAAAAAAGCCTGCTATCGTCTGATAACACAAACATTTTGTGTTACACACACAGGGAATGCTTGTTAAGATTTGGCATCTATTTCTAAGCCATTTTTTTGAATGTTATTTCTAAGACGCCAGTACTACCCTTTATTTCCCAAAAGGTGTTGGAGATTAAGTTAATACATCGTTGCCTTTTCTTATTGCAGTGATTTTTCTGCTTCTAAAATTGTCACATTTTCTGAGTTGGACAGGCCTGAGCCCTTGGGCTTTGTAATTTGACTAATTTTGGGTTCAGAGAGAAACAGTGCAAGGTTGGTAGCTGTTCTAGACGCTAAAAACCTGGGTGATGTCAAAGCAGTTTTACTTCTCTCCCTCAAAAGCCCTCCCGCACAGCAGGGCTCCAAAGGCACTGTGTCCCACTTCAGACACTTCCTTCAAATGTTAATGAGCACCTCACAAAAAAAAAAACAAAACAAAAAAACAAAAAAAAAAACTGGACAAAACCGGTTTTGTGGTACTTGGAGCAGCTGGGAATTAGCAGCCTCTACATCCCTGAGTTTCCCAGACTCCCTCTCCTCCTCCTCCTCCTCCTCCTCCTCCTCCTCCCCAGGAACTGTCGTCAAGGACCCCTGCTGTTACTCCGACCCTGGGCTCCAAGTCTTTCACATCAAAATCCCGACACTCCTTGGAATACAGTCTTGTCTCTTTTCAGGAGACCGTCTTTTTCGTAGTCTAGCAGGGATGCCAGGCAAACCCCAGCTGCCCCATCTTTGTTAGTCCAGGTGGGAATGCCCTTGGGTCCTTGGTATACTCACAGCAGGTGGATGGTGCTATTTCATCTCAGAGATGACAAACTGCTCAGGATGATGAAATTACCCTACCGTGACCAGAAAACTAATAAACGACAGGCCAAAGATTCAACCCAGTGAGAGAAATAAAACCGAATGATCTAATGTCGAGACAAAGTTATATTATGTAAATGCAGGTTTATTGGGAGCAGTGCAGGAGGGGAAGGAAGAGAGAGGCAGGTGTGCAGAAAGAGGAGAGACAGAGACAGAGAGACAGAAAGAGAGGAAAGCAGAGGAGAGGAAGGGGAAGGGAAGGAAGAGAAAAGGGCAGAGAACCAAAAAGTCTGGATTATATAGTCAAGGTCTCTGGGTGAGGGAGAGCCCCAAAAAGGAGGAGAGGCAGGAATGCCAGCCACGCCCTGCAGTGCACTGGGACTAACACTGGGACTGTGGAGCTCACTGTCCAGGTCCTGCCTCCTTCCACATGGTCCATCCTAGAGGTAGCAGTTCTGTCACAAGTGACAGGAGAACTGGAAGAGAATAGGAATGGTTAAGAGGACAAGGAAGATCTCAGATCTCACCCTGAGGAGGACTGGTGTGTGTGTGTGTGTGTGTGTGTGTGTGTGTGTGTGTGTGTGTGTGCACATTCTGTGTATGTGTGTACATGTGAGAGTGTTCATGTGCTCTAATGTGTGCATGTATGTGTGTGAGTATGTATGTGTCTGTGTGCGTCTGTGTATGACTGTGGCGTATGTGCGTGTACCTGTGTGTGTGTACAATGTGTGTATATGTGTGTGAGTGTGTATGTGTGTGGTGTGTATGTGTGCATGTGTGTGCGTGTATGATGTGTGTGTATGTGAGTGTCTGTGTGTCTGTGTGTGGTGTATGTGTGTGTGTAATAGTGTGTGTGTCTCTGTGTGTGGTGTGTATATATGTGTTATGTGTGTGTTGTGTGTGTGTGCGCACGCACGTGCGTGTGTAGCTCCGTTGTCAGAGTGTTTGCCTAACATGCACAAAGCATTAAGTTTAGTCTCCAGAAGCATGTAGTCCAGGTGTGGTGGCATGTGCTTGTAATCCTAACACTTGGGGAGTGAAGGCATGAGGATCAGGAGGATTACAAGTACATTACAAGTTAGGGGCCAGCCTGGGCTGCATAAGACCCGGTCTCAGAAAAACAAAGGAAAAAGAAAAGAGACAAAGAAAGCAGCCAGTGCTCTTGATCGCTGAGCTATCTCTTAGACCCTCTATCGGATCGTAGAGATGATGGTATGAAGCCTGAGGGGTTGCAGAGGTTGCCAGGAATCACAGAGGAATTTATTTTAAACCAGTTTAACCTTTAAGATCTTTCTCCTTTTTCTTCTTTCTTTCTTCCTTCCTTTCTTCCTTCCTTCCTTCCTTCCTTCCTTCCTTCCTTCCTTCCTTCCTTCCTTCCTTCCTTTTCTTCTTGTTTTTATCATTCTTTCTGACAAGGTCTCATATAACCCAGGTTAGCCTCTAGCTTGCCATGGAGCTGAGGATGACCTCAAAGTTCTAATTCTCCTGCCTCTACCTCCCAAGTGTCAGAGTTCCTGTTCTGGGTGGGTGTGGTGCTAAGGGTCAAACTCAGGGCTTCCTGTATGCTAGGCAAGCACTGTGCCAGCCGAACTATGTCCCCAGCCCCTCTATTTGACACGTGGTCAGCTTATGGAGGCCTTGCTGGCCTGGAACTTATGGTGACCCTGCCTCTGCCTCCCAGGTACAGAGATAAGACCTGTCCCACCATGCCTAGGCCCAAAGGTTAGCTTTAGTTTACCTTTGAAATGGTTAGTAACAGCAATAATGGCAAAGCCTTGCATTTCTGTAGCCCTCTCTCAGGGTTTCCAAAGAACTCTGTGCGTGCTTTGTGCCTTTCTCAGCACTCCTGAAGGTGTTAGGAAGCATGGTGTTAATATCACCACATCAGTGAAAGAGAAAGGCAGAGACAGTGGCGGTGCAAGGTTGGAGGGCCCTGTTGAGCTGCAGTGCTCGCGGGCTCCCTGTGGTGTGGCTGATGGGCACCCAGGGCTGGGGGTTCCTGTCTCCACTCTGGCTTCAGCGGTGCAGGTGCCATAGAAAGTAATTCTGTGACCCGAAGAGTCATATGCTGCCTCTGCAGCTACTTACACACTACGGTCTTAGTTTATCTCTTTAGGAAAGATTTCCAGTCAGTGTGGTCCACACCGATAATCCCAGCACTCCAAAGGCAGAGGCAGGCAGTTCAGCCAGCTGCATACCAGGCTGTAGGCCACTCTGGCTGAGACACAAAACAAAAAACCAAAGTGCTGTTAACCGCGTGAGAAGAACACTCCTACCCATTGTTTGTAGTCTTATAAGTGAATCCATTGTTTCTTAAGAAACACACAACACACACACACACACACACACAGGAAACATTTCTCTTATCTATGAGAGTTTGAGAAGGGAGCTGGGAACCACTAGAGTTGGGGTGTGTCTGTGGTGGCTGCCAGGCTGTAAACAGAGAAGCTGCATGCTAAGCAAATATTCTGATGTAAAAATGCTCCTGACACTTATCTAAAGAGGCTGTTGTGAATGATTTTATAAGAAACATTAAAAGAAAGAAACATCAACAATTTTTTTTTTTCTGAAATGAAGCTAGCAGTGTCGCCTTTGAGAGTCATGCCATGTGTACCCGACTCTCTCCTGACTCAGAACTTCAGAACCAAGTACAGGAACAAAGTTCATTCTTGGCCTCACCCTGCTTTCCCACACTGAGCCAGGCTCCTTTGCCCTTGATTTGGGCTGGATGCCCATAGAAGGGCTTTTGAAGAAAATGGACAGCCTAGGATAGCAGACTGGATTGTCCAGTGGTGTCTGTCTGCATGCATGAGGCAGCGGACCCAGAGTGGCCTCAGCGCAGCCACAGGAAAAAGAGGCGCTTGCTTACAAAGCAGGCAAAGCGGACCTGCACTGTGTTTACTCTTCACCCTGCGTTTTCACCTGAGCAGCTGCTTGGAAGTTTCTGCTTCCATCTATCCCAGTCACCATACTCTCCAGAAATAAGCCACCCTGCACTCTTAGGAGCACTTTCCTGGTCCTAGACATGTTCTAATCTAGTCAAGTCAGCAACCAAGCCCAACTCGCCTACTGCCCTCCCAAAAGGACTGTCTAGATGAGCAGCTGAGCTCAGCAGATCCACCCCTGCTGGCTTTCCGGTCATCAGGTGGCATAATGACTACCCTCTGCTCCTCACCCACCACCTGCTCAACAAATAATCATTGCTCCAGATGCTGCCAGCTGACTGCGTGAGGTGAGCACCAGTTATTCTCTGCACAGCATGATCCTTTCCCAGGAGGGTGAGATTTCCACTGAAGCTTTGTTATCACCTGTCATCTGACAAACGTCCCAGCCCAAGCTTGAAAGTCCCCCCAAACTGCTATCCTTAAAAGTATTTTCTCCAGGGGGTCAGTGAGAGGGCTCTGCAGGTAAAGACACTTGCATCCCAACCTGACCACCTGAGTTCTATCTCTGGGACTCAGCCACATGTAGAAGGAAAAGAATCAATTCCCCAAAGTTTTCCTTTGACCTCTAAATGCATGCCATGGCACATTCACCATCACCCAATGCACATACAAATACATACATGTATACACACTAAATGAATAAATGTAAGATAAATTAAAACACACACACTCCACTTTGTTTGCATGGCAGGAAAAAGAAATCTAAGCTTAGGAATGCAGAAAACTGGGTCTGGAGCCATGGCTCAGCAGCTGAGCACACTTGTTCGTTCAGAGCACCACCACCCCGGCAAGCGGGTGGTGCTCAGACATACCTGTGGACAAACCACTCGCACACGTTAAATTAAATGAATATATTCTTTAAAAAATAAAACCCAAAGATCATAATCTAGACAATAGTTGGCCACTAATGCCTGAAATAATTACTAAAGGAGATTATTTCTTTGGATTGTGATGCCATTATCAGTTTAGCCTCTGGCTGACGTCTGGACCTCTCAGCCCCACTGTGTACAAGCCAAGCCATATTAAGTGAGAGAAGCACCTTCAGCTGCTAAACACCCCTCCAGCTTGAAAGACCGAAGTCTAAGAAAGCCAACACCCAGAGAGGTGTCTGAGGGAAAGGTCCTCTAAGTGGCGGGTAGTGAGTACAGACAAATGGCAGGAGGCAGACAGACAGGAGCTGTACTTGGCCTGCAAATGAGTGGGACAGAAATACTAGAAGACAAGGGCAGACATTGTGTATGTGCAAATCAGGAAGAAGTGGCATGAGTATACCTATGAAATTTTGTATTTTACAATGTGGAGAGTGCGGAACACTTTAATTCTTCAAGGGAGGAAGTGGATTCTTTGGTGGACGTTTCAGCAGGCTTTCACTAACTGTCGTGCTTCGGTGAGACTGTGGGTGTGAAAGTTTGTAGATGAAAGGAAGGACTCCAGTCATGGGCTGTTGTAGAAACAGAAGCAGAAGGCAGTCACCACTGGGGAGAGGATGATATTTTGGCTACGATTTTACATAAAATTGCTGATAGATCAGATACGGAACACAAAGTGCCCAGGGACAAAGCAGGATTTTTATTCTTCTTTTTATCTGAAGAACTAGAGGGATGAGGCATAATTTGAAGTGCTGGGAAGATTGTTCAAGGAAAAGGTGCTGGGAAATATATCAGCTGTCTAGTGTGAGAATACATGTGATAAGCCTGTACATACCCAAAGGAAATAGCAAGATGAATTATTTCATGTCTGCAGTGGAAAAACCTAGGACAGAAAAAGATTTGGTGTTGCCAATGCATAGATGGTTCTTAAAACCACAGGAGTGGATGAACCAACAAATGAATGAACACACATTTTGGAAAGACATACAAGGATTAACCCAGGTCACTTTAGATGCCAGCAGTGTGGTCCCACCAGCAGAGAACCAACTTTGAACCGGCAGTGAGGAATCAAGGGCAGTGTGGGCCTGGGGAGGTCAACGGTGTCATTCCCACCCTTAGGCTGCGTGTTGGGGGCCCGAGATGTGACTGTGGAAGTCCTTGCTCGCCTTGTCCAGAGTGTGTGCTCAACAGAGGAGCGAGTGAAGAGAAGAGCTTCTCCTCTACCTATATCCCACCAGGCCCCAAAAGTTCAGGGACTCCATCTCTCCAGAAAGAGTATGTGTTTGACAAAGAAATGCAGAATTCAGCTTCATTTCATGCCTTTTCCCCAAACTGTCTAAATGCCCTCTTCAAATTATAGGGAAAAATACAAGGCCCCACTCCACGGCACCTACGCAATCAGGAGTTAGCTATGGTCACCTATTCCTGAGGACTATGCAGAGACAACAGTTGGCAACCCAATGCGTGGGCTTTCCTGAGCAAGATGTAAATTCCCATGTTCTATCACAGACTCAGTGAATTAACCCTCCAGAGAAGGGAAAAAAACCACCAGGGAGGCCTCTCACTGCTGCAGTTAGTCCCTAGAGTCAGAGTTGGCTACTTCAGAATCATGCAATGTCATGTACACACACACACACACACACACACACACACACACACACGACACACCACACACTAAATGTAAAAAGAAGCCATTAAAATCCTGACTTGTGGCTTCACTATACCCCTTCTCCCCCACCTCCACTCCTGTTCTCTTTCCCTAAACTTTGTGTATCCCTGGCTGTCCTGGAACTCACTCTGTAGACCAGGCTGGCCTCAAACTCAGAAATTTGACAGCCTTGCCCCCACGTGCTGGGACTATAGGCATGTGCTAGCACCACCTGGCCACTTTCCCTGTTGATTAATGTAAGGGATGTTTAGGTTAGAATAGACTCCACTGCGTTTAGAAGTCAGTTTTCTAAAGGGTGGACCCTGGAGCCACACCCTGAAAGCTGTGGGACAGGGGTATGACAGATACTCCTGAGAGAAAGGGGAAAAAAAGACACTTTTGTTCTACTTCATATCACAACCACTCTTTTATGCTTAGGTGTGTCTTTAAACAGACAAAGTGATAATCCCATTTCAAAAGTGAGGAATCAAAACATAGAGTGAATAATTTATCTAAGGCCACAGAGGTACAAACAGAGAGAAGCCAGACTCTCCCGAAGGCCTACACTAATGAAGCTAAGTTCCATTTACATTCCCAAAAGAACTTCCTTGAGACTAGGATGAAGGACTCCTTGGAGATGTTCCAATACACTGAAGAGAATTGTCTCATCCCTGGACTTTCTATGGACACTCCTGTGGGCGTGTTTGTGCGTGTGTATGTGTTTGTGCATGTGTATGTGTGTGTGTGTGCGTCTTTTGAGTATGTATTTGTGTGTGTATTGGGAGGAATATTCTACTTGTTTATCTCCACCATCTAGAAGGGAAACATTCTATTTTCATGGCTTACTCAGGAACATCTACTTTTCTTCTTTTTCTTTCTGTGTTTGTGTGAGGCCCTCTATGGGGGCAGAAGGAAGAGGCAGAAGCCTAACCGTCCACTGCATATGTTGAGGAAGGATGACCCGGCTCTTTCATTAGATAGAAACTCAGTCCTACACACTTACAGGGCTGTGGTGGTGATCACATGTTTCATGGCTGTGCAGATATTAGTAACTGTCATTAGTGATCGCCTCACTCAAGGCTCCTGAGAAGATATGTGGAGTCAGTCCGATCCCCTCTGGAGTGGATCCCCTCTGCCACATGTCAGGTAAATGTCCTCGAGCCCAGGACAAACTAACTTTGGTCTTTCGGCTAACCCTGTGGTAATCTCAGGAGCCGTCCAGGACTGCAGACGGTCCTTTCTGCACTGAGCTGAAATCAACCTCCTGCTGGAGCCACGGGATCTGTGCTTATCAGATCCTCTTCTGCCTCTGAATCCTTTTAGTACAGTCTCTGATGTTTAAACTGCAGTTTGAATGAACAACAGTACACTTTGAGTTATTCTTTTTTTTAAATTTCTTTTTAAGATAGGGTCTCACTATCCAGCCCAGCTGGCCTTGAACTCCTTATGTTCCTGCCTCTGTCTCTAGAGTGCTGAAGTACTGAGGTTTGGGGCTTGACTTTGCCTTTGTTCTACTATTTTAAGAGTAAATATGATGAAGGCCCTGTGCACCTTTGTCTCATACCTCTCCTGTCCCTGCATGTGCCACTGTGGTGGGCATCAGCCCTGGTCCTGGCACATGCTAAGCACATGCTGTGCTACCGAGCTACACACCCAAATCAATGCTTCTACGTTTCTTCGGATTATGGGACCAAAATACAGAAGAGACCCTGGAGAAATCAGGTATAGAACAACAAACTGTGAGCAGATTGCATCACACACTTGAGCCTGAATGTGAAGGACATTTTCAAGCTGTGCTTGTGAACTGTGTGACTGGAGGCAACGAACATTCCGCTCCATTTCCTGTTCTCTCAGTTGGGAAGACGGAGTGGACACATAGGGTGCTGCAGGCACTAGGCCCGCTCACGATGCTGTCAGCAAGTACTTGTTGCACACACATTCCACACTCCAGCTCACACGTCCGGGTTTGATCAGCGGCAGCAGTCAATGGATGAGCTGAAGACCTAACCCCAGAACGCCGAGGCTTTCCTACCCGCTTTTATGGTGTTCACAGCAGTCTGCCTTGCCTCTGCTCCCCCAGAAACTGACCAGCGAGCCGGTGGCACAGGCCTGCCACCCTAGCACTTAGGAGGCTGAGGCAGGGGAATCACAAGTTTGAAGTCAGGTGGGTAGGAGGGAAAGAAGGCTTTCTCAAAAGGCTGACCCAAGACAACAATCAGCAAAACAAACAAACACAACCCTTTCATCTACGGTCCTGCATTGCAATTATTCCACCACGGAGCCTTCCACACCAATGAAGACAGGCAAGGAGCTTAGTTAGACCTTCTATCATTCACAGAGGTGAGAGAGGATGACCTCACTAGTTCTCTGAAGTAATTAAAGGTTAAAGATGGTTTTGGACATCGCCCAGGCTCTAAGAACCCTGGGTCCCAACCTTCCTGTCATTTGCATTCCAATGTAGCCACCTCACTGGTCCAGCCACGCCCGCAGGCGACAGCAGCAGCCTAGTGGACTCTGGCCAGCACACCGGAGCTACGGGCTGGCAGGTGGCCCTGGTGGGACCTGCGTAAAACGCTCGAAGGGGCGTGACCGAGGCGTGGCCTCCTTGGGGCGTGGCCTTCCGCAGGTGCGTCCCGGGACTCGGGTTTCACTGAAACGGGTCCCGCCCTAGGCAAGCTCAGTGAGGCTCCGGTTACGGGTAGGGGACCCGGTGCTCCGAGCGGGACTCGGAGTTTCGAACTGCTGGTGGCGGATTCTCCGCCCGCCCCACGTCCGGGGATGCGAAGTCTCAGCCTGGCGTGGCTGCTGGGAGGCGTCATCCTTTTGGCGGCCTCGGTCTCTTGCAACCGGACCTACCAAGGTGAAAACCTTGCACAGGGAGGGCTGGAGCGGCGGAGGGACGCGCGGGGCTGGTGGGGGAAGCGGGGCAGGTGCGCACTCTCCGCGCATCCCTAGACTCTCAGTCTGGGTGGCTTTGTTGAGGGTCTCTGAAGACCGGGGCCAGTCGGCTGGGACACCCGGGAAGTGCCCTAAAGACGTGCTAGAGACAATCCCGGTCTGGTACGCCAATTTCTGTTAGGCGGCGTGGTTCGGAGAGGCGAGGAAGGAGCGCCCGCGCTTTGCGGGTGCGCGGAGGACTCAGCCTTTCCTCCCTCGGGTCGCTTCTTTGCAAACACCGAGTCATGAAGAGCTTTTCGCGGGCCCTGAGAACCATCTCCGGCCTGGTCCTGCCGGACCCCTGGATGGATTATAGCGAGTTGATGGCCGGGTGGGGCGAGTGGAGCCTGAGCCCTGGGGAGTTCCCCGCTTGAGTTTTGCGCTCCCACCCACTCACTGAGGCCTTTTTCGGCTTCCCTAGGAGTCGCAGTTCCTGGCTGGAACTCGGGCTGTTTGGGTATTACGGGGTGGTAGAAGGGGGTCTTTCGGGATCCTCAGATTCGATCAGGTGACGGTCAGGTCTACGGATTCCGAGACCTTCGCGCCGCCCGGGGCGCACCCTGGCAGCCACCCAAGCCCGGCGCCGAGGCTGCCAAGCCCGAGGAACAGAACTGCAAGAGAGCGGTTCCGGGCGGTGCTTCGGCGGCAGCCTGTGCAGGGCCACGGGTTTGGGCGGTGCTGCTGCTTCAGGTGAGCTCGAACCGGTGCTTCTGGAAGCCAGGCAGGCCCTTGCAGGCTGGAGGGCGGCCTGGGGGTGTTTTCTGCCCGCGATAACGCCGCTGTGATGCAAAACAAGGCCTGGCGCTTGCGTTGCCCGGCTAAACTTGTTGGTGTCTCAAAGGCCACTTCTCACTATAACTTTCTCTTGAAGAAGTAGAAGAGCGTTTATACCCTCTTCGTTTGCCTGTGATTTAAAGAAGTTCAGGGACAAAGGTGTGTGCAAACGTAAAAAAAAAAAAAGGTCAGAAGTGATTACCTCTATGATTCACACAGTATAGGAAGAATACCCTGATTATTTCGCTCCTTCTGTTTATAGAGTGAGGACGTTGGGAGGGAGAGTTTCCTTCCGTATACTGTGAACTTGATTTAGCAATTAAAAAAAAATGAGGTTACTTGTTAACCCGAGCTACTTAGTCTCACCTTGGTTTTTCTCTCTGCATACTTAATCGCCACAGCCGGTAACTTTCCTAAAGAGTCAGTCTAGGAACAGAGACTTTAGATACTGCGAGTTTCTCCCCCAACTGAAATTCAGTTAGTTTGGTTAGGATGCGGGACACTTGAAAGCGTGTTTCCTGCGTGTCAAAGGACGTCTTTGCTTACCGTTGTGGCCTGGTCTTTCTGTGTGCTCCTTGCTGAAAAGCAGATTGGGCTTGGTTTTCTCCTCCTCCGAAAGATTGCTTCCCGGAAAGGATCCCAACCTAAGATAACTCATTTTTGCAGGCGGGGGTGGGGTGGGGGCTGGGGAGGGGCGTGGCACTGAATTGTGAATGTGGCATTTCAGTTAGCTCTCCCTCACAACCACTACTATCTCCGCCTCCGCCTCCCCCCCCCCCCCATCCACACATTTCTTTGCGTTTTGATTTCTCATCTTGCTGGGTATCTAACTCAGGGATAGGCCAGTGCTGGACCGTTGCTATTTTCCTAGTGACTCGTGCCTGAGACATTCCCGGGACACAGTCTATCCCGAGAACAGCTCTATCCTTTCCTTTCCTTTCTTTCCTCCCTTCCTTCCTTTTTTTGTTGGGGGGGGGGTGTGATACTCCTTCTTTTCTTTGAAATAGTCTCACTGCATATCCCTAGTTGACCCGGAATTCTCTATGTTGACCACACTGGCCTTGAACTTGCAACAGTTCTCCTGTCTCTGTCCCCTGAGTGATGGGATTACAGAAATGAACCACCATGCCCAGACAACATTTTTTAAAATTTAATTTAAAAAATTATGTGCATTGTTGTTTCTGCTTGCAGTCAAGTCTGTGCGAGGGTGTAGGATCCCTTGGAACTGGAGTCACAGACAGTTGTGAGCTGCCATGTGGTGCTGGACCTCTAGAAGAACAGCCAGCGCTCTTAACTGCTGAGCCAGCTCTCCAGCGCTCTACAGCATTGTTTTTAATTATAGAAGTAATATGTGGTCACTGTAAAGGGAAAACAGAAAGAGGAGAAATTTAACGAACTCATCCTAACCATTGGTACTGAAAATAACCAGTACTAACATTTTTTGATTTATATCTTTCCCGTGCTTTTGCATACGAGAAATACGTAAAATACACATTCCCAAATATAGAAAGCTGTGTATGAGAATGGGATTTTATTATGAAAAGCTCAGTAACACATTTTAACTGCTTTAAAATATGGGTGTGTGTATATACACACACACTCACACACCTTATATATTAGGTACTAAACCTAGGGCCTCCTGTGTATTAGCCAAGCACTCTGCCACTGAGCTAGAGGCTCAGTCCTAATTTTACATCTCATTTTGAGGCAATAGGCAGAGTTTCCTTGAATGTACTAGATAACTCAGGCAGGCCTTGAACCTTGGATTTTACCTCCTCATCCTGAATCGCTATGATTATAGACAAGCACCGTCGGGCCTACTTCATCATTTTAAAGCGGTGTTTTGTGAACACAGGACATTTCCAAAGTCTTGTAGTATAAAAGAACCATGTAATGAACGTGGAGGTGGGACTTAGATTGGTGCTTGGTCCCCTTTGCTTTCCTTTTGTTACTAATTAACCTTGATCGCTCATGCCTCATGCCATTTGGATTTGACTTTCTTATGGTTTTATTATATGGACAAATGTTGAGGAAAATATCCTAGGGGGAAAAAAAGAGTTTACAAAGTTTGCTAAAAGTGTATAGCTAGGGAGGGACACTCTGCAATGAAACCTTTTCTTTTTCAGCCTGTGCTCTCAGGAATTGGTGGTGAAAGAACTGTGGGGTGGGGAGGGGCTCAGGAAGGGACCAAAACCCTGGCCCCAAGTCCAGTACCAACTGAAGTCCTTTACACAACAGAGGGACCATCCTGCAGCAACTGTCATATGAGATCATTTGTGTTTGGATAAGTCTATTTACAGTCAGAAGACACGCCTCTGTCCATATTTTCATAGGGGAGTTACAGCTCTTATAAGCTACAGAACCAGTCCCTTTGATACCAGATGATCCTTTTTGTCGCTCCATGGTCAACACTGCGTCCGCACATGTGCTCCACAGCAGTGAGACAGTCCTGCAGGTAAATCACAGGTCATAAGACAAATACATTTTAACTTCTGATGCATTTGTCAAATTACATTCAAAAGGATTGTATCAGCTTACACTCTGTGTGGCTGAAAACCTAAGACAGAAGGTTTGCTTTCCACAACCATTCTACTTCAAGGAGACAGACATTTTTTATAGCTTGGTGAGAGTATCCTAGATTTAAGATTTTTAAAGTAGATGTACATTAGAATCTTACTGTGCAGACGGGAGCATATTGTTTTATTGGTTTCTTGTTTTCAGTTGACAGTATGTTTTCTGTAGGGAGGTGAGTGTCTACTCTTAGGGCTAGGGATATCATGAGTTAGGAACAAGGCTGATAGACAGGCCTGTTTCCTGTTTGGCAGTCACGGGGGCTGGGTGTTGCCTTGAGCGCTGGTGGATATATGTTTTTGTATGCTTGGTAGGAACTGTGTATTGTAGCCCTAGATGTAAGATGCCCTCAGAGCCAGGTGCTATGTATGTGCCCGTACTTCATCATCACCCACAGTCTCTGCTCACTCCTGAAATACAGTGCCTGCTTTACAGCTAGACTCTGGGGTACCAGCAGTCTAGTATACAAGATGGAACGGACAGCGCCCGAGCATCAGGGACCTTTCAACAGTGTTGCAGAATAGTTTAATGTGAGCTGCGGTTACCGTTTTTGATTTTTTTGTCTGTTTGTTTTGGTTTTGGTTTAATACAGAACTCCTCATGATCTGCCTCAAACTCTCAAGTGCCATGTTTAAAGGAGAGACTCCCACTTCTATTGTGTGTGTGTGGTGTGGGCTGGGGGCAGCCTGGAAATCAAGCCTTGTGCATGCTGGGAAACACTTCACCACTGTGGCTCATCCCCAGCCCTTAGGGTGGTCCTCCTAGGTTGGGTTTTGGGGGTAATCTAAGGGTGATGCCTTCTCCTCCTCCTTTTTCTGTCTCTTCTATGTTTTCTTTAAAGTTGTACTTACTTTTAACATAAGCCATATTTCTTCTGTTAATGTTGTTCCTTGTTTTTCTCTCTCTCTTTAGCATTCTTATTTAATGTGGTTTTTGGTACCTGTAAAAGGAACTTTTATTCACCTGTTTCATGTGTCACCCCAGAGGCTCACTGCCTCTGTCTGCTAACCTAGGCTTAGTCCTGGAAGCTTCTAGTCTCCATACAATCCAACCTAGACCTAGAAAGTTTTCAGCCTCTGAGACTTATTGCTTAATAAGCTCACACTTTCTTGTTCTTACTGAGCTCATAACTGGATGGTTCAACTCAGCTATTCTGGCTCAAACTTCTCTCCCAGCTGACTTATTAATCTGGCTTTTCTCTCAGCCTCTGAGTTGCTCTTCTTTGGCCTCAAACTAACTCCAGCAATCTGTTCTAATCTTCTGGGTCCTTATTCTCTGGCTCACTCTGTCTTCACTTGTGTCTAGTTTTTTTCTCTTATTCAATGGCTCTCAATAAAGATCTCCCAGTAAAACTGCCTTCTCTCTTTCTCATTCTCTGTGTTGCTTGCTTCTTAAGTAGCTTCCTTTTCCTCTTTCTTCTTATGAGAGTTAGTTGTATCCTGTTCTGTCAACTCTTTCTCTGATTTGCCACAATTTCTGCCACTCAATTAAATATCACTTTCAAACACAGGTGCTTCTTTCTACAAACTAACTTTACCTTCATTGTTTAGGATCAAATGTTTGTACCACCATGCCAGGACCTAAGCTTTTCTTTACCTGAAACTTGCTCTATATCAGGCTGGCCTTGACTTCAGATCTGCTTGCCTCTGTCTCCTGGATTAAAGGCATGCTTATATTCCAGGCAGATCACACAGACCTAGAAGGTCTTTGGATGTGATCTCTTGCCAAAACAGCCATGCTATGAATTAAAATTCCTCTACAGGTACCTACCACAATGCCAGTGATTATTAATCCTTGGTTAGATACATTTCATCTCTACCCTTAGCACTTCCAAGTCCGTCTCTGTGTTACTATTAATAGCTTTTTTAGGGTTTCTAAAAACACTTTTCCTAATACACATTAGCCCATTTAAAAAGAGTTCAGTGGCCTTTGGCATACTTAGAGAACTGGGAGCTTCCCTGTGGTCAGTTTCAGCACATTTGATTACCCTTTGCCATTGCATGGCAGTCTTCCCGCACCCGGCCCTGACCACTGATTGTCTTGCCTAGTCTAGATTTGTATATGTATGGATTCACACAATGTGTGGGCCGCTGTGACTGGCTTCTTTTATTGAATGTATTGTTTTTCAAGGCTCACCTGTGTTATAGTATGCATCAACATCCCATGTCCTTCCTTCCTTTTTTTTTTAACACAGATTATGGACATTTGCCCCCCATCATGCCCAGCATTTTGGTCGCTTTATGTGGCTCATGATGGCCTTGAACTCATACTCAAATTAGCCACGTGACACTGAACACTGACAGTGAAGGGTGACTTGTGGAGTGCTCTGATTAGTGGGCACTCGCCATACCCAGCTTTTTTTTTTTTTTTTTTAAAGATTTATTGTATAAACAGTATTCTGTCTGCATGCCAGAGGAAGGCACCAGATCTCACAGGTGATTATGAGCCACCATGTGGTTGCTGGGAATTGAACTCAGGACCTCTGAAAGGGCAGCCAGCAGAAGCACTCATAACCTCTGCCATCTCTCCAGCCCCACCGAGGTTTACGGAGTGCCGGTGCTCAGACTCAGGGCTTCTGTTAGAGTGCTTCAGGCATGCACGGCACCAGCCCCAGCCTGTTTGGTTTTTTGAGATAAGCTCTAGCTCTGCTGCTTCAGGATGCTATCAAATTCCTAGGCTCAAGCAGTTCCCACACCTCAGCTTGCCAAATGGCGAGACAACAGACATGCGTTGCTGTGTCTGGCTTCAGCACTTCATGTGCCTGTTCATTGCTAAATACCATGCATTGTGTGGACAGTCCTCGTTTGTCTGTCTGTCCTTCTGTCGACGGGCATTCAGGCTGTTTCCATTTAGGGTTGTTATGAATAATGTTGCTTTGAGTGTCCATGTGCAAGTCTTTGTGGGGACACGTCTTCCTTTTTCTTGGGTATTGTCCCGATTGATCTTCATTGTCACCTTGACTGGATTAGAATCATCACGGAAACACACCTCTGGGTGCATCTGCTGTTTTCAGAACAGTTTTGTTTGCTTTTGTCTTGCTTTGTTTTGAGACAGGGTTTCATTGTGTAGCCCTGGCTGTCCTGGACACCAGGCTGGCCTCAAACTCAGAGACTCCCTGTGTCTGATGACTCCCTGTGTCTCCCAGGAGCTAGAATCAAAGGCGTGCGCCTAGCCTAGCCAGAACAGAGGAGAGAATACCCGTGGTGAATGTGGACAGCACAATTCATTCCATAGGCTGGAGTCCCGGGCTGAACAGAACAGAAAGCCAGCTGAGCGCCGTTGGCCATGTCTTCTCCTGTAGATAAGGTGTGACTGCCTGATCACATTCCTGCTGTGAGCCACAGTAAACACTTCTTTCTTAGGTAAGAGCAGTGAATACTAGCAGCAGGGAAACTCAGGCTGGTGAGGGTGCAGCCGAGCTGGCAGTCTGCAGCCTGGAAGAGGGCCCTCACCAGAACCTAACCCTGTTGGGACTTCCATCACTGATTGCTGACCACTACAACTGTGAGGAATATGTATGTTCACTGTGTGTGTGTGTGTGTGTGTGTGTGTGTGTGTGTGTGTGTGCGCGCACGTGCACTTGCATGCATACTGTATATGGGAGAATATGGGAGATTGGGAGATCAGCAGGCAACTGGTGAGACTTATTTCTCTCAACCATGTGCTTTCTGAGGTTGGGAGTCAGGTTGGCCGGCCTGGTACTAAGTGCCCTTATTCACCAAGACATCTTGCTGCCCCTAGCTGCTCTTTTTTTTTTTTTTTATCTCATTGTTGATCTGCCCATGTGTACTCTGATTACGATGAGGTCAGAGTCCATTCCAGCAGGGTTTCTTCAGTGTCAAATCATCTCTTGTTGTGACCCTGGTAGCTATAAACAGGTAATATATAGGCCTAGAGTCCTTCCTTTGTAGAGAACATTATGTAACTTTCTCTGGAAACAGAAGAAAATTGCTTTTCCTTGCGAGAACTCTAAAATCTCAGCCACTGCTCACAGAAGTTCCAGGTCCTTGAATCACTGTGGTGCTTTGAATGAGAACGTCCCCCATAGGCTCAGATATTTGAATGCCCATCCCCCAGTCAGTGGAGCTGCTTGAGGAGGAGGAGGTATGGAGCTGCTGGGGAAGCGTGTCTCTTGGGGCAGGCTTTGAGATTAAAAGTCTCCACCTCTTCAGTTTTCCCTCTCTGCTTCCTGCTTGTGTCTGAACACGTGAGCTCTGACCTTCCCGTTCCGCGGCCATCCTTGCAGCTTGCGGCCGTGGCTCCTACCATATTGCACTCCTATCCCTCTGAAACTGTAGACCCAAATACACTTTTCCTTCTGGAAATTGCCTTGGTCATAGTGTCTTATCATAGCAACAGAAAAACAACCAATACACCTGTTGGGCTATTTCCGGCCTGGGTGCCTTTGTGGGTGAGGGGATGAGTGGACTGGTCCACCACTCCCAGGGTCAGCTGTGCTACGCCACCCTCTCGGCAGCTGTGGAGGACTTACAAGGTTCTTTCATGGCTCTAAGTGGCTTTCAGAACATGTTGGTGTTAATATAGGTGAATATGCAAATTATTGAAGGGGGAGTTAATTTTAAAGAAGGCAACTTTTAACATGGTAAATTAAAATTTTTAGATACTCTGTTTGAGAAAACGTGTGTGTGTGGAGTCCACGCAGATTGGGCTGATCGCTGTCTGTATTGCTGATACATATAGTATCAGTTAGGGTTGGTGGGGCACAGTGAGAGGGAGCAAAACCATGCATTCTAGTAATGAACTAACTAAGGCTAAAGCCTAATATTCCCACATAACAACTGTTTAATTTACTCAGGTGCTGATTTGTGCCTCAGTTTCTCTGTCTATAAAATGAGGACTCAGCAGCACTACCTGTCTTATCAGGTCTGTTGTGAAGGTCATGCAGGTGTCATGCCCACAGTGCTGACAGCAACGTCCGACCCACAGAGAGCCGGTGCAGTCTGTACGATGGCAGCTGGTTCCCGTAACTCTGTGTGGTTCTACGTGCGGCCTTTGGCATCACAGCTCCAGTCCAATGTAAAACGAGTAAAGGACTCATGGCTGTGGATGTCGTTGGCTCTGGACCCCCACTACAGCCAGCGTTGCTTTAACTTTAAAAAGTGCTCTTTTTGGGAAGTTATAGAAGAAATTGAAGCACAGGAAACATGTCTGTGTTAAGTGCTTTCCTAAGGCCGCCATGATGAGCAGTACTACAAAACAACAGGTACTCACGCTCATGGTTCTGAACTGGAGAGGTCTACAATGAAAATGGTGGGGAAGAGAGGATCTGCGCCGTCGTTTTTGGTGTCCCTCGGGCTTGTTCCATCATGTTATGCCAGTCCTTGCTTCCATGTGACCTTGCTTTCTCTGGTGGTCTCTCCTTTTCTCTCCTGAACTTCGCTTTGTCTTCTTCAAAGACCATTGTCAGTGGATGGAGGGGCTGACTGGATAATATTACTAGGATGATGGTCAGACAACTGTTTATTAAGGCTGCAAAGATCCTTGACTCCCGGGATTAGGACACGAGCTTCCTTCTTTTGGGTAGGAGGGCACCTTCATTTTTCTGCAGTGAGTGGGAAATGAACCTCTGATCTCTGTAGGCCCCAGCACTCCTCCCGCCCCCACCTCTCCTCTTAACTGATGGTCCTGCCTGGAGAAACCTTCAGAAGCCTGAGTCTGGAGCTGGAAGCAGGTCCGCTGATGGCTGGGCACGCAGAGAACTAGGGAAAGTCAGGGCAGGTGTACTGACTTCCTTGGTTCACGAACATTTTACAGGTGTTTCTACGGGGTAGAGGCCTCCGGCTCATTGTTAAAGTTAAATTCTTTAGTGCCCTCGCTTCCTCCTTCATACCCATGAGTGTGCACAGGTTGGGGCAGGATGAAGACTAGGCATGCCAGTCACTGGGTGATGGGTTTTGGTCTGCTTCACTTTGCTTTTGATGGAATCTCACTATGTCACAAATTCCTTAAGCTGAAACAATCCATTCTCTTTAGCAAAATGGTCATTCACTTTCCAAATAGCTGAGACTGCATGTTCTACCACACCCAAGTTTATTTGTGGTTTCCAATATTTAAGTCATAGCATGGGGGAAGCACCTTAGAGTAAAGCTTGCTCTTACACGCTTGAAGGTCAGAGCACCGTGTGTCATCAGTACCGTGATACTGAAAGCCTTGATGCCGAAAGGCTGGGCTGCCAACCGAGCTCTGTGGGAGGTGTTTATGAAGCCAGCATAGAGGTGGGAAGTACTTACCCATTAGAGTATCGTGTTTCTTGTGGGTGGACAAGGAGATGGCCCCTGGTCCTGGATTCTCCCTAGGCTGGGCTCTGGGACAGGGCATGGCTGACAGCCAGGCTGGATCTTGGCCTATAGCCAGAGTAGGATAGATGGACACTAGAAAATGAGAACAGAGGCAGCTGATGGTAAGGCATCACTGCCTCACTGGAAACTCTGGAAGAGTTACCACACAATTCTAGACTGATTATCTATCTATCTATCTATCTATCTATCTATCTATCTATCTATCTAT
>NW_026596463.1:1887116-1896809 GCF_907164565.1 Psammomys obesus | reverse complement strand
TATCTATCTATCTATCTATCTATCTATCTATCTATCTATCTATCTATCTATCTATCCATCCATGTATTTATTTATTTTTACTAGTGGACCCGTCAAAGACTGCTGATGGGTGTGTGATTAAATGACAGAATTAATGAGTGTAGCTATTTAAAAAATAATAAATTGAAATCCTGTCAGTCAAAAGATTCCTAGAAGTCTGGGAGCTGGAGAGATGGCTCAGCAGTTAAGAGCACCGGCTGATCTTCCAAAGGTCCAGGGTTCAATTCCCAACACCCACATGGAAGCTCACACCTGTCTGTAACTCCAAGATCTGACACCATCATAGAGACATACATGCAGGCAAAACACCAATGCACATAAAACAAAAATAAACTTTAAAAAAAAAAAAAGAGGATTCATAGAATTCAGGCTCCTATGTACAACCCCAAACTCCCACAGTTAAACAAAAAAAAGTCCTATCCCTGGGGCTGATGATAGCTCAGTGGTACCATACTTGCCAAGCATGCACAGAATTAGACTTCCGCTGCCAGCAGCCTCCCCTGCCCTTTACTCAGAGAGAATATTCTCCTTGATCCTCTCAGAGCATCTGTCTGTGTTCCTCTGAAATTTTTCATTTAAGCATGTCGGCCCTATTGTTGGACCATTTATCTCAGTAATGATCCTGCTCTGCCTTCTTTGTACAGGACCCAGCAGTAAAGGAAGAAGTCTTATTGGCAGATTGGACACCCCTCCTCCAGTCTCTGCGAAAGGGGTTACAGTAGAACCAGGCTTTTCCATTGATGAATTTTCTACATCTGTCCTCACTGGGAAGCTTACCACTGTCTTTCTTCCAGTCATCTACACTATCGTCTTTGTGATCGGTTTGCCCAGTAATGGCATGGCCCTCTGGGTCTTCCTTTTCCGAACGAAGAAAAAGCACCCTGCTGTGATCTACATGGCCAATCTGGCCTTGGCAGACCTCCTGTCTGTCATCTGGTTCCCCCTGAAGATCGCCTACCATCTCCATGGCAACAACTGGATCTATGGGGATGCACTTTGCAAGGTGCTTATTGGCTTTTTCTATGGCAACATGTACTGCTCCATCCTCTTCATGACCTGCCTCAGCGTGCAGAGGTACTGGGTGATCGTGAACCCCATGGGACACCCCAGGAAGAAGGCAAACATCGCCATTGGTGTCTCCCTGGCAATCTGGCTCCTGATTTTTCTGGTCACCATCCCTTTGTACGTCGTGAAGCAGACGGTCTACATCCCAGCCCTGAACATCACCACCTGTCATGACGTGCTGCCCGAAGAGGTGTTGGTGGGGGACATGTTCAACTACTTCCTCTCCCTGGCCATCGGAGTCTTTGTGTTCCCGGCCTTACTCACTGCGTCTGCCTACGTGCTCATGATCAGAACACTGCGTTCTTCAGCCATGGATGAACACTCGGAGAAGAAAAGGCGGCGGGCTATCAGACTCATCGTCACCGTGCTGGCCATGTACTTCATCTGCTTCACTCCCAGCAACCTTCTGCTTGTGGTGCATTATTTCCTGATTAGAACCCAGAGCCAGAGCCACGTCTATGCCCTCTACCTTGTCGCCCTCTGCCTGTCGACCCTCAACAGCTGCATCGACCCCTTCGTCTATTACTTTGTTTCGCAGGATTTCAGGGACCACGCCAAAAACGCACTCCTCTGTCGAAGTGTCCGCACTGTGAATCGCATGCACGTATCCCTCACCTCCAAGTTCTCCAGGAAATCCAGCTCTTACTCTTCAAGTTCAACTAGTGTTAAAACCTCCTACTGAACTGTACCCGAGGCTCTCAAGCCTGTGTAATGGCGTGTGTGTGGGTGTGTGTGTGTGTGTGTTGGGGATGCGACAACATGCGTGGGGCTGTCATTTCCTAACCACGCTGATAGTCTCAAGCACAGATCACAAGCATGCAGCTCTCCCAGGATTGCTAGAAGCCTCTGTGTTTGCATGAGAAAAGTCCTCTATTCTAATTACAATGGACCTCAGTGGCAGAATTCTGCTCCTCTACCCTGCTGTCCCGGAAACTGGACTGAGAGAAACATGTTTCATGGAAGTGATGAGAAGACAGAAATCCAGTGACTTGCAAGAAAGTACGCCTGGTGAGAAGGCTTAAGTTCCTAGCTGAAACGATTTCTTCTATGTCTGGGGTCCATCGCAGCTTTGTCAGGACTGGAGGCCCTTGGAGAGCCTCAGTCCTGTTGATTGACGTTACAGACTTAGAAGAAGAGGGGACTGTGGATGAAGTTCCTAGCCAGAATTCTAAGCAGGTAACAGAGGGCTTGCACTGGACAAGAGAATCCAAATGACCATTTCATCAGAACTATTGAGGACCTTGTTCAATGCAAAGGTCCCTTAGCTTCCGTGATGGGAACGCTGCTCTCCAAACCTCAGTGCTGTCTGCATACGCAGAGCCATGGAGCTGAACTCTGCTTCTGCTTGCCAGCGCACCGCAGCAATGTTGGAAAAGAAAAACCAACCGCAATGTGCGGGGCCTCTTCATAGTCAGCTTATAGTGAAATTTACCTGCTAGTTTATTAGGATTTCCTTGGTTACACTTTGTAGCTTTGTCTGTTAGTCAAGAAAAAAAAAATAAGGATTTTCTTTTTTTTTTTTTTTTTTTTTTTTTTGAGACAGGGTTTCTCTGTGTAGCCCTTGGCTGTCCTGGACTTGCTTTGTAGACCAGGCTGGCCTCGAAATCACAGAGATACCCCTGCCTCTGCCTCCCTGAGTGCTGGGATTAAAGGCATGTGCCACCATGCTCAGCAGAAAATAAGAATCTTAAACATGTAAATAGAAAGTTTTGTATAGCTTTTTTTTTTTTTTTAACTTAAGTCAGTGTGGGTAATGGAGTGTTTTGCCAACTGCAAATACCACGTAGTGTTTTTTTAAAGCTACTTTTTAACTGTATCATGGAAACTTAAGACATTTTTATGGTAATGCACTATTATAGTGTCAATTCCCCTCCCCCTCAATCATTTTTCCTCCCTTTGTTCCCTCCCCTGCCCTCCTGCCCTTGCTATTTACCTTCCTCCCCACCAAACAGTCCCCTGTCTGCTCTCAAGGACCCTTTAGTCATCTATAAAAACCACTGCTGGAATATGTATTATCGCTTTCGTTTATCTGTTCCTGACTATGGAATTAACATCTTCTCATCTGTTTGGGAAAACACAAAACGGGCTGCAGCCACTGCAGAGGTACAGGGCTCCAGACGTACGTACTTTACACATGGCCTGTACCTGTGGCTTTAAAAAAAATTGTGTTGTACGACTGATTCATAAATAATACACAAACTTTTTAAAAAACAAACACAACTTCTTTCGGGCTGTGTGTTTCTCTGTTTGGGGGCGACAAAGGGAACCCCGCCATTCTTCCCATGGTGGCGCTCACCCCACCCCTTTTCTTTCTATTTTACGCAACACCGGGGATCTAAACCTGGCCTTGTGAATTCACTCTATTTTTTTATCATTATTTTTAAAATAAAGAAAATGTAGATCACGTTTGTCTGCAGTCACTGGTTTTCATTAATCAATAGGTTTACATTTTCCCGTGTATTTGTACACCTTGGTATCTGTCTCGAAAGGCTATAGACCCTTTAATGGTCCAGATAGATTACGGTGTGCATAGCCATTGCCCTGGCCTGTGTAGAAGGGTGTCCCCTGGCTTGTGCTATCTCATGTTGTTATTTTCTTCTTCTTGGCTATTGCCTTGTACGTCTGTGTGCACGCCACTGATCTTTACTTCACTGTTCTTGAGACAGGGTTTCACTGTACAGCCCTGGAATTTGCTATGCACATCAGGCCCCTTAAGCTCGTGGAGACCTGCTTGTCTCTGCCTCCCGAGTGCTGGGACTGAATGTACGCACCACCACACCGGGCTCTTTGAGAATATTTTTGAAGGCTGTATTTCTGGGAATAAAATGGTCAGCTTAGAAGTTGTATGTCTAGGGGTCTGGAGAGATGGCTCACCAGTTAAGAGCATTTGTTTCTTTCCCAGAGGGCCTTGGTTCAGTTCCAAGCACCCACATGGTGGGTCACAAATCATCCTTAACTCTAGTTCTAGGGCACTTGATGGCCCCTTCTGACCTCTGAAGGCAGTCAGCATTCATGTGGTACACATACACACATTAGGCAAAACACACATTAAAAATAAATCTTATAAGAAAAGGTTGCATATTGATTTGGGGATGGAGTGGGCTAGATGTCCATTGTAAATTTTGATTTTCTTTTTTTGCCAAATTGCTCCAGTATTTAAATACACTCTGAAGAGTATGCCTGTATCTGCTTCCCAGGGCACTTGTCCCCATTTTATATGCCACCAATCTTTTGAAGTTTTTGCCAGTCAGATTTGGTGAGTATCTCTATATTTGTACTAAAGAAGCTTCACCATGTAGCAGATGAAATATGGGCCTGAAAGCTGGGCCTGGTGGCGCACACCTTTAACCCCAGCACTCAGGGAGGCAGAGGCTGGTGGATTGCTGTGAGCCTGGTCTACAGAGCGAGTCTAGGGACAGCCAAGGCTACACAGAGAAGCCCTGTCCCAAAGAAACCAAAAACAAAGACGGCGCGAGCTGTGCCGAAGCTTGACTCTGTCCCTCGGCTCTCTGAAAGTGTTACTTGGGAGGGTAATTGTGTCTTTTGCATAAGGCCATGAGCATGAGCTACTGGGCACATTTCTGCATTCCCAAGCGGTGTGTAGCAGAATGACACTAGCCCCCCCCCCCCTCCCAAGGTTCTGCCTTCTATACATCAGTTAGCCAAAGTTAAACTGGTCCCTGGTCTGAAAATACTAAATAGGAGCCCGCCCGTTTTGAAGTGTGCAGGTTCTGAGTGGAGGGGTGAGTTGCTGTTGCTGTGGTGAGTCCTCTGTCTAGGCTCCTCGGGCTGGTTGCCACTCTCCAGCTGTGTGTCACCTATCAGATCTGTGTGGACTACCAGGGTGGCTGACTTCTTGGACCCAAAGAGAGTACCTGGTGAGGAGACACGAAGACACGGAGAGAAGTGCCGAGGCCACATTCACAGAAGTCCAGTCATGAGACTGTGACTCCTCCAGATGTAGTTATTGCTGCTCTTTCTGTGTTCTACAAATTGAACCTTATCATAGCTAGGTGTGCCTGGGAACGTGCATATCCAGGTTTCAGGGAATTCACGGTTGTTTGCTGCAGAGTCTTAGACTGTAGCCCCTAAGGGTAAAGGGCTTGTGAGATTGGATCTATGTTACACAGGATAAAAAAGCCCAGTGAGGCTCCACAGGCCATCTATAAACTTGTCCAATGGTAAAAAGCCTTTTTGGTATTTGCCATTTATCAGTCATTTTTAATAATATATACTGATGGTTTAAAAAATCAAACTGCTGGCCAAAGTACGATAGTATGTGCCTCTAATCCCATCACTCAGGACGCAGAGGCAGGCAGAACGCTTGAGTTCAAGGCCAGCCTGGGCTACACAGCAAATTTCAGGCCAGCTAGAGCTACATAGTAAGAACCTTTCTCAAATATAAACAAAGGCTGGAGAGATGGTTTAGTGGCTAGGAGCGTTGCTCCTTTTACAAAGGACCTGGGTTCAATTCCCAGCACACACATGGCAGCTCAAAACTGTAACTCTAGTTCCAGGGATCTGACACTTTCTGGTCTCCATGGGTACCAGGCACCCATATTACCACATGCAGACACAGCACCAATATATGTAAAGCAAAAATAAAATCAGACAAACATAACAGTTACTTTCCTTGGTTTGTCCCCCAGTCTTTGACATCTGTTAAAATGGCAAAGAGATTTTGCTCACTGCTGACTAAAAGGGCTTGGGCTGACCTTTATACTATTGAAAGAAAAAAAAAAAAAAAAGAAAAAAATACAAGAAATAATTTGAGAAGAGAAAGAATCAAAAGAATAATTAGTTTTATTTTTATTTTTATTTTTATTTTTTTGATGCCTGGAACTCACTTTGTAGACCAGGCTCAAACTCAGAGAGATCATCCAGCCTCTGCCTCCCAAGTACAAGGATCACCACTGCTAGGCCGTTTTGCTTCTTTTGCCATTGAGGGGTGGTTTGGAAGCTTCTGGTCTTGATCTAGACCCTTGGTTGGAGATAGAAGGAGCCAAGCCCTGAGCAGAGGCACCTTGGAAGCGGCCATCTTTGCTTCTGTGCGCAGGACCGCCCCATCTGACTTGTCCGCAGGACCGGAGTGTTAACTGAGAAAGAATGTTTTGTACTGCCCTGAGTCATTTACTAAGAAGGCCCCCTTAATTTGAAAGCAAGTGTGAACTTGTCTTGCTGTTCAGGCCAAAGTACAAAGCTGACTTCACTGAAGTGATTTTCCTGTGTGTTTCCTTGTTTTATTTTAGTTATTTGTAGTAAGAGTTTCAGAGTTGTAATTAATTTCCTGGCTATCAAGATTTCATGAGCCCCTGGGGTTATAATCTCATCTGTGTGCATACTTCAGTGATTACAACTTTATTTCTGAAACCTTAACCCTTTTGAGGCTCTGGGAAGAACTAGAATGCATTAGAATCAAGGGTAGTCACAGTTGGAGTTTTGCTGGAGAGCTTGTCTGTGATTTAGATCTAGCGCCGATCTGAGTGGAAGCAGGTGTCCAGTCCTCTCTTGAGCCCCAGGTCAGGAATCAAGACTGTCCACATTACTCAAACTTTGAGACTTCACAAAGATGCCTGCTACATGTTTCTGTATAAAGTGGGACCATGGGGTGCACACCAAAGAAACACTTTTCTTAAAGAAGAGTAGAGGTTCTGAGGTTTGGGTGTGAGCGGCTCTTGTCTTCCTAGTGGTGAATATGGAGGTTTCCAGGTCTGCGTGTCTCTGTATGTGTGTGTTTCACTGGAGAGAGTTTGGCTCTGTCCAGAGTTGTGGGACACTTTGCAGGCTCCCTCTGGAACTCGGGGCTGACCACCATTTCCCTGTAGCAGTGTGAGCGGATCGTTTGTCCCACAAACATCACAGCATCCTCACATTATTAACTGCAAATGAGCATCCGCCCAGTCAATGAGGTTGGTGTTCTCAGCGAATGCGTGAATACCAAAAAGGAAGGGCTAGAGAAATAGCTCTAGGCTTAAAATCGCAAAGTGCGTATTGTTTTTGGAGCGGATGAGGTTTTGGTTCCCAACACCAACACTGGTGACTCAAAACCACTGGCAAGTCCAGTTCCTGGAGACCTACTGCCCTCTTCTGCACTTGCACACGCGCACAGCACACATCAAACTCATGCAGACACAAACATGCACATAATGAAAAAAAAAAAAAAAAAAGAAATTCAGCTTGCTAGAATTTAAGCTACTCAAAAGCCTTTGAAACATCCCACTCCAAAGCTGAGTTTTGAGAATGGTAAATCAAAAAACAAAACAAAGCAAAACCAAAAAACCAAACCAAAACAAAAAAGATCTGGGCGTGGTGGTGCTCGCTTGTAATCCCAGCACCCTGGAGGCAGAGGCAACTCTGTGAGCGCGAAGCCAATCTGGGCTACAAAGTTCCAGGACAGCCAGGGCTACACAGAGAAAGTCTGTCTCAAACCACCACCACCAAAAGGACAAACAAAACCCAGAAAAGACAGGTGGGGGTTGGAGAGACGGCGAGAACCCCCTGCTTCTGCAGAGGACCTAGGTCAGGCTCCCAGCACCTACATCAGGCGGCTCACAACTGCATAGAACTCCTGTCCCACGTGATCCAGTGTGCTCTTCTGGCCTCCGTGGCCGCTGCACAGATATGAAACATACTTAGACAAGCAGTCACACACATACATACACACAAAAACAAAACAAGACAAAAAACAGCCCTCCCCAACCCAAAAGTCGAAACAACAACAGAAACACAGGTAGGTAGAGACGTCATGTGGGTAATTCTTCTCAACTTCTCATGGCTTGCATATTTGTTCAGCTTTGGTTTCGGTCATATTATTTTTTCTTCTGAAACAGGATCCCCATGTAGTCCTGAGTTGCCTAGAAGTCTCTATGTAGGCCAGGCTGGACTCAGATTCACAGCGATCCTCCTGCTTTTGCCTCCCAAGTGCTGGGATTAAACTACTTACAGTTTACTTTTTTGTCTTATTTTATTTTTATCTTTGAGATAGGGTCTTACACTAACTCGGGCTGGCCTGAAAGTTACTACACAGCCCATCAGTGTTGACCTCACGGCAGCCCTCCTGTGTCAGCCTCCTAAACTCTGGGACCACAGAGTTTGGTCCAGTATGTCTGGTTCTTGCTTCTACCCTGTCTTCATCAGTGTCCTGCTGCTGTGAGGACGCGCCATGACCACAACGACTCTTATAAAAGAAAGAGTGTAGGTGGAGGCTGGCTTATGTTCACCATCAGGTCATTGTCATCATGGCAGAGGTGACGGCGCCAAGCATGGCGGTGGAGCAGCACTGAGAGACACTGGGCCTGGCCTGGGTGTTTGGAACCTTAAAGCCCATTCCCAGGCCCACACTCTCTCCAATTAGGTTACTTGTACTCCAGCTAGGCCACACCTCCTAATCCTTCTCAAATAGTGCCACGACCTGGTGACCAAGTGTTCAAACACATGAGCTTATGAGGCCATTCTTTTTGTTTTTAATTTTTATTTTTATTATCAGTTACATTTTATTAACTCTGTATCCCAGCTGTATCCCGCTCCCTCATTCCCTCCCAATCCCACCCTCCCCCCCTTATCTCCTCCCTGCCCCTTTCCAAGTCCACTGATAGGGGAAGACCTCCTCCCCTTTCATCTGACCCTGTTTTATCAGGTATTTTCAGGACTGGCTGCAGAGGCCATTCTTATCCAAACTATCACACACCTTTAAAAAAGGAAGCTTCAAAATTACAAATCCTGGGACCAGAAGGAGATGAGAGAGGGGGCTATAGCTGGGATACAAAGTGAATACATTGTAATAATAATAATAAAATTTAAAAATACACATCAAGTGGTTTATATTAAAAAAAAAAAACCTTGATAGTATAAAAGCATAAACTAAACAGCTCTTCCCAACCACCCGCATCAGAACCAAACTGTCCCCTCTGTATACACTTTGAAATGTTCTGGGCATGGACAGGCATGTGATTATATCCATATTTATATATGAATTATACTACCTCCTAGTACTATTTATTCATAAATCGCCTCAGAATTTAGTTGCCTAACCAACCCTTTATTAACATGCAGTTTCTGAGCTCATGAATTCAGGAGCAGCTGACCTTCTTGAGTCTACCTTAGGGTCTGGTGTGATGGCTGCTGAGCTCCTGGACAGCGATAATGTAAGCTGCAGGCATCTCTGAAGCCTGTGGACACAGTGCCAGTGTGGCTCACTCACAGTGCTGTAAGCACGGCTGCTGACAGCGAGTTTCTGTTCCTCTTCATGTGCACCTCTCTACAGGCTGCTGGAGTGAGCCCACAGCACGAAGGCCGGCTTCCCCCGAAACAGGTGACCCAGAAAAACAGTGGACACCATCACTTCCACCCTACCCTAACTGTTACACAGACTAGCCGCAACTCAGTATAGGCAGAGACTTCCAAGGAGCACCAGTAAGCAGAGAAGGTCACTGCCTGATTTGGAGCCTGGCTTCTACACTATATGAGAGCACATCTCTGACATAATCATCCCACTAGCATTTGTAGACTTGTCCCATTATTTTAAATAGCTTTATCTATTACACACACACACACACACACACACACACACACACACACACACACACACAC
>NW_026596463.1:1791561-1887106 GCF_907164565.1 Psammomys obesus | reverse complement strand
CACACACACACACACACACACACACACACACACACACACACACACACTGCCATCTACAGAACACTATGTAAACAGTACCTACATAACTATCTTGAGTGCTTGTTCATCTAATATTCTCCTATTTTTGTTTTGTTTTGTTTTTGTTTTTCCAAGACAGGGTTTCTCTATGTAGCCCTTGCTGTCCTGGAACAAGGCTGGCCTCGAACTGAGAGATGAGCCTGCCTCTGCCTCCTGAGTGCTGGAATCAAAGGTGTGTGCCATCATCACCTGGCTTACTGTCCCATTCTTTGTGCCAGTCATGTTCTAGGTTCTAAAGGATACTGCAGGGAACAAAATAGAGCAAGAATCTTGTTCTTGTGGAATTTACTTCCTGATTGGAGAAAGAAAGAGACCCAGGCATATACCCAGTATCAGCCAGCGCTAGGGGTGAATGCTGTGGGTGTTCTGTACTGGGGACTGGTCGTATCTGAGGGTGAAGTTTGAGTACCACATACAGCAGCTCCTTTTTCTCATTGATGTGGCCAATACCCAAGCAGAGGCAACACAAGAGGGAAGGGATTGCTTCGGCCCACATTTAAGAAGAGATAAAGTCTGTCACACTAGGAAGACATGGCAGCATGAGCCTGAGGCATTTGGTCACATCGCGTCTACAGTGAGAAAGCAGAGACAGGGCAGAAACTGGGATCCGGGTCAGGGCTACAAAACCAAAAAGCGTGCCCACACCAACCACTTCTTCCATTAATGCTTCGTGCCTTGAAGGTTCTACAACCTACCAAAGAAGCAGGGTCACCTAGAGATCACGTATTCAAACACATCAGCCTGTGGGGAAATTTCAGATCTGAACCACAACACAGTGTGAAGGACCGTAAGGCCATGGGTAGACCCCAAACCAAGGCTTCATAGGAACAAATAAGGAATGAGAATGTGAGAAAGCAGGCTATAGGGCTTTGCAAGTGCTGGTAGTTGAAGAGTTTTGTACAAGAGTGAGAAGCTTGACTTTCATTCTTGGCGAGACAATGTACAGTTATTTTCTGGTCTTTAAAAGGCCACTGGCTTGGGTACGGCTTGATGAGGGCAAGTGAGAGGAGAACAGTTCAGAGTGGTCCAAGCAAGAGTTGATGTGGGCTGTAATATGGGTAAAAACAAAGACGAAAAGCTACATTTTGGGGATAATGCTAACTGATATTAGGGAGGAAGATTAAAGAGAGTACTTAAATTTTGTGCTTGAAGATGATGGTGGGTGTGAGCAACTTCAGAAGTTGAAAATCAAGTGTTCTGTTTTGACCATGGCATAGTCTTAAATGCCTTGATCATTTTTCTGTTACCATAACAAAGTACTTGAGGTAGTGTGTTTTATAAAGAAAAGAGGTTTATTTAACACACAGTTTTGGAGTCCAAAAATCCAAGATCAGCTTGATTGATTCAGCCTCTGGTAAGGGCTATATCGTGGACAGTGTCATAATGGCAGGAAGGTATACAAAAGAGATGGTATACAGAAGAGACTCAGGGCCCAGACTCCCTCTTTTTTATAACAGTTTGCTCTTGTGGGCACTAACCAGGGTCTCAGGAGAACTGTATTAAGTCCTTTCTGAAGATGGTACCTCAATAACCTAATTGCTTTTCACTTGGCCTCTCTCTTTCTCTGTTTTTCGAGACAGGGTTCTCTGTGTAGCCGTGGCTGTCCTGGAACTCACTCTGTAGACCAGGCTGGCCTTGAACTCACAGAGATCTGCCTGATTCTGCCTCCCAAGTGTGGGGATTAAAGGTATATGCCACTACCACCTGACTTCTTTTTAGGGGGAGGGGTGTTCCCATCTCCTAAAGGTTCTACTACTTTTCAACACATTGCCACTCATGGCTGAACTTCTAGACCCAAACCTCAAAAGGGTCGTACTCAACCATGCCCTAACATACACTGATTTTGAGATGTCTGCAGACATCCAAGCAGAAGAGACAAGTAAGGCATTTGGAATCATTCCAGAGTTTTTCTTAATTTAGGAAAATAGTGATATATTTAACATTTTTATATGTATGTGTGTGTTGCTGGCATGTCTTACTGTGTATTACAGGTGTACGGTGCCCACATGGCTGCTGGGAACTGAAGTCGAACAATAGCAGCAAGCGCTCTTAAACACTGAGTCATCTTTGCCTGTTCTGCGCTCTAGAAATGGAATTTCTGGGTAAATGACATATGTAATTTTGATCATAGTAAATTGCCTCTTTGGGGTGTTGGATAGACCTGCCAATAACGTGTCTATTTTGATATTTTTCATTTTTGTTTAATTTTATGTGTGTGCATGTTTTGTCGGCATGCAGATCTGTGCACCACGTGCAAGCCTGGTCTCTGCAGAGGCAGGAGAGGAGTTATGGATACAGATGGCTGTGAGCCACCATGTTCATGCTAGACATTGAACCTAGATCCTCTGGGAGTGCAGCCAGTGCTCTGGGTTGCAGAGACATCTTTCCAGACCCAAATAGACCACTCTTGGTATTTACCAAAATGAAATTAAAGTTCTAACGCAATGATCATGCAGGAGTGTGAGCAACTGGGAAGACAGGAAGTTGTTTACTTTTGTTTCATACACATTTACCTGTCACTCCTCCCAGTTAAGGCATGATGGCATCACAACGGCAGAGGATACGATCAGACAAGACAGAGACTCGTGGGAAATGTGGTCCCATTTTTCTATGTGCTATTGAAACAAAACATAAGGTCTGGGTAGGTTCTTCAAAAGTGCTTCATTTGGCCATCTTGTACCTCTAGAAGGCTCCATTTGTGGAGGGTATGGGGACATGGCCCTGAGAGGCTCAGCCCTGGGCCCCGGCAAGCCCACCTTAAAAGCAAGGCTTAATTCTCAACATTAGGCCAAGTCTCTCACCTTGCTCTACCATGTAGCCTGGGGTGAGTGACTTAACTGTGAAAAGTTTAATTAGAGTTTCTATGTAGCATTAAGCAGACTAATTAGCTAATCCTGGGAAAGCAGTTTTAGCCCAGCTTGGAGCTCTTTCAAAAGACACCTGGGACCCTGCAGGGGACTTTGTCTACTTTCTGCTGTTGCGGGGACCCACCAGAGAAGATTGCTCAGACATGGATTCAAGCCAACAGAAAGTCTTTATTAGCTAGCTGGTGACTACACTGGGTACTGGGGAATCCCAGGGAAGCACCGAGCCTTTTTCAGGGTGAGCTTTTTAAGTACAAAAATTACATTCTGGGTTGACATACTTCAGTTAACAGGAACAGTTGACTAGAAGCAGAACTACAGAAACCAAAAAGCAAGATTAGTCCATTTACAGACTTCCCCAGAACTATGAACTTTGGTGGATTTAGGTCTTTGTTTTCATTGTCTATGTGCTGAGTTTTGTGGCCTGAATGGCACTTCCATCATGGCCTCAGTTGTGCTAAGACCTGGGGGCCTATTAAGGTCTGGGGCCTGTTACATTCCCTACTGGTCTCAGTGAATGAGTCAAGTCATGGACTCATCCTGTTTTACTTTAAGATGCAAGGGCTCACTGTTAATCAAATCAGAATGAGAATTAAAGGGCCAGCCAGTTCTGGTAAAAGAGTACTTAGGCAGGGGTACCAAGAGAACAGAGACTGTACCGATTATTTCCTCCACCATAGCAAGATTTTTCTCTAATTATTCCTCATCAATTAGCCTAGAAACGACAGGTTTCTCTCAAAGCCAAACATGGCTTCCTTTATCTCACAAAAGTATAAGACTCTCCAATCCTGACTCTCTTCAGAAGCTGAAAGTTAAGCCCTCTCTGTCCTGACCAGACCCTCTGCTTAGTTCGGACAGCCACAGAAGAGGCATGTCTAGTCAAATTGTTACCACATGCGCACCTCATGGTCTCAGAGGCCCAACGCTGCTGTTGTCCAGCTGAGTTCACCCATACGGCAGAATAACAGGTGGCTGCATAAAGGGGAGTGCCTAGGTGAAGAGTTTGTATCTGAAATGTTTCAGCCCCATACAAGTCCTCCAATATTAATTTGGCCTGCCTACAGTCACAGTGAGCTTTGTCCGTCAGTGGGCCGGCAGCCTGCTTGGTGCCTCCTATCCCTGTGTAGTGCAGGGGCAGAAGTTTAATGATAACCAGCAATCCTGCTTGATTTCTGTCTGGAAATGATTTACCCTAGCCTCAGGATTCCTTCCTGTGGCATAGGGTCTTTTGATTCCAGTTTTTCCTGCTTCCCAAAGGCCAGAATCTTTTAAAGGAAATTTTCAGGAAGGTTCACTGTTACAACCCCAATTTTTTTTTGCAATGGAAATTTCTGGCAATTAGGGGGCCTAGCTTCAGGGTGTGCATAAAGTTGTAAACTCTGTATTCCTATCTCAAAATATAAATTCCCATATCTTTCCTTTCCCTATACAAGCAGACCCTTAAAGTGGGCATCAGCAAGTAAAGTCAGGCTGGAATGGGTTGCTGCTTTGTAATCACACTAGCTAATGCCTTTCCTGGATCTGTCTTCATCAGTTTCCAGTCCAGGCCTGAAGGCAGTGGGGGTTGGACCCTAACCCTGTCTTCACATCCATAATGCAAAACATAAGACTCAGGAGGAGGTCGGGAGTGGGCAGGGAGTGGAAGGGTCCTGGGCCCAGGGAAACTTTAATTTCACTGGGTCCACAGAACAGAATCATCTGGCAGCAGTGCCCTGGCTTCCTCTTGCTCAGTCTGGGTGTGGTGCATCCATGCTGTAATGCCAGCTGTCCCCAAAGCCTAGGTGTGGAGAGAATCACCTTGTATGGTCCTTTCCAGGTTAGTTTCAGGCCCCTTGACTGGTCACCTGATCCGGATGGTATCACTGCACTCAAACAAGAGGAAGCTGCTGGTAGGCTCAGGTGGACGGGATCTCTCAGACAGTTCAATGAACAGCCCGCATGGAGAACTGGAGGGCCTGGGGAGACTTGAAAGAGGAACGCTAGCAAGTTCTGCCAACTGCTGGTTTCTGAGCCTGGGAAGCAGTGGAGGAGGTCTTCCAAATAATCTCATAACCGGAGGCCAAATCAGGGGACCAGTTCCTGGAGGGGTTTTTGAGCTGCTCTTTGAGCAGTTTCAGCCTGGGTGGCGAATGTGTCTACCCACCCTGAAAAGTTATCTTTAAAAACTAGCAGGTACTTTATCCTCCCCGGCAGGCCGAATCTTGGAAAAGTCAGTTTTCTCAGAGTTCGTCCAAGTGTTGGTCTCTTATTTGGAGCTCTTCCTGGGTAAAGGCTCTCTGTTTTGGATTCACTTGACCACAAACCTGGCATCTGGCGGAAACATCCCATGATAGGCTGTCTAGTCTATGTATAACATTTCTCCATCTGAGCAACTCAGAAAGTTTTGTGGATTCCAAACAAATAGCCTGTTGAAGGTTAGTTCCTGCTAGTTATTTCTAGGAGAATGATTTTTCCCTCTGGTGTCTTCCATCAACCTGTGGGTCTGAGTTGTCTATTCCTTCTTTACCATGGACTCTCAGGAAGTAGCATATGTCATCAGAATATCAACAGGCCCCACTGGTTTTAGGGCCATTTGTTGGGCAGCCAGGTCAGGAACCTAGCGATGGAGGACAGCAATTTCGAGAGGATGCCATATAGCCTCGAGGAGGGCCAAGATTTTTTAATATCCTTTCTTTCAGACGTGAGAAACCCTCTTTCTCTATAGACCACACTGCAGACATGCCTGGCACTGAAAGCATTCCTATTGAAGGTGTGTGCATGTTGTGGTAGGCTTTCCTTCTCCCCATCAGAGCCCGGCCTCTCTGTACCTCTGTCTGAGGTACCTGGCTGGGCACAAAGCATTTTTGTTAATGTAACTGCTGTAGTGCCCATGTGTTATTCTCAGATCCCGAAGACCACCAGAACACAGAGCACCTACGCAAGAACAGGGAGCCTTTATTTAGGGCTCAAGCTCAGGCTCCCCACCATCCAACCCAGTGGGTTAGGGAGGGGAGGCCTGAGTAGCAGGAAAGCTGGGTTTTTATTATGGTTTGAGCAAGGACCGGGACTTTCAGTTACATGATTGGTTCGCATTTAGCAGAAGCAAGCTTGTCATAAACTGTTTGGTGCTGATCTAGGGGGTTGGGGGGACTTCATGGGGTGCCCAGGTTACAAGGTGTGCCAGGTAACAAAGAGTGCTAACAAAAAGTGCCCAGGGGTAATATCATTTTGACTAGCTAAGCAAAGGTTTCTAACTAACCTTGAATTTGATTGGTCAAGTAGTTAGGGACTTTTTAAGGTGGTTACTAAATTATTGTTTCTGATTTTTAGGGAGGTTATGGAGTTATTGCATCTTATGTCCATGGACTATAGTTTCATGTTCTGAGAAATAGAAACAAGATCTCGGAAACTCAGGCCTACAGTATCTTATGAAGCCTGTCATGGCTGCACAGCTGCTTGGGCCCTGCACCACGTACCCGGTTTCATCTTTCATCTCCTGGTAGTCATGGATGAACACCTGCATCATCAAGCAAGAGAGTAGCCGAATTGGTGGGGGTAGGTTTCTCAAACTGGACTCTAGGGTGGCCAGGAGTCTGGTACTGGGTCACACAGTTATTAGACAACCAGTGTTCTGGGGACCCTCAGAGGGGACTCAACCATGTCATGTGTGCTATGAGGGTAAGATCTCGACCCAGATTTAACGGGTTCGCTTTCTCTCATTGAACTAGAAGTATCCACCACAGATCTCGGGTGAAAGACATGCTTTCCCTCTAACCAGAGGTCTGCGAAGGGGGTGACTTTGTTTAAAACACAATTGACTTACCCGAACTTGCAGTTTAAAGAGGAATGCCATGCAGGGAGAGAAATGGTGGTATTTTTTCCTGGGATGTTTCTGCTTGCTTAAATCAGGATTGGTGTGGTGAAGAAGTTTGACGCTATGAAGAACTAGAATTGCAAGGGAACTTTATCACTCACCCCCATAACACCCACAGCCCAAGGTCCTTAATAGCAAGGGTCTGTCCATGTCCAGGTTCCCACATGTCTTGGATGACACAGGTGATGGTTGCTCTTATCTTTTCACACCAGAACCCAGAGCTCAGTCGTCACGCTGTCGAGTCTCTGCAACTGAAGGGATGCTCTTTTCTCCTCTTGAAATGTACTTGCTGATGAAACTTGTTTGTGTGTAGGGCTTCCCACAGTCTGGAACTTGCTGGTCACATCTAGAATTGGAAAATGCAAAAGCATCCCGCAGGACATGCCAGCTTGGCTGACCAGGAACTCCAGGCATATAGCCAGCTCTCCATTTACCACTACAGAATGCTGAAGTTCTTATTTCTTCTTGTCCTGTGTGGCTGCTGCATGGTGATTGGAGCGTGGCATCTGGCGACAGGAACAGACGGCCCCAGGTTGAGTGGACCGGACAGCATTTACCGTGCAGAAACAAATGTGCTAGCCATGCTGGCCCTTGACGTGTGCCTTCTTTCCCCCTTTACCTCCCCATCCTCCAACCCCTTAGACAGGATCTTGGTGTGAGCTGGAACTCACTGTGTAGCCCAGGTCTACTGCTACAGCCTTCCACAAGCCAGGCTTGCAGGTCTGCATCAGGCTGGGCTGGGTGCCAATGCCTCTCTTCAAACGTGCTGTCTGGGTCTATCAATTTACCCCTTCCCCCCCAACACACTTATCACTCTATGGTTTGGACTCTATAGTTTGGATACCACACATCAACTTATAGACGTTTTGAGTCCTTTGAGCTGGACAGAAAATTGATTTTCTCTGGTGAAACAAAAGCCAACGAAGCTGGAATGTCACCAGCAAAAGGGCCACAGCAAAGTGACTCTAGAGGACAGCACTGAACCTCTTGTCCTAGGCTGTCTCCCCCTTTCTGTACGCATCTCTCTGCTTCTGTCTCCATTCTTCCCTCTTGTAACCTGCAGAAAGAAAGCCTTTGGCCACTCTCCTCCCACTCTGTGGACCAGCTCCCACCCCCTTACAGTCTTCCCTGCAAGTTTCAACCACTATAAGAAACAGATATCTTCCACAAAAGAACTTTCCCTGAAAGCTGGGCGGAGGTAAGGGCAAACTCTTATCTTGGTCCCTGGGGGCGGCCCCTAGCCTGCCTTTTTCCTGAAGGTAGCTGAAAAGAACGTGGAGCCCTGGCTGGGATCAGCACAGGTCTGGTGGGTGGCAGCAGTGGTTACCCTCAGGGCCTGCAAGCAAGCTTGTTTCTTACAGGGAGCAAAAGCAGGAAGTGCTCTAACTCACGACCTACAACCTATAAATCCCTGAGCACGTAGCACAGGAGGGCACTGGGCACTGAGTCTCCTAGGAAATGAGACTCCCTGAGAGAAAAGCCCACCTTCCTCTGGCACCAGTATTCCTAGCACCAGGGTTCGTGGGTTCAAATCTTCACTTTGTAACTGGGGACAGCCACATAACAGCTTGCTCCAGTTTCAGGGGAGCCAATGTCCTCTTCTGTGTCAGGCGTGCACACACACACACACACACACACACACACACACACTTGCAGACAAGCTCTCATACACATCACATTTTTTAAGCAATTAAAAATCAACCTTAAAAAAGTCATAGGGGAAGCCAGTATGATATCATTCAGGAACTAGTAGTCTGGCCTGGTCAATCTGAATGACTTTTAGAAAATTTACAAGAAGCTTGAGAAATATTTGGAATTCTCACAGTACTTCCTAAAAACAGAGAGAGGTGGCCCAGGTATGAGTGACCAGACTTGTGGCCATGAAGGGACAGGTCAGAGAAGACAGCCAGTATGCTAGAGGTGAAAGACAGAAAGGAACGAGACTCTGTAACTCTGACAACACTGTGGGGGCACAGAAACGACAAAGTGTGGGCTAACAGCCGTCCTTGGAAGGTTTGTAATCAAAACTAAGTCAAGTCCAAGGAAAAGGCAATAAAAGCCTCGCACAATCCAATTTCCCTGTTTGGGTGTGAACAGAAGACTAAGGTAGGCAAAGGCTGGGTTGTGAGTTGCACTGCTGTGACAGGGGCCCTAAGTCCCAAGTGGGCAGATGGGCAGCAGCACCGGACACTCCTGGTCCTCAGCCTAGGGACCTCTAGAGCTGGACATCGGAACGTAAACTTGGTTGGTAAAACCATCAAGCTGAATAACAGCAGATCTGGCCATACGGGTGGTGGAGAAGGCCTGCTTTAGGTTCCTAAGGAAGCTAGAGAGGAACTAGCGGGAACGAGAAAGGTTGGAGGGAAACCAGTGCGGGAAGAAGTCACAGAAGCTTTGAGAAATGAGGGAAGGGAACAGTGTAAAACGCAGCCCCGTGGTGTGAGGCTAGCTGTGCTCTGGGCTGGCTTCCTCTTGGGCATCAGGTCCACCCCATTCTTTTCTTTAAAATTTTTTTACATCAGTTATTTTTAAAGGCTTAAAAATTATGAGTATGTGTTTTTCGTGAATATATATATGAATGTGTGTGTGTGTGTGTGAGTGTGTGCGCGTGCACGTCACATGTATGCCTGGGATCCTCAGAGGTCCATAGTGGGTGTTCCATCCCCTGGAATGAATTACAGACGCCTGTGGCCCACCCTATGGGTACTGGTCCTTTTCGAGAAGGATGAATGCTCTTCAGCACTGAGCCATTTCTCCAGCCCCTTTGTTCATTTATTTGTATGCCCACATGCATGTGTGTGATGAGAGAGGGGGTCTGTCCCGGCATGTGTGTGGAGGTTAGAAGACAACCTGGGGGAGCTGATTGTTTCCTTCCGCTGTGTTGGTCTTCAGGGTTGAATTCATTTTGCCAGGCTCGGCAGCAAGCACCTTTACCTGTTGAGCCATCTTGCCAGCTCCTGCATTCTTGTCTGTATGTACAACCAAATCTAAGGTCTTCTTTCAGGAATGTCCTTACCCAATATCTTCAGAAACAATCAAAACAATTTTTGACAAAAATTAACTTTGTGAAATCCTAGCAATTTCTTCCTTATTTGGTTTTGCCTGCTTTTTGCCTGGTCAACTTTAAAATGACGTCTTCTGAACCTTTTATCTAACAGAAGTTGGAGGAGTCATGCCTGTTCTTGTTGGAAAATGGAATTGTCAGGACCAGTTCCAACTTGCCAACTATCTGTTGATAGGGACAGGGGTAGAGTTTCTCTCTCTAGCAAGACAATCAAAATGCAGTTGTATAGTGTGTGCATGGCCAGAGGATTCTTGACACATGCTACAGTTGGGGGCTACACTGTGTCCTAAAGGCTTTGTCCCCAACTTGGAGGTAGCGGCAATTCGGGGAAGTGGTGGTAGCTGGAGAAATTTCCATGCTGGGGCCATGACTTTGAAGGGTTCACTAGGACCTGGTTCTCCACTCCTTCCCTTTTCCCTCCCTCCCTCCCTCCCTCCATGGGTCTACCATAACAACATGAACAGCTGTGTTTCAGTATCTCTCCCTCACCATCCTGTACTACATTATTGTACATCCAGAATCAGTGGGGCCCAGTGATCCAGGATTGAAACCATGAGCCAAGAGACTCTTTGACTCTTGGGTATTGTGACATCGTGATGGAAGCCTCAATTTCTTCCCAGTGCTGCAGGCCACTCACACTGCTCCAGTCCCAGCACGGTAGGATGATAGAAAATGAAGCCCCACGAGCCCATCACACAAGGACAATGGTGACAGTGTAAGGGCTAATTAAACAGAGCTCCTTTTGTTTTTCATTGTTGTTGTTTGTTTGCTCATATAAGACAGGTCCTTCCAATGTAGCCCTGGCTTGCTTGGAACTTGTTATATAGACCAGGCTGTCCTCAAACTTATGGTAATCCTCCTGCCTCTACTTCTCAAGTATCGGGACAATAGACATGTAACACCGTATCTGCCCCTGGTTCTGTTTTTGGATATAGGGTCTTACTATGTAGCCTAGGCTTAACTCAAGCTCTTTGTGCTCAGTGGGGCCTGCAACTCATGATTCTCTTGCCTCCACCTCCCAAGTATTGAGAGTATATATGTACACCACCACACTGAGCTATTGTTACAAAATAAGAGAGAAAGCCTTCAGGCCTGGTAAGTGAATGTTTATGCCACTTCATAAATTGTGTGTATATGCCAGCCATGGTTTCCCTACAATTCTAGCACTTGGGAGGCTGAGACTTGAAGTTTCTTGCAAGTATGAGGACAGTGGGACCACACAGTGAGTTCCTGGTCAGCACCAGGTACAGAGTGAGACATTGCTTCAAGAAACATGAAAATAAACACATAAGTGATGTTTATAAACAAGTGAGGGTGGGCTGGATAGATGGCTCAGAGGTTACGAACAATCGCTGTTCTTCCAAAGGTCTTGAGTTCAATTCCCAGCAACCACATGGTGGCTTACAACCATCTATAGTATGATCTTGTGTGCAGACAGAATGTTGTATAAATAATACATAAATATAAAAAAAATAAGTGAGGGTGAGGGTCTTTCAAGTAAACCCCCTAAGAGTAATGATGTAAGAAGCAAACAGTGCTAACAGCCATGTTGTAAACTCCCAGAGAAATGCCCTACTTGGTGGCCACACACAGTCCCTGACAGATCATTAAACTATAACCAGAAAGTTTGATTTAGCAGGAGAAATGTAAGTCTGACATCTGATGCTTATTCAGTGGAGTGAAATCAATGCAAGAAGACTATCTTTTTATCGCGTGAACTTCAGAATTAAGGTAAGGTTTTTGAGCCATGTTTCTCCAGCATCAGTCTATTTCTGAGCTCTTGAAGAAATGAGTGGACATCCTGAAGAGGAGAGAGCACCTTTTCTCAAATCTGTGTCTTTTGAGGATGTTAGACATTAAAATATGAAGGAGCAGGTGAGGTGAGATCTTGGGCCTGGCCCCTCACTCAGAGCCACCTGGAAGGAAGAAACCTTCCTTAACGCAGAGACAAACTCCAAAGTCCTCTACAAGAACAACTGTCTCTCCGCCTCTGCAACTTGGTGAGCTGTTTGTAACCTGCAAATCCAGTCTTGCAAGATCAGTTCTCCATGAGGAAAGTGGGGCTGTTTTCTGGAGCAAGGGCAGGGCTCCCTGGAGATTCACTCTGCTGGAAGGGAACTCACCAGGCAGGCACTGGACTCTGGGTGGTGTGCAAATGTATGCATGACCCGGAGGGGGGTGGGGAGAGAGAGAGAGAGAGAGAGAAAGAAAGAAGGCTTGAAGTGAGAAGGCTTGCAAAGATGAGATCCAAAACCACACTTCAGAGCCCGTGGGAGGAGAACCACTCACGATGTAGTCTCCAAACTCTATCAACCGACCTTTCTGCTTTGAACCATACAACCATTGCCCATGCTCTTAAGCATAGACACGATATAAACACTCATCCATGTCAGAAGACAGGGGAGCTAGGCTCATACCATGAAGCAGGAGGCTTCCCAGGCCTCCTTTCCCCTTGTGGGAGACTCTAACATGGCCCTGCCCTCAGGGGGTGAGACGGCGATCCTGGAGAGGGGCAGCAGGAGGATTTTTGGACTTCTGGATTGAATGCCTTGAAAATGTTCTCCTGAAAAGTCCCAATGACTCCCAAGGGGCTTCAGATGTAACCAGAGGCATTCTGATTGAATAGACCTTGTCCAGTGAATGGTGAGCTCTGACACAGCAGGGTTTGGTGGCATAAGTGACACTTTGTGACCCAGAAACGACAGTTTGTGGTAAAGATGTGCCTCGAGAGCCTAACATTAATTTTATTAAGATAGTGAGGAAGGGGCTCAGAGATGGATCTGCACTAGCTGTTCTTGTAGAGGACCGGGTTCAGCTCCCAGCACCCGCACGGTGCTCACAACTGTGCATGCCTCAGTTCCGGGGGACCCAGCATGCTCTTCCGGTCCAAGCCTGCACCAGCTGTGCACAGGGCACATTGACATATGTGCAGGCAAATCACTCAGAGCCATACAAGAACACAGATGGTGAGAAGATCACTTGCTGAAGCCTTTCTCTTCCTTCAGATTTTCATTTCCCAAGCTGGGTGTGGTGGTGGATGCCTTTAAGCCCAGGAGGTAGAGACAGGTGGATCTCTGTGAGTTCAAGGCCAGCCTTGTCTGCAAAGTGAGTTCTAGGACAGAGAAACCATGCCTCGGAAATAAACAAAACAAAACAACCACAATTTATTTATTTATTTTTATTTCCCTTGTCACCATGAACAGTGCTATAGGAAACAGGACACAGCAGCCTGTCCTCCAGCGGCTTGCAGGTTCTTTCTGAAACCACAGAAAAATTTCATCAGTCACATTTTAGTTCCAAGCAAAATTCTCTGTATTTCTCTCTCTCTTTGTTTTGCAAAATTCTCTTAATAGAGTCATATCTATTTACATTGTACTATTTCGCAAAGAATCATTTTAAAAGGACTCAGAAGGATTGAACAGGTTGCATTAGTTGTCATAGAACCGAGGGGCAAGAACTTTGGAGCCGCTCAGTTAAGACCTTGGTTTCTGGTTTCTCTAAAGGCTGTGTTGTGGCCCTGAAGCCCCCACTGCTGCTGGAATCCACCCCCACCACAGCTCTCCACAGACCTCAGTTCTTTGCCTCTGGAGAGGCTGACCGCATACAGATGGAGAGATCCTAGCAGAAGCAAAGCAGGAGGTGCTTTCCATTCCTGTGAGTCGGGGACCACTGTCATACATGAGGGTGAAAGCGGCAGAGGGTGCTGGCTGGCCTGCCTGGAGGGTGTGAGGACTCTCTTCCGACATCTCCACTCAGGTGACGCTACACTTGTGGCCTCCCCCAGAAAGAATCTCAGGGTGAGATGGCCGGAAGCCGTTGAAATTTATTCAAGAGAGGCTTAGGGAATTTTTGGTTTCTTTATTGTGTATATCTGCTTTTTAAAGATTTGTTTATTTATTTTTATTTTAGGTGTCTGAGTGTTTGCCTGCATGCGTGTGTGAGTGTGTGAGTGCCTGATGCCCTTGGAGACCAGAAGGGGGGCTCTGGTCCCCTGGAACTGGAGTTAACAAACAGTGTGAGCTACTATAGGGGTTCTCGGACCCAAACTGCGTCCTCAGCAAGAACGGCCAGTGTTCTTAACGGTCCCTTCAGCTTTTCTTCTAATATTTTAAAAGTTATTCTTTATCTGATCGTACCACGGACAATAAACCTGTGATGAGTCTCTCTGTTCCTGACCCTCCATACATTCAGTGCTCTTAATGCTAGTTCTGTTTTGTGAGTAAATAATCTAATTTTTAAAGCTTTTTTTTTCATGCTGACAAGGATTTGTGGTGTGAGTGAGTCAGTGTGTGTGTGTGTCCTTTGGGCATGGAAGCCAGAGGGAGCATCAGGTCGCTCAGAGCTGGCATTTCAGACGTGTGGAATGCTCGCTTGGCTGTGCACTGAAATCCCAGCTCTAGTCCTGATGAGTGAACAGCCGGCACTCACCTCTTCAGCCCCTTCTTGCTCTCGTTCATCTCACTTTCAAGCTTCGTACTCAATAAGATTCTCTGGGACAGAGACTTGGCTCAGCAGTTAAGAGCACTGGCTGATCCTGCACAAGAACCAGGTCAGGTCCCAGCACCCATGGGATGGCTCACAGTTTTCAGTAATTCCAGTTCCAAGGGTCCAACACCTCTTTGGCTTTCTGGCCACACCAGGCACCAGGCACACACACAGACAAAAGACATACACCTAACGAACAACAAACAGTTAAAACAAATCTCATGTTTGTGGATTTCATCAGCCTCCATTTCTCCCCAGTAGCCTTTCTTTTAAACTTCTTTCCATTTCCTTATTCTTTGTACACTAACTTGGCTGCAAGAGTCATGAGTCATGCCTAGATAAAAAGAGTACAAGTTGAGGCAAGAAGAGGACACAGAGAGCCCTTCTGGGCATTTCTCACCAGCATGTCTGTGTCCCTAGGTGGAGAGTCTTGCTGAGCCTTTGGTGTTGACTTTGTTTCTGAGTGTCTTCCGGAGTTTTTAGGTTAAGGCTGGTTTGTAAGCCCCTGCTAAGGGCTGCATGTTTTCTGGGCTGACCGAGTGTATTAGGTGAGAGGGCTCTCAGATGCAGTTCCAGAGTCTGACACTAAGGGGCAGCACACACCAAAGAAAACTTTTAGGTCTGAGCCAGCCTCAGAAACAGGAATCCACCTGGTTTTGGAACTCCAGCACCTAGGGGCCAAACTCCTCTCTCTCTCTCTCTCCCTCTTTTTTAAAATATTTTTTATTTTTTACAATTTATTCACTTTGTATCCCAGCTGTAGCCCCACCCTTGTCCCCTCCCAATCCTCCCTCCCTATCTCCTCCCTTCCCCAAGTCCACTGATAAGGGAGGTCCTCCTCCCCTTCCATCTGATCCTAGCCTATCAGGTCTCATCATGACTGGCTGCATTGTCTTCTGTGGCCTGGCAAGACTGCTCCCCCCTCAGAGGGAGGTGCTCACAGAGCCAGCCACTGAGTTCATATCAGAGACAGCCCCTGTTCCCCTTATTAAGGAGCCCATTTGGAGACTGAGCTGCCATGGGCTATCGTGCAGGGGTTCTAGGTTATCTCCATGAATGGTCCTTGGTTGGAGTATCAGTCTCAGAAAAGACCCCTGTGCCCAGATTTTTTGGTTCTGTTGATCTCCTTGTAGAGCTCCAGACCCTTCCAGGGTCTTTCTATTATCTCCTTCTTTTATAAGATTCCCTGCACTCTGCCCAAAGTTTGGCTATGAATCTCAGCATCTGCTTTAATACGCTGCTGGGAAGAGTCTTTCAGAGGCCCTCTGTGGCAGGCTCCTGTCTTGTTCCTTATTTTCACCTTCTTCTGATGTCCATCCCTTTTGCCTTTCTGAATGAAGACTGAGCACCTTACCCAGGGTCCTCCTTCTTGCTTAGCTTCTTTAGGTGTACAGATTTTAGTATGATTATCCTATATTACATGTCTAATATCCACTTATAAGTGAGTATATACCGTGTGTGTCTTTATGCTTCTGGGATACCTCACTCAGGATTATCTTTTCTAGTTCCCACCATTTGCCTGCAAATCTCATGATTTCCTTGTTTTTAATTGCTGAGTAGTATTCTACTGTGTAAATGTACCATAATTTTTGTATCCATGCCTCAATTGAGGGACATCTAGGTTGTTTCCAGATTCTGACTATTACAAATAAAGCTGCTACGAACATGGTTGAGCAAATGTCCTTGTTGTGTACTTGAGCATCTTTTGGAGTGGTATAGCTGGATCTTGAAATAGATCCATACTTATCACCCAGCATAAAACTAAAGTCCAAGTGGATCAAAGGCCTCAACATAAAACCACACACATTAAACCTGTTAGAAGAAAAAGTGGAGAAGAGCCTTGAACTCATTGGCACAGGAGACAACTTCCTGAACAGAATATGAACAGCACAGGCTCTAAGAGCAACAATCAATAAATGGGACCTCATGAAACTGCAAATGACACTGTTGTCAAAACAAAACAGCCGACAGACTGGGAAAGGATCTTCCCCAACCCTGTATCTGACAGAGGGCGAATATCCAAGAAGTTAAACTGCAACAAATCAAGTAATCCAATTAAAAAATGGGGTACAGAGCTAAAAAGAGAATCCTTAATAGAGGAATATCGAATGGCAGAGAAACACTTAAAGAAATGCTCAACATCCTTACTCATCAGGGAAATGCAAATCAAAATACCCTGAAATTCCACCTTACACCCATCAGAATGGCTAAGATAAAAAACTCAAGCGACAACACATGCTGGGGAGGATGTGGAGAAAGGGGAACCCTCCCCTTTTGCTGGTGGGAATGTAAACTTGTACACCCACTTTGGAAATCAATTAAGGGCTTTCTCAGACAAACTCAGCTCTTAAATCCAACCATAGCATCTCAGCCTTTGCTATCTTTTCCATTAGAAGTTTTGCCTGTCACTTGAATTCTTCAAATACAGAGTTCAGTGGTTGAATACGATGTTACTGAGACCCAAGCACTGCATACAGTTTACCTACTTTTGCACACTTGTAACTTCTGGAGCACATTTAATTCCAAACTCAAGCTGTGCTTCTTCAAAATGATCCCCTCTCCTTTTGATGATCAAAATTTTTAGCACAGAACAAAGGCAATTATTTGGACAAGTAAGCTAGACAAAGCCCAGTTCTTGGGCGATCACAGACCCTTTCCTTAGTTCATTGCCCATGTATCATGGCTGGCTGCCCTGCTCCTCCTTCCACCCTTCTCCCTCACCCACTCTTCCTTCTCCAATCCTCTCTTTCTGTCTCCTTCTCCCCTCCCTGCCCTAATTAAAAAAGAAGTATCAGGTGTGTCTTAAACACACCATATGGCTCAGGCTGACCCTGAACCTGCCATCCTCCTGCCCCAGCTTCCCAAGCATGGGGGATTACAGGTGTGTACACGCAAGTGCATGTTACCAGTATGGGGGTCTGAGCACTTCCGCTTGCCTAATCTTGCACTAAGTACTGTGGAATACAAAGCTGGACCAGGCAAGGAGCCTGAGACTGAGGAAATCATTCCAAGCATAGAGAATGGAGAATGTGCAGCATCGACTGTAGCATGTCCCCAAAGCACAATGCTAAAAAAAGAAAGAGGTGGGCTCCCCTGAGGGGCTGGGGAGCTGGGGAGACTGAGGAAAGGCTGCTAGAGGAGGTGATAGTTATATTCAGTCATCAGTGAGTAGGAGGGACACAGCCAAGGCGAGAGAGCTCACCTCTTTTGTCTGTGTGCAGGCAGGGGCAGACCGGTGAGTGCCCAGATGAGTGGGTGTTGATCCTGGTGGGATCAACTACTGTGACAGCAGAATGGGATTCAGGCTGCAGGGGCATGGAGTGTGGGAAGGAGCCCTGTGCCTTGAGGCCTGAAGGCGACAAAGAGTGGCAAGGAGTGAGCATTTAACTGGTGACAGGAGCGGGGCGGAAAGTGGGAACGGGTGGCAGAGATGGTCCAAGCAGGAGCAGGAGATGGGAGGAGGGTGGGTGTTTTAATTTGGCCCTAACCAAGTTTGAAAAGCTCATGGGACTCTTCAGCAAACAGGGGTCCAGATGGGAGAGGGACCACACACCCTGGTACTGAGTAGATGTCCAGGCTCAAGATTTAGAAATTATAGATGTGTCCAAGAATAGTCTGGGAATACCATTTCAGAGCTGGAGTGGAAAAGAGCATTCAAAATGGAGGAAAAGTGGCCACAGAGCCTTGGGGAAAGTCTTAGCAGAAAAACCGATTCCAAAGAAGACACCAGCGTTCTCTGAATTTGACACAGTCCAGGAAAAACAGCAGTAGGATTTGCCTCAAGGAAAGGTTCTTCCAGCCAGCACCCCTGGTTTCTAACAGGGTTGTTAGGAATCCAGCTCAAGCCTTCCTGCTTGTGAGTAAGCGAACCTGGGAACACTCCTATGCATTCTGACATGCAGAGCTTTCGTACCTCCCCCAGACCCAAGGGATGCATTTCTACCTTGTTAGTTACTGCCCTAAAAGAGGTGGCAGCTGCAGGAATCAGGACGACGTGCTCAACCACCATGTTCTGCCTTGAACCCACTTTGCAGTCCAGGTACCAGGCCTTAGGGTTCATTAGGTAGAGACAAGATTTCCAGTGTGAGCATGCACGTACCTATGTGCAGGCATGGGCAGGCACCCTCAAGCACACACTACAGCTCTTTCTCTATCATTTTGTTTTTGTTTTCTATATTTTCCCAAATATTTATTTATTTATTGTGTATACAGTGTTCTGCTTGCATATACGCCTGCAAGCCAGAAGAGGGTACAGATGGTCATGAGCCACCATGCAGTTGCTGGGAACGGACCTCAGGACCTCTGTTAGAGCAGCCAGTGCTCTTGGCCATTGAGCCAACTCTCCAGCCCTGTTTTATGTTTTTCCACGCCAGGTCTCCCTTTAACACGAGCCAGTCTGGGACTCACTATATCCAGGCTGGCCTCAAACTCATGATACTTTGACCCCAGCTTTTGAAGGGCCATGGTAGCAGATAGGAGCTGCTCTCAAGCTTCTTCTGTCAGGCTTTTGACAGTGAGCACTCCATTGGGTCAGTGTGATGAGTCTGTTTGCATCTACTCCCTTGACCTTGTATGTGCTTTGCCGAGGAGTGTCTACGAATTAACCAGTGTTTCTTCTCTGCTCCTCTATTTTTAGACTTCATCCTAGTCACCAGCCTCCCGGGACAAATACTTCTTACCCGTATTCCCACTGGAGCGGAAGAGAGGGCTTTTCCTTCCCACATTGCCATCTTCTCTAAGGCCCAACGCACACTCACCTCCCTCCAAGGCCCTTGGGGCAGCAGCACACACCTGTTCGCTCTGCTGATTAAAAACAGACTCGGAGGCATCGGCAGTTGGATCTCTTGTCTCTGATAATTGTCATTTGTTGGGAACAGGTGCGCCAGTGGAAACCCAGGGACTCAGTGCTCAGCGTGAGCCCTGTTGACGGTTGTGTCCTGCTGAACGGGTAGGAAGTAGCATTTTCCTTCTCTTTCACTTTATTTATTTTTTCAATTTTGTGTTCTGATATGACTTGGGCCTGTATAGTTATTAAAATGTGATCTGTTAGAGGTACACAGATTGGAGGTGTGGGAATTGGGGAGGAGGAAAAAAAAACCCTGCAATGCTCCTATTTGCAGCTTGCTCTGGAATGGGCAGAACACGGTCCTTAGCGGACAATTATTACAGTTTAAAAACTATCAGTTGTGTTTTCTGTTTTCACAAAAGAGTTGACATGACCCCGTCTGCTTCCTTTGAACAAGTGCCTTCTCCCTGGCTCGGTGGCCTGCTCCAGGAGTAATCGGATCCACTGACAACATGCCCACCCAGCTGGAGATGGCCATGGACACGATGATTCGAATCTTTCACCGGTACTCTTGCAAGGAGGGGGACAGGTTCAAGCTCAACAAGGGGGAACTGAAGATGCTGCTACAGCGGGAGCTCACAGAATTCCTCACGGTGAGTCCAGTTTTCCGCCTCGACGCTGCTGGGGCGTACACAGGGTATGGCTTTGAGGATAGGTGTTATATACATTCTGCCTGTGATTTGTTCCGACACCCTAAGTGCAAGGGAAGCAAATGCTGGAAATCCTTGGAAGGAGCCATTTTTTTTCTTTCTGCTGTATAAAGCCAAGGTAGAGCTAGCCATTATTAATTGAAATGATAACCCTGGGTATTACTGGCACTGTCTTTTATTGCTGCCCCAGAATATTGACTATTGGGTCAAAAAAATCTCAATGTAATTGTCAACACTTTCATTACTAGCAGTAATGAAAATGGCCTCTGGATACTTCTGTGTGTGTGTTTCCGATACTGTACTCAGTGGGGCTGTGAGATAAAATAGTTTGTACCCCATATCATACTTGGGACACGTATACTGAAAAAAATACATGTTTTTGAAATCTGAAATTCAAATCTATCCAGGTGCCTAGTACAAGTACTGTCCATATCTAGCAAACTTGGCACTAAGCACCTTCAGAAGTCTTGGAGCATCTTCGTAGTATGGGGGAAGAGACTAGTCTTCCCCTGGGGTAAATTAGGGAATTCTGAAATGTTACATAATTGCTCAAAAGCCTACTGATGGTAATGATAGGGCCACTCATTGTCCCTTTTGATTTTGAAGCCTTTGTTGATATGTCACCCAACTACAGTCTCCTGTGTCCTGGTCTTCTGCTTGTGGTGTCCAGTAACTGCACTTCCAGCATCCACGATTCACTTGAATCTGCTACTGTTTACTTTGCATTTCTGGGCCTTTGGGTCTGAGCTGGTGTTCTGTGGACGAGGCAGGGACTAGACTCTTGGCTGGCTCAGGTCTTCTTGTAAATGGACTCTTGGGAATTGTCTTTGGGGCTAAAATGAGAACAAACACTTTCATACAAATAGAAGGAAGTTTTGACCTCAGTTGTCATGACTCTCCAGGCCTCTGAGTTAGAAACTTTTTTTTTTTCTTTTTAGTGCCAGAAGGATCCCCAGTTGGTGGATAAGATAATGCAGGACCTGGATGCCAATAAGGACAACGAAGTGGATTTTAATGAATTTGTGGTCATGGTGGCAGCTCTGACAGTCGCGTGTAATGATTACTTTGTAGAGCAACTGAAAAAGAAAGGCAAATAAAGATGAGTAGTGAGCTAACAAAAGGCAGAGACGGAGCCAAAGTTCTGTACCTGCCGTGCATTCTATCCTTCCCATTTGCAGAAACAGTGATATGCCATCTATGTGACATATGCACGCTGATAGCATGAAGTTAGTGACTTTACACAAACATTTCAGATCTCACGCCATCTTTAAATTTTACCTCGTACTAAAGATGTTACGATCTATTTGTCAAATAGAGAGCGCCCACAAATATAGCCACTTTTGAAATTAGACTCAAAGTTGGTGAATTTCTAAGATCTCACTCTTAAATTGTGTTTTGATATTTCTTCCTCACTGACGAGATTACTAGGCCCTCCCCATAGGCTCCTAATTGTGCTTCAAGTAGCAAAAACTGTGAGGGCAGAGTCAAGCAGAAGGGCTGGTAAAGAGAAGACTGGAGCCCTGTGGTGGCAGCAAGTGCCTTTCATCTCTGTGAGTTCAAGGCCAGCTTGGTTTAGAGATGGAGTTCCAGGACAGCTAGAACTGTTACACAGAAAAACCCAATCTTGGAAGAGAAAGAAAGAGAAGGGAGGTGTCTCAGTAAGTTAGACTCAGATGGGCAGATTCAGGACTTCAATTTCTAGCTACAGAAGCTGAACAGAGCACGTCTTGCGAGTTGGTTGTAAATACTCCCCTGCCCTTGGGGCTGACTGTTTTACAATGGATACCAGTTTCCAGCGCTTCCCCCAGGGCTATGCGTCATGGGCCCTAGGAATATTTGCTTCCTTCCCTCTGTCCTTCCTGGTCTCACTACAGTGCTCCAACTCATTTGCTGTGCCTAAAAAAAAAAAAAAAAGACTTTTACAGAAATCCTTGAGTAAAGGTCAACTTCTGGGGAGTCAAATTGTGGCAGTTCATGGAGAGTTTGAAGAAAGGAAGTTGTACTTTGAAGCAATGATACTAGGTACTGGGGAAGTTGTACTTTGAAGCAGTGATGCTAGGTACAGGGCTACAGAGAGCAACTGTGAAGGAGGATCTGCTGTGTCTGGTCAAAGACTACGGTGGCTCAAGCCGGGGTTCAGTGACGAAGGTGAAGATGTACAGCTGAAGTGTTTGGGGGGAGAGACTGGCAAACGCTATGAAGGTCGCAGGGCAGATTGCTGTTGTCCTGATACATAGTCTGCCTCTCTCCACACCGTGTGACCAGCTGACCCGCTGTATTTCCCAACATGCTGGACAGCTGGGGGAGCTGGGCACCTTACAACCTGAACTAAGAAAGGGGAGCCAAAGCCTGTTAGGAATCTCTGGGAATGTCTTCCTGTTTCTGTTAGAGGCTTTTATGCCGTCCACCTTCCACATTCTTTCATTTCCTGTCCACTGGAATGTCAGAGTAAGGCTGAGGTGGACCCCTGATAGATAAAGATGGAAGGGGTTGTCTGTCCTGAGCACAGCTCTCACCTCGCAGGGGGTGAGAGCTAATTTATTCTGAGTGATCGTGGCCAGGGAGACAGGAGGAAAGGAAGGGTGTGGTGCCAGGGAAGGAAGCACTTAGACAGTGAAATCTCAGAGAAGAGGAGGAAGAAGAAAAGGAGACGATGGTTAGATTGGCAAGGCAGAGTCATCATGGCGACCATGGTGCTGAGGAGGCTTGTTTGGATTAGAAAAAGATCTCCATCCCTGGCCCACAAGTCAGAGATTCTCAGTGCATATTTCTGTAATAAACACATAAGGAACTTGCCAGCCATTGACGTTCTAGATCGAAGACCTGTCACGTTTCCTTTTTGCCTCCTTCAAACCAGCTTTAGGTAGAGAGCTCAGGAAAAATTTAGCAGGTAAGCAAAACACTCAAGAGAAGAAATCTGTACCCCTCAGTTCACTTACTCTTGTCTTCTAAAGGGATAGAAGGAAATAAACAAAATTGAATATGTATTTGGCTGTGTATGGGTTCTCTCCTTTTTTTGCCTTTTTTTTTTTTTAAATATTGAAAGTAAAAACTTCATACAATATAGGTTGTTTTATTGAGTCCATGAAGACTGGAGCATCCTTGGGAGCCCTTTACACTTTCCATTGCCATTTGATCGGAAGTTTACATATTCAAAAGTGGCTCACTGAAACACAAAAAGTAAATCCAAGAATTCACTCAGGGTTCTATTCTTGGAAGGATGTTTTCCAAACAGAGAAGTAAATGGGAAAACAATGTTCATTTTGTGGTGTTTCTGAAAATTAATCAGCAGTAGGGAAAAGCAATTTATGTTTCAAATTAGATTTCAAATGAGTAAGAATTGCACCAAAAGTCCTTCTCGAGGACGCTCCCTGTGCCCCACCTTTCGGTTGGCGACCTAGGATAACTTTGTAGGAGGCAAATTACTTAGTGCCTATGTCCAGGAACACTTGTCTTTTTCTTTTCTTTTTCTTTTTTTCTCACTTGCTGAAGTTTAAATGAACTTGAACGTTAAACACATTCATGAGCTGTCTGCTTGGGAGCCTTCTGGTGCTCATTATTTGCTGAGGCCGTTCCACAGAGCAGCTTATAGGAGACAATAGCCTGACTCTGTGTGGAGTCCTAGATTTGAAATGCTACCAGCTACTAGAACCCTGAACAATAATGGGGCCGAGGAAGGCTTTCCAGAGGCAGAGGTGCCAGCCACATGGTTGAGAGGGGAGAGACAAGGAGAATGCTACTAAAGAATGGAAAACAGGAGCAAGGCAGTGGCTGTGGACTGGCAGGGAATGGCTTGGGGGAGTTTTGGTACCTTTAGGGTACCAAAGGGTGTGGGCTGTAGGAGGGCAGGAGACCTAGGTAACAGGTGCTAATGTGAGAAATTTGTTTTTAAATGGCCTCCTTAGAGGTTTAAATCTTTACATCAGAGGTGTAGGGTTCTCCATCTTAGGCTGGCCATGTTATAAAATACAGATCTCTGAGTCAGGCATGGTGGTTCATACATGTAAGGCCAGCAGGGGAGGCTGAGGCAGGAGAAGCAAGAAGTGAATAGATGACCGATTGATCGCTAGATATGCCCACCGTCTTGCCCCGATATTCCAATTTATTTCAGTAGGGCCTAGGCATCAGGGCTCAATCAGATTTCAGCCAGTGTTAAAACTCACTTAAAAGGCTGGAAGATGGCTCAGTACTTGAGTGCTTGATGCTCTTCCTGAGGACCCAGGTTTGGTTTCCGGCACCCATGCTAGGTGGCTCACAACTGTCTTTCCTCCAGCTCCAGGGAATCTGACACTCTCTTCTGGCTTCCATGGGTACCCATAAGTATGTGACTTTTGCACACGCACGTGTGTGCAGACACACACGTACACACACACTAAAATTAAAAAAATCAGGCTTGTCTCCTATAGACAATTTCCATCGTAGTAACTGAGCTTGGACATCGAGCTGTCTAGCGGTTGCAGTGTCCCACCTGCCCCAGCCCCGAGCCCTACTTCTCTAGCCTAAGGTTACATTTACCCCTAGTGTGGCAGGGTCCCTCACTCCCCGCTTTGCCCTCCCAACTGCTTTCTCCTCCTAATGTTCTTGCATTGTCTGATTTCCTCCAAAAGGAATATGACTCAACAAGAACTGTTGCCTGTGTTTTTAAAGCACTCCTCTATGCGGCCGTTTAGACTTCTCCTCTTTATCCTGGAGTCTAGCCAGTTTCTATTAGCAATGCCTGTAAGTTTATAGAAATGCATCTCTTCAGGCTCCTCCCTTGTCTAGGAAGGGTGATCAGAGGCCCTAAAACTGGAGCATCTGCCCTTCCTAGACAACTTTCAGCCAGGCGGTGTTGTGATTGATGGAAGCCATTCACTATTTAAGTGGGTTTTAAAAAATTTATGTACTGTGTACATTTGTGTGTGTGCACGGGCACAGACATTCATGTGTGTGCATGTGTAGGTCAGAGGACAACTGCAGGGGTCAGTTCTTGGCTACCGTTTGGATCCTGGACTGAAACTCAGGTCACCAGCCTTGCTCCCGAGACAGCTCGCTGTCCCTAATACGAACTTCAGATAGCAGGATTTTGATATTATCTCAGTTTGAAGAAAAGAATTTCTATAGCACAAGGGCTGGCAAGATAGTTCAGATGAGAAAGACACATAGAGAGACATACTCACACTCATACCCCACTACATAAATGCAAAAATAATACTTTTTTAGAGCACTGTAACATAAGTTTTAGAAGGACATCTTAAGGAAATTTTCAAATACCCATTGAACATATTGGAAGTACATCAGATCAAAACTTGTGGGACACAGTTCAAGAACCTTTAAAAGGAAAATTTACACATTAAATTATTATGTTAGGACTCAGTGGATAAAGAGGTTGCCATGCAAGCATGAGGACCTAAGTTTGGATCCCCAGAGCCCATGTAAATCTGGACTCAGCAATGCATAGCTGTAATCATAGGTCTATGGCAAGATAGGGGTAGAGGGGCCACAAGCTCATGGGCCAGATAGGCCAATGTTGAGGTAGCTAGCAAACAGAGGCTCTGTCTCACACAAGGGAGATGGCAAGGCCAACACCCCAGGTTGTTCCCTGACATCCATACATATGCATGGCACGATCAGTGTCCATATTCACACCCACACACCCCACATTCACAGAGATTTAAAAAGATCATTACATTAGAGACTCGGGCTGGAGAGATGGCTCAGAGGTTAGGAGCACGGGCTGCTCTTCCAGAGGACCTGGGTTCAATTCCCAGCACCCACATGGTGGCTTGCAACCATCTATAGTGATATCTGGTGTACTCTTCTGACGTGCAGGTATACATGCAGGAAGAACATTGCATACATAACAAATAAATAAATCTTTAAAAAAAGAAAGGGGAGACTCTTAAGTCAATATTTCTGACAATTTCATATGAGTTTTTGTTTATTTCAACTATTGATAGAATTTCAAAATATAACACACATGAAAAGATTTTCAGCCCTACTTAAAAAGTTATTTTATGTGTATTTGTGTGTGCCCGAGAGTATATATGTATATATGCCGTGTGCCCTCAGGAGTCTGTGAAGGTCAGAGAAGTCATCGGGTCTCCTGGGACTGGAGTTACGGATGGTTATGAGCCACCACACAGGTGGCGGGAATCGAATCCAGGTCCCCCGCAAGAGGAGTGAGTGCTGCTAACCACTGAGCCATCCCTCCAGCCTGCCGCATCTTAGTTTCCTCCAGCAGGTTCTATACACTGTTCACAGACAGAACACCTCTGAAGGGCAAGCGCTGTTGGTTTATGATGTTAAGCGGCCTGAGTAAGTGCTGGCTACACAATTACACAATGACAGCTGGTTCAGAAGGTTCAGCAGCAGTACTGGGCCGGCGTCTGACTGTCTGATCTTCCACACACCAAGGCAAAGCTTAGGCCAAAACCAGCAACTGGCTGAAGATTGATGCTAAAGTTGATTTTTGAGGCATCAATACCAAATATTTCCGTTATGTGACAGCTCAGCTTTTTGGTGGTCAACATTTAGCTTATTATTCCCACTCTCTGCTCTTGTGAACAGTGCTTTGATGACTAACTGTAAGTATATATTTGTCAGTCTTCAAGGAACTTCTTGCAGGATTAGAATTTAAAACTGGCATTTATGTCAACACATTGCATTTAAAATTCTTTCTTGATATCTAAAAACCTTATGCCAGCAAGCTTAATGGTACAGGCCTGTACCATTGAGTACTCCCAGATATTCAAGAGCCTAAAGCAGAAGGGTCACAAGTTCAAGGCCAGCCCACGCAGCTTGGTGACAAAGGTTTCAGCAAAAGGGAGTGGGGCTGGGGTGGGTACATGCTTAGTGACAGAGTACTTTCCCAGCGCGTATGGGTCCTGCTGTCTCTGTTATTTTTCCTTTTTCCAAAATGACATGTATGTAAAATCACGAAATATGTAGTCTTTCCAGGTGGGCTTGTTTGACAACCAGCACTGTTTGCAACATGCATTTGGGTAACTTCTATGGCTTTTCATGCCCTGGCCGGCCAGTCATTGAATTCCATTGTCTGAGTGTACTATAGTTTATCTGGTCCTCTGCATATCAATGTCTTGGCTGTGTCCAAGTGTTAGTATTGATAAATAAAGCCACTGGAAACACACAAGCTGCTGTGTAGACATGTTCTTTTCATTATTAAAAATATTTACATGTGCATGTATATGTGTGATTGTGTGTATGGGTGTCATGCAGAGGCCAGAAGAGAGTGATAACTCTCCTGGAGCTGGAACTACATGCCCTAGTAAACTGCCTGACAAAGGTGTTGAGACCCAGACTCGGGTCCTCTCTGAGAGCATCTCTATCCCCTAGACATGGGAGTCTTGCATGTTTTTGAGACAGAGTCTCACTGTGCTGGCCTAGAAGTGACTATGTAGAACAGTCTGACCGCAGGCTTGCACAGAGCCACCTGCCTCTGCCCCCCCCCCCCCCCCGAGTGCTAGAATGAAAGCTCTACATAGCAAGTTCAAAGCCAGGTAGGTTTACACAGTGAGCCTCTGTCTCAAACAAGTAGGAGAACAAAGGAAAAAGAGGAACCAGTTCGCTGTCAGTAAGAACTCTTTCCCACTGTGCCTCAGTCCAGCACGGAGAGGCAGCGCACCACACTGGAATAAGTGAGGTTCCAGACAATGCCTACAACCTTCCAGGGAGGTCTATGTATCTGGCTGATTTGGGGGTGCTCCTCGCTCTAAATGCAGCCTAGAGACAGTCAGCATGAGGGCATGAGTTTACCCATGGTGTCCAATTTAAATGTCACATCATCCCCACTGAGCGTCTACCCAGCAGCTGGCTGGATTTCTTTGACTGTGTGGGCCTGAGATGTCAGGAAGTTCCTGGCTGCTCCTGAAGGGCTAAATAGAGTGGAGGGTGCCCTTGAAGCCTCCGGAGCAGGAGGGGTATGACGGGAATAGCACTCACTGGCTGCTGAGCAGTGGCAGGAGGGAGCAGCACTTACAGCAAGCCTGGAGACCTTCTGTTGATCAGTGAGGGGCCCCAGAGAGACTGTGTCCACAGCACCCGGTGAGGCAGTGAGGCTAGAGAGCTGTGAAGTTATCATGCTCTGCTCTTACCTTGAAATCCACAACTTTCACAGGGAAGAAAACCTTTTACTATTACCACTGTAGGTGCAAGTACACAGTAGCAGGGAAAACCAGGGGCCACCAGAGTCTTCTCAGCGCGTGGATCTGTGTCTGCACTTCAGGGAAATGGAGCTGCCTCAGGCACTTTTTGTACTCTATATATTTCAGCTCTCAGTACACACACACACACACACACACACACACACACACACACACACACACACATATTATATATAGTGCCGGATGGTTTTATGTCAACTTGACACAAGCAAGAGTCATCGGAAAGGAGGAAATCTCAATTAAGAAAATGCCTCTATGGAACTGGGCTGTAGGCAAGCCTGTAAGGCATTTTTAAAATCAGTGGTTGATGGGGAATGGTCCAGCTCACTGTGATGATGCCATCCCTCTCCTGTAGTCCTGGGTTCTATAAAAAAGCAGGCTGAGCAAGCCATGAGGAACAAGCCAATAAGCAGCACCTCTCATGGCCTCTGCATCAGCTGCTGCCTCCAGGTTCTTGGCCTATTTGAGTTCCTGCCCTGACTTCTTTCAATGATGAACAGTGATGTGGAAGTCAGAGGCAAATAAACCCTTTCCTCTCCAACTTGCTTTTTGGTCATGATGTTTGATAGCAGCAATAGAAACCCTGACTAAGACACATAAACATGCACATATACATGTTCACATACATACACATATGCCCATGCATAATGCATACACGAAAATACCTGATTAACTTTTAAATAAATATACCATATTTACTCAATTTTTATTGCAGAGATTAGTTCTCATATTTATCTATTGTTTTTGTTTTTGTTTTTTTTTTTTCCCAGTGACAGGTTATTTTTTAAAATACATTTGAAAACAAAACCAACCTCCTCCCCAAGTAACTCCCCAAACAAACAAACAAACAAGCAAACAGATTAAATAAAATTTATAGTGGGTATACCCAGCAACGTGTGTGTGTGTGTGTGTGTGTGTGTGTGTGTGTGTGTGTGTGTGCAGGTAAATACCGTGCCTGCCACTGAGGCACAACTATCAAACAATGTACAAGTGTTCTGGAGGTAGACGGAGCCCAAGGTTTAATTCTGTGTGTTTGGAGAGAGAAGATGAGGGGAGTGAGAGAATGGAGACCTCGAGTCCATCCATATACACATATTCATGAAGACCGCAAGAGAAAAGGGAGCTTGGGACAGTGAAAAACATTGGAAGAAGAGGAAATGTGGGACCCTTTCAATTCTGCTTTACCAAAATATAAAAAAGAAAATAAATTCATGATGGGAGAAAAGATTTTTAAGAACGGACAAGCGGAAAACAGAAGGGGACAGACCAGGGATAAGGGAGTTGAAAAGAGTCGGTGCTGAGGTGAGAACACCCTTGCTTCTCTGTTTAGACTTGGTGTGGTAGGCTACGAACCAGAACTTCCTCCTTACTTCCTGCCTCTGGCCCAGTCTTTCAGCCCCAGCACACTAACTTTGGTACTGGACAGCAGGAGATCATGCAGCAGTGAGATGACTGACTGGGAGCAGGCCTAACCAAGGCTTCTGTGCTGAAGGACGAGGCAGATGTTTCCCGATGGCAACAGCAGCCCTCGCTCTCTCCTGTTACCCAGGAGCATGGGTGACCTTGCCACCTCCGAGTCCTAATCTCTCTTCCTTCTGCAGCTGACTCAGCCCACTTTTTGTTACATTTATGAGGTTTGCTCTCAACCTCCCAAATCCCACAAGTAAAGCTTTGGGCATCTGGCCTTTACTCATCTCCCCTCCCTCCACTCAGAGCTCCCATCCCCACCAAACAGGGCACTGTCCTCTGTCCAGGCAGCTTCATGTCTGTGGAGAGTGCAAAGTTGCGTTCTCCCTGTGTCCCAGGTCCCATACTGTTGGCTCCTTTTCATCTGTATGCAGATGTCACCTCCTCAAAGAGGCATTTCTGACCCTTTGCCTAAAAGACCCTTTCCCCAAACTGCTTGGTCGGATTTCCAGGTGTTATCTTTAGATGTCTGTTATCCGTAATTATTGGTTGTTCTGTTTGGCCGTTAAGTGTCTATCTTACTGGGACTCAGGCCTCAGAAGAGCAGACCTCAGCTTCCCTCTCAGGCTCCAGGAGAGCAGACCTCAGCTTCCCTCACTTAGCAATGCTTCATGCCATCTTGAACAACACCTGCAACAGCCAGCACTCAGAAATGGTTTGCCCAAAGCATAGGGAGCAGCAGAAGGTTTCGAATCTCAGCAGGTCAGCCTGACTCCTTTTACACTGAAATTCATTCTCAGGAACAAGTGAGGCTTCTGCTGCCTCTCAGACAGACCTAGTCTGTGCTCATGCCATTCATTAAGGGCTCAGGAACTCTAAAGTCTTGCCCAGTGGTGGCTCAGTCTCTCAGGAAAGCTGTCAAAATGTAAGAGAAAATATAAAGAGCCTTTTGATGAAGGCTAAAGATAAGACTTGTTTGCACTTCAACATATCAAGTGACAAGCATAGAGAGAGGGCAACTAAGGAGGTGAGGGTTAGCTCCACTAAGTTCTCGGCCTTATCTAGGCCATGTTTGAACTGTATTATGACATGGGGTCTTCTCAATAAAGCTAAGGGAAAAGGACTAATGTCCCCATTTTACATACAAAGAAACTGAATGGTTACTCGAGCAAATTTCCCAGGAGCCAAGTTCAAGCTGAGATCTGGCTTCTCTGAAGACCTGAGGTGGGGGTGAGGGATGTGGCTGGGGTATCCACCGGCACTGAGCACACACCTCCTGTGGTGACTTCGAGAATGTGTGTCAGAACTGCTTCTGATTTGAAACAGAGTCAAGCTCACAGTCAAGCTCACATAAGAGTCTTCTAGAAATTAAAGATTTTGGGTCTAGTTGCCAAGAAAATAAGGACCACAGCTGTTTATCAATGACTGTAAAAAGTGCCTGGCATTCCAGAATGGACCACTCTGTCACATCCAGATGGGATGCTCTGCTCTCGGGCATCCTCTGTGTCTCCTCCTGGCTAGCTGGCTCCTCTGTCACCTGCACTGTGGGAGCCTAGGCCACAGCAGGAAGACCAGAGCAATCAACCTGTTGATGGATGAAGCAGAGAGAAAAATTAGGGGAACCTGGAATGTGGATCAACAGCGCCTAGCTAAGTGGTTCTCAACCTGTGGGTCTTGACTTTCTAGAGTCACCTAAGACCACTGGAAAACACAGATGTTTAGATTTCGATTCATAAGACTAAAAAATTACATAGTTATGAAGTAGCAATGAAATTTTGGTTGGGGGTCATCACAAAAGGGTGAGGACCACTGCCCTAGCTAAACAGCATGGACAAACAGGGGAGAGTTTGATTTTTATAATATGGCTTCAAAACTGACATTCTGGATTTTACAAAGCAGAGGGGATGGATGGTGAAGACACGTGCATGTCTGATCACCTGGTGCGCCTTCAACAAGACTCCTTTAGATCAGGCTATCCCTTTGGATCAGGCTTGCCAGAATGCTCCATCCGGCTACAAAATTTCCATCTATTGATACCTGTTACTGAAGTGAACAGGGCATAGAGTTTGCTCAGGCAGTTGTAGGGGACAGGGACCTTAAAACTCAACAATTCTGATTTCTGTCTGTGGCCAGAAGCCGTAACTGTCCTTGTCTCTATCCTGGTCTGAGGTGCCTGGAGTGTCTGAGAGTTCTGGCTCCTAGTCTGCGTTCTTTAGTTTCTTCCCCCAACATACAACCCTAGTGATCACTATTGCCTGGATGGTATACAAAAGAATTCTACCAAGCTTGAGGTGTGGGAATGCTTTGTGGGTGAGCCAACAAGTCTGACCAGCTCAGCCCCAGGACTCAAGCCAGGAAGGCCTCCCTAACCCCCAGAAGGGCAACCCATTTCTTAGAACTCTTACTTCCTCCTCAGCTCTCACCCATGAACCTATAATAAACTCCCTAAAAATTCATCCTCTGCACTGTCCAGGAAAATCATTGTTTGAGCCCACAAGTCAAAGTACCCAGAAGCCGCTTTGGTGGCCATTGACTCTCTGGGACCATAGCACCCTGAGTTATGCTTGCTGAAGTGAGAGCATTTCTGCTGCACCCAAGGGCCCCATTTCTCTATGGCTGTCATGGACTATAGACTTCCCACTTTTTTTTTTCTGTGTTCAGAGCTTGAGTTTGAACTTGACATCCCCCTGACTCCAAAAACACCATTGCCACCTTCCCTTTTGAATAAAGGCTTCCTTATTGCTTTAGCAAGACCCACGAGCCATCTCTTGATTAACATGTTCAAAGCTCTTTATAACACAGTCTGTCTCATTTCTATGAAAAGAGGCAGGAATCTCATTATGTGAGTTTAGTGGTCACAAGCTGCTGGGGCAGATGGCCTTGGGACCAATCTGTCCTGTTAAGGCTGCAGCAGTAAGTTCTTTATGAGCTCCATGCCCTTTGAGACACCACTGCCCAACTCTGAAGTCCCGTTAGTTGGTCATCTGGGGCTGTTTTACCTTCAGCTCGTGGCTCTGTTTAATACCACGGAGCCTTTTCTATTGATCTTTGGGTATGACTCACTGCCGATGTTCTGTAGAAATTGGCTGTTATGTCTGGAGTGTAGAATAAAGAGGAGTCTGGGGTGTTTATGGACCTATGATTTCCTGCCATATCACCCATCTGGGAGATGGTTTGGGAACTCAGTGGAGGAGATATTTTAAAAATATAGCCCATCTGGCTTTGGGGAGGATGACTGACAAGAAATCATCTGAAGAGTAGCCCAGGAGAGTTAGCCCAGGCCCAGATCATCTCCAAGGAAAGCTGGAGGCAGAAGGGTTGGAAAGAGGTCTGTGTACTCACAGAAGAGCAGAAAAACAAAGAAAGCTGCTGGCCAGCTTATAGGGACTCATCCAGGACTCCCAAATGACCCTTTGCCATCTGTGATGGAAAAACAGTTATAAATCCAGCTCTGCTAATGTGTTCTCTGTTCACCAATTTAGGGGAGGGACATCCATTCATTGCTTTAAAAATAAACACACTTAAAAAATTTATCCTAAATAGAGTCACACTCACGTGGGTAACTCTGTTGCTGTTGGTTACATTTCTCGCAGTCTTATATTTTTGATACAGGGACCTATCTTTGCACATACAAGAATGCATTGCTAATGATGGGATGCATGCTGGGAAATGTGTCATGAGATGGCTTCTGTCACTGTGTGAACATCACATGATCTACTTGCATGAACAGAATTTACATGATGAGGCAGCTTGGTAGGATTATGGGATCTCCATCACACAGTTTGCGGCTGACCCACGAATTGTGTGATTCATGACTGTGTTTTTGTATAGGTGTGCATGTGTGGTTTGGGGATTGGGTGGGGGACTGTTTTGAAGTCAGGGCTTTGTTTATTTATTTATTTATTTATTTATTTATTTATTTAGCTATCTATCTATTTATTTATTTATTCATTTGCAGTTCTAGAGATTAAACCCAAGACCTTGAACTTGCCTGGTAAATACTCTACTATTGAACTAAACCCTTATCTTCAGAGTGTTAAATCTTTTAGATTTGAAGCCTGTGGTGTGAATAGTGGCAAGAACAGAAACTAGACAACAGACAGTCAGACTCCCAGCTTTGTTTCTTGCAGAGACAGTGGTATTTTGTGAGGGATGGTTTGAACTGTGTTGGAAAGCCTCCCAAACCACACCATCATCTTAACTCAGATGAAGCCCTTCATCACCTCCCACGCCTTTTTTGTTTTGTTTTGTTTTTGAGACAGGGTTTCTCTGTGTAGCCTTGGCTCTCCTAGACTCACTTTGTAGACCAGGCTGGCCTTGAACTCACAGGGAGGCTGGTCTCTGCCTTCCTGAATGCTGGGATTACAGACATGTGCCACCACACCCGGCCTTGTTCCCCATTCTTAAAAGATGTGGGCTCTTTGGCAATTCGGTTACCCCTGATAGGGAAGGCAGGCTTTGGTTAACTTATGTTGGGCCTGTCTCTCTAGACAGAGACCAGAGCTAGTGCCTGTAGAATTCTGTACTTACTTAATAGATATCCAGCTTTTAGCATATTATCTCACTTAATCTACCCCACAGCTCAAAAAAAGCAAACATTATCCTCATTCCCTTAATTATTCCCCAATACACGTTGGTGAATAAAGTTACCCTTAACCAAACAACAGCGCTAAAAGACATCTTAGCTTGGGTTGCTGTCACAGAAGTCCATCAGATGTCTTAGGCAACAGGCCAGGAACAGAGGCTCATTTCTTCTAGTTCTGGAGGTTGGCAAGTCCAAGAGGAAGGTGCCCTCTTATTCAGTTATTGGTGTGAGCTCTGTTCCCTGCTTGTAGACAGAAGCCTTTACTGTGTATATGTGTGTGTGTGTGTGTGTGTGTTTGTGTGTGTGTGTGTGTGTAGAGAATGGAGAGAGAACAGACGGACACACATAGAGACAGTGACCGAGAGGGAGACAGAAAGACAGACACAGACAGACAGACACAGAAAGAGACAGAGACAGTGAGACACATTAGGGTACTTTGGTTTCTTTCCCTTCATATAGGACATTCCATGGTTGAAATTTAGGAGAGATGAAGTGAAGCAGAAAGAACCAGATAGGTAAGGAATCTGAAGACAGAGTCAAGGCTTGCTGGAGGATTGTGGGAGCGAGAATATCCAGAGAGAGGACTTAAGAAGAAGGTGCGGAGCAGGTGCACTTTTGTGGTGTGGGAGTGTTCAACATGCATGTGGCTCTGGGTGGAATCTCAGAATAGCGGACAAAGCAAAACAAAGTGGCAAGATGAAGGCATCTTATGGGAAAAAGTTTTTCTTCCTCCCTCTCCTTCCCTGCATCCTTCTTCATCTTCCTCTCCCTCCCTCACTCCCTCTCTCCCTCCCTCCCTCCCTCCCTCCCTCCTTTCCTCCTTCCCTTCCTCCTTCCCTTTCCTCCTCCCTCTTTCTCTCTGTCCTTCTCTCCTTCTCCCTCTTCTTCTCTCTATCCCTCCTTCTCTCTCTCTCTCTTTCAACAGATCCTCACTATGCAGCCCCGGGTTGGCCTTAAACTTATGATCCCATTACTGCCTCCTCCTCCTGAGTCCTGAAATGTTACTTTTAGTTTTTCCCTCTTGCATGTTAGTTAAGTGACAGAATATAAAAGATGACACATTACTCAGTCAGATACAGACACAGATGAATAAGATACAGATTCACAAGATGTCATTTGCTTGTAAAGGTCAACTGTGTTGTGTCTTCATCTTTCAAAATAATAAACTAAATTCAAGCATTTACTGTTAACACACACAGAGACGGGCACAGCCTCTTGTGCGGCTCTCCACTAAAATCATCTGAGATTGTTGCTCATTTGGCTTCTATTCAGAACTGAAGTTATTTAGCCTTTCCATGGACACAGTCTAAGAGAAGTTGGTTATTTTGCCATGCCCCCACTGGGCATTGAAGAATGTGATTCTTATGATCTTAGACTAACAAGGCAGAAGTAGAAATAGCTGTCACTTTTGGTGGTTCATACTTCAAACGGAGGAGGCTGAGGTAGGAGGTTTACCATGAGTTCAAGTCAAAAAGCAAAGAAAACAACCAAAAGAAGCAGAGAACGCTATAGAACTCTAGCTAGGAAAATGTGCCCAGGGCCCTTCCCCAGCCATGGATGAAAGAGTCCTCCTTCCCAGAGAAAAACTATCTGTCCATTCATCAGCATTCAAGAAAAGTAAAAGCAAATAAAACCAGACTTCTAATTTTTTTTTTTTTTTTGCCTGACTTTGGAGAGGAAGATTAAAGGTAGGAAACCGAGAGCAGAAAAGCTTTTACTAAGCCCTTGTAACATTTAAAACTAAACAAAGCGGCTCAGCACCAGTGGGAGCCAAAACTAATTAGAAACCAAAACGAGGCTCACTTTATCAATTCAGAAATAAATTCCATTGAAAACAAAGAGGATTAAATTTAATTGACTGGAATAATGTGTGTCCTTGCTATTTGCAACTGTGAGTTCTTCCTTTTTAAAATAAAGATTGTTTAAGGATGTGCTTGCATAAAGTAGGCAGCATGCTCAGCTCTGTGGACAGTTGGAATGACTCAGAGAAGCAGGTGACAGGCTACTGCAGAGCTGTGGAGAAATCAGGTTGGAGCCCCCGGATGAGGCTGCCCAAGCCTGAGCATTACTATGTTGCTAGGCGGAATTCCGCCTCAGTGTGTGCTCTGAGTGGAGTCTCCACTGACATCAGGGGCAGCAGAACAGTGGAAAACCCTACCGAGTAAGACGGTTCTTTCTAGAAGCTGTTGTGTAGTTGAGTGGGCTGGAGATGTAAGTGTAAATGCTCCTTTCTGAAGTCTCTAGTGGGGCATGGTGGGTCATGGCTTTCATCCTGGCACTCTGGAGTAGGAGGCACACAGATCTCTGAGAGTCTGAGGCCAGCCTGCTCTCCCTAGTGAGCTCCAGGACAGCCAGGGATACACAGGGAGAGACTCTGTCTTACAATACAGTACAAAACAAACAGAAGAAGTCTCTGGTCTGGCCAAGCCTGGCAAATCTTGGTGCATAATCACCCGCTTTCTAAGATCAGCTGAGGAAACTGGGGAAGACTGTCTCAGGTGGGGGCTAGCATCCACTGAATGTTTAATCCTCACATGCTAAACCCTATCTTTTAAATTCTTCTTATTTTTAAATTGTTTTTTAGCTAGCATATATTGATTATACAGGTTTCTTTTTTTTTTTTTAATTACAGTTTATTCAGTTTGTATCCCGGCTCTAGCCCCCTTCATCTCCTCCCAGTCCCACCCTCCCTGTTCTCCCCTTATGCCCCTCCCCTAGTCCACTGATAGGGGAGGTCCTCCTCCCCTTCTATCTGACCCTAGCTTATCAGGTCTAATCAGGATTGGCTGCATCCTCTTGCTCTGTGGCCTGGTAAGGCTGCTCCCCACCTCAGGGGGAGGTGATCAAAGAGCCAGCCACTGAGTTCATGTCAGGAACAGCCCCTGCTCCCCTTACTAGGGAACCCACATGGAGAATGAGCTGCCTATGGTCTATATCTTATCAGGGGGTCTAGGTCCTCCCTGTGCATGGTCCTTGGTTGGAGTATTGGTCTCTGAAGTACCCCCTGAGCCCAGATTTTTGCTGTTGTTGTTCTCCTGCTCTCCTTGTGATGCTCCTGTCCCCTCCAGGTCATTCTATCTTCCCTTTTTTTCTGTAAGGTTCCCTGCACTCTGCCAAAAGTTTGGCTATGAGTCTCAGTATCTCCTTTGATAGATGGGTAGAGTCCTTCAGAGGGCCCTGTAGAAGGCCCCTGTCCTGATCCCTGTCTTCTCCTACTCCAGATTACGTAGGTTTCATTTTGACATTTCTATACACAGGCATATGCGTCTCCATCATGTTTAACCCCCTACCAGTCACCCTTTCACTCTCGCTAATCCCTTCTCAACTAGTCTTTCTTCTACTGTCATGTCTCCTCCTCTTCCTCCATCATCTCCTCCCCACAACCCAGGAAGGGTCATTAGGGCTGCTGACGGGATCACGAGTAAGTGGTTGTTCACAGTAGCTTAGGTGGCTAGAACTGCTAAAGGAACTGTGTCTCCCTCCTCATCAACTTTTGACTGTGTGTGGATCCTCAGGGAAGTGTGAGGCCCCACGAAGCACTCTCCCTTCCCAGACAGGGTGCTGACAGGCCCAGTCTTGAAGAAAGCTTCTGCAGATAACCATAGCTTTCGTGATTTCAAAAATACAACAGCTTTGTCATGCCTGAAAATCGGCATTCCAGATTGCTCCCCTCACTCCCTTCAGCTCTTACAGCCTTTCCACCATTGCTTCTGTGATGTTTGCTGAGCCGTGGCGAGGAAGCTATAATGTGCCATTCATGGCTGGACATCCAACAGTCGTTCATTCTCAGTTCTTTGACCAGTTCTGACTCTCTGCAGTCACTGTTGACCATTGCAAAAAGAAATGTTTTCTGATCAAAGCGCTGGTCTAGAGACGCAAACATAGTTATTTAGGAAAGAATTTGACAGGCACATCATATACATATAGCAAAATTCGCAGTAGCTTTCCTGCTATGACCTTATGCCTTTCCCAGCCACAGCTCTCTGACCAGGTTTATAGTGTCAGATGTGCATTGCTTCTTGTGGAGTAGGCATCAAACTCAACCGAAAGCATCAGTTACTTCCATAACAGAGTTGCCATTTTTGCATCAGTGGGCACGTCTTGCTTGGTCTCAAGGCCCTATCTCACTATCCATGTTATCTCGTTCAATATCTACCAGAACCTTGGGGAACAGAAATGTTATGTGTATTAAAAATAAAATTTTATTCTCAATTTTATGCCTATTATCTTTTTGTTCTGGTAAAATAACCACAACTAAACTTGCTATCTTCAAGTGTACAACTTAGTAGCGTCATAAATGCACAGTGTTGTGCATCCTCTCCCACTTCCAATTTCCAGCACTTTTTTCATCATTACACTTTTGTTTTTACTCCCTATTTTTTTTATCCACTAAACCCAGGGAGCCACCACCTAATCCTCCTGGTCTAGGCTCCTCAAATGGACTCACAGGTTTGTCCATTTCTATCTCTTACTCAGCGAAGTGTTTTCAAGGTGCACTCACGCTGTGATATTCTCTTTTTATAAGCCAGGCAGCTGGACTTATGAGAAATATTTTGCTCAGAGCCCTAAGGGGTTGAGGAAGAACAAACCCAGGCATGTCACCAACCAAGGTCCCTGCTGTTAGTCACTTCTCAAGCATCTCTTCTAACATAGACCCATAGACTGATGTGTTAGGACTACCTAGAGGGACTGAGAAGTATGGCATTTTGGGTTCTACTCCAGTCCTTTTCACTTATAACAAGCTCCTCAGATGATTGGTTCTGTCTGTCTGTCTGTCTGTCTATCTATCTATTTCTCTATCTCTCTATCTCTCTATCTTTGAGTCAGAATCTTACTGTGTGACTCTGGGTGTCCTGAAACTTGCTATGTAGAACAGGCAGGTCTTGAACTCACAGAGATCCACCTGCCTCTGCCTCCCTAGTGTTTGGATTAAAAGGATGTACCACCATGCCTGGTCCAGGTAAGTGATTCTTATGAGAAACCAAAGCTTGAGAATCACTTCGTTGTTTTATTGAAAATACAACTGAGAAAAGGTTATAGAAGAGTGTTCTGCACAGTTGTATGTCTCAATGTAGCATAAGCTAGAGTCTTCAGAGAGGAGGGAACATCAGTTGGGGAATGCCTCCAGAAGATCAGCTGTAGGCAACCCTGTGGGGACTTTTTCTTAATTAGTGATTGACGGGGAAGGGTCTAGCCCCTGTGGGTGGTGCCATCCTGGGCTGGTGGTCCTGGTTCTATAAGAAAGTAGGTAGAGCAAGCCATGTAACGTAAGCCAGTAAGCAGCACCCCTCCATGGCCTCTGTATCAGTTCCTGCATTGCTTGGATTCCTGTCCTGACTTCCTTCAGTGATGGACTATAGATGTGGAAGTGTAAGTCAAATAACCCCCAACCTACTTGCTTATGGTCATGATTTTGTCATAGCAATAGAACAGGAGAAAATGACGTCATCACAGCAGACTAAAGTTTTTTTGTTCCCAGAGATCTCACTAAAGTAAAATGTAGTATGTGCTATGTTTGAATGATGATATCTTCTCCAAGACTTGCCTTGAAACTTCATCCCAATGCAAGAATATTAAGAAATGGGGCCTCGGATGTGATTAAGTCATGGAGCTTCATTTCTCGGAAGAGGACTAGTGCCCTCATGGGGGCTCCCAGTTGAAAGGAGAGCTTTTGCCCTTCCATTCCTTCTGTCATATGACATCATAACATTTCTCCCTCCACAAGAGACAGCATCAAGGCATCCTACTGGAAGCAGAGGGTAGCCTAGCAGACACAAAACCACTCACACCTGGATCTTCAACTTCCCAGTTTCTACATCTGTGCGAAGTAAACTTCTTTTGTTTATAATTCACCTAGTCTGTTTTGTCTTGTAGTGGCAGCACGAATAGTCTAAAATAGAACTCTAGGCATTGTCAAAGCTTAAGTACCCTACTTAGGCCTCCTAGAATGATTTCTAGCATGCCCACCTTACCTGTCCTTCGTGGCCTTGTGAGTTATTTTTTTACAAATGGAAAAGAGAAGTCTGTCATAGTTATTCCATATTTTTCATTCTCATTTTTATAGTTCATGTCAATGTGTATTATGAATGAGAAACAAACTGGCTTATTGCCTAGTTCACCTAAATGGAGCCTCCAAATGGAGGACCTAAGAGAAGAAGGACACAAAGGGTAGTTGAGATGCTGGCGAGCCACTGTGCAAGGTAGCCAGTGTCAGCTTCCTGTGGAACTGAAGCTCACCTTCAGTAAGACCTTCACCTTCAAGGCTTGTCACGCGTGGAACAGATGTTTTAATTTACCAGAAATCATTTGCATAATCAATCCTACACTTGGTTTATCAAACCTGCCAAAGAGCAGGTGACAATATGGAATTAATATGATTACTAATTTGACACATCATTGAGATTAATTTGACCTCTCTTGCTCTCATCACACTGAGAGGTCTGTCCGGGCAGGAGCAGTGTGCTATGACGTGCCATATGCAGCAATCTAAGCCCATTTCAGCATCATAAATGAAGCAGCCACCTTGCTCCATCTGACCGCGGGCTTCAGCTCCTTTCCTTTCAAACTCTAAATTGAGATGAAGGCAATGAGTGTGTATTGGGGGGGCATATCTGACTCAGAGTATCCATGATTCTATGAAAAGATAAATAGAACTGTCTCCCCTTTTATGCTATGTATGGGGACAGATGTCGTCCTCCTGGCCTCTTGATTCCCCTTGACCCCAATCAAAAGGAGATGCCACAGAGGACAATACATTGGCTTAAGTGTTTACTTTCAAGTCTAGAGAATTAAAATAAAGATTTAAACATATGATTTAATTGTTTGAAACAGTAGATGTGTTCTTCCATAGGTTGGTTAAATAAAATAGTATTTTGTGCCAATAAAATGCTGTGCTGTCATTTGAATAATGTAGGCAAGCATACACACAGATGCTTTGTGGTGTGACATGAAGGAATTACATTGTAACTGTGAATTATGATCCCATTTCTGTAAAGAAAAGTCCCACATGTATAGTCTCTGGAAAAGGTAAATGCCACATTAACTATGATTGTATATACATTATAGAATTAAGGGGCATTATGAGTTTTCTCTTCATCTATACTTTAAGTTTTTAAAAATTTCAACTATGAGCATATTTTTTGTTGTTATTATGGTGGTTTTTATGATAGAGACAGAGAAAAAGCTATGCCCCTAATTCATGGTGGTACATTCAATTACTCTCTCTAAATTCCATTCATATTTCTATTAACAGATTTTTCTCTTTCATCAAGAAGGCAACACCAAGACCAACTTGGGGCTTTCTCTCCATCCATCATATGTACGGATTGTGGGGACCGAACTCAGGTCTTCGGGCTTAGTGGCAGGCTCCTTTACCCACTAAGCCATCTTGGTGGTCCAAGAGAAAATTTACAATACAGTATTTTAGAACTTACTCGTGGATAATCTCATACATGTACACAGTGGACTTTGATCCTCTTCCTCCAGTGCCTCTAGATTCCTTGCTCCCCTGCTTCTCCCACTCTAACGTCTTTAAAGAAAGCCACTGAGTCCTGAGCCCTGTCAGTATGGCCATATACTGTAGCGTGGCCAGCCGACCAGGGTCCACATCGCTGAAGAAAGCTCTTCCTCTTCCAGCCCTGTTGGGATGACCTTCCCTCACATTGGGAAGGTGTGTCCCTGTATTTTTAATTGTTAATTCTGTGCCCTCAGAGAGCTAAGCGATGGAAGGATCTTGGTATTGTCGATTCTGTGGCCCCACACCAGGTTTACTTGTAAATGCTTGTCCTTCCCCACCTGCCCAAAAGATGAATGTCTGGCTGTGGATTGGTTCCACCTGGAACATGGCTTTTTGTGTAATAAAGGGCTGAGGACCAGAGCTGGGGCAGAAAGTGTGAGGCCTGTCATTGCTGTAGCTGGTGGGGTCACAGCTACATAAGATGCCTTTTTCCCTCTAGCAGCCTGCAGAGCACCTTCTCATAGTCTGAAAGTAGCTGCCAGGGAGCTGCCAGGTAAGAGCCACCCTGATTTCTTCATGTCCTGAGATCAATGTGTGGCATCTTCAGCAATGGGGTCTCATCATGAAATTCTGGTGGGCAGAGCAGGGCAATGACAGTAGTCTGTACTGATTTTGGGGTGTGTCTCTGGCACCTCCCCACATGAACAGCTCAAAGGGAGGACTCCTGCGCTTGTCATTGGGCTTTTTTGGTTTGACAGCCAATGGCTTTGGGGGAGAGCTTTATCCCCCATGTAGGGTGACTCCATTTACACACTCTTTTTTAATGTATTGTTTTTGGAAGCTTATAAAAGAGTAGGTTTATATAATTTTCTCCTTAGGGTAAGTTATCCTTAGTGTAAGTTATCCCTCTACAACCTCTCATTTAGTCTCCTCTCCCCATGAAAAGCCCCCACCATTATCCTTTCCCTGTTTATACCACCTGTGTTCTACTGTGCCTCTCCATCAAATCTTTCCTTTTCCCCTTCCCAATGGCCCCTTTCCAGTGTTCTGGCTTCTACATGTAGGCCAAGTTAAATGAATATACATCTAAAGGTGTGAGGCAAAGATTCACATACGGGAGAGGGCATATGGCATCTGTCTTTATGGTCTCCTACAGTGCAAGAAACAAGACCAACAACAGGCAAACAGGATGCCATCGATCCAAAAAGCTTCTGTAGAGCAAAACAAACAAACAAACAAACAAATAAACAAAAAGCAACCCAAGCCCCAAAATCACACAGCTAACTTCACCCTTTATTCTGATTTCTTTAGCTGTTCTGATGTTCTTTTTCGGTTCCAGGGTCCCATCCAGGGTATGACTCCATGTTTGCTTGCCATGTCTCCTTAGGCTACTTTTGGCTGTGACCCCTTCTCAGGTTTTTGGGAGCTTGTCAGTTTTGAGGATTACTGCTTAGGCACAGTGTAGGATGCCTCTCTGTTGGACACTGTCTCATGCTTTAGCCACGATTAGACTGAGTAGTAAGAATTTGGAAGAGGAAGGTCTCAGGTAAAATGTGCCAATTTTTTGTGTTATATGAAGGGTCACACTGTCAGTATAATTTTTTTGACTACTGATAATTACTGTAATCTGACTGAGGCAGAGTTTTGTTGGGTTTCTTACTGTTAATGCTACTCCTAGCTCACCCTTCCCACGCTTTGGAGAAGGAAAGCAGTAATTTAATGCCCACATGTTTTGGGATTATTCTGTATGAGGGACTTGTCCACTCTCTCCACTTAGGCTTTATTCAATCGTTTATCACCACCAGCAAGACTTGTGGAAGTTATTTTGTACACCTGGTGAGACTCTCATATTATCTTATTTCAATGTTCAAATTGTTCCAATTTTGGCCATTGAAAAGCCTTTCCATTGGAGCTTGGTGTTTACTTTTTAATGGCAAATTTGATTAGCATTCTTGTCTGTTTCAAAACCATAAGATACAAAGGGATGAATATATATATACTATCTATATAATGTTTATTATATAACAATTATATAATAAAGATTATACAATATTATATAAAATTATAAAATTAAATATATTTAAATAATATATAAATATAAAATTAAAATTCTATATAATATATTATATAGTTATACATGTTATATATATATAACTTTTTCTATTATATTGTCTAAATCCTGATTCCTCGACATGAGGTGGCCTTCCTTCCCCAGGTACCACAGAGGAGGTACACATGGTGGTGCCAGTCAGGAACTTATAAACGTCAGCATGAAAAGGGAAGAATGCTCCTACCACTTCAGAGTGCTGGCACCGGCTGGTGAGCACTAGCTGGTCACAGGGCTAGAGGCTTCTGGCATCTGTTTTTTAGTCACATTCTCTTCTCCCACAAGCCCAGCTCGTCACTGGCATCTTGTTTTTACAGATGTTGACTCGATCTGGAAGTAGCTGTCTGGGAACAAGGCCATGCATGGACACAGATGGTGACTGAGTAAAGGGTTTTACAGACAGAAGCTATAAAGCTGGAGATCCCCAGGACAAAGCCCAGGAATGTGGATGGGAAGTAGAAGAATCCTTATTGGCTCTTTTTTGAGTAACAGGTCTCTCCAAACCTCAGTGGCTCAAAAGGGCAGTAGTCGTTTCTCTGGCTCCTGAGCGGGGAGTGCAGGATGTATTCAACAGGGAGGTTCTGGGGTATGGGCTTTCACGGTGCTTCCTCCTTTGGGCAGGTCCTGATTCTCTCCTTTTTCTGCTTTGTGACTTCAGTTTTCTCACTCCTTTATCTTCTCGATTTTATTCCACTCTGCATCTCATCTTTTCTCCTTGATGAGAGCAGCTCCCCTCTACTATACACATAAGCTTTAATGGGACCCATTTCTGGTTAATCTTTTGAAATGCAGTGCTGCAATTAGATTCTAATCTAGTCCTCTCGTTTTCTAGCTATGGCTTTCAAAGTCAGCTAATGTTCTAAGATGAAGTCATTCACTCTAATTTAGTAATGCTATGAAAATACATCCCATGCATGCCTCTTATAAAACTATTATCATTAGAGGTAAAACCTGCTGATGAAGATGTAGAATAGGACTGGTAATTTAATAACAGCTACCATTTACATCTAGGCTGTCTGTATTCCTGACACTATTTGATGCCTACAGTAATTTCTAGAGTATACTACCTTTTCACAGATAAGAAAGTTTATGATCAAAAAGCTTGTTGAACTCATGTGGGTTTTGTTTTGTTTGCTCTTGTGTGAAATGTTATCCAGAAACAGCACAGCACTCTCTAGTATATGACACAAATGCATGGATATTGTAGCTCAACTCTAATGTTTTCTGCTGTAAATGAAAGATAAACTATCTTAGAAATGGCTATACTTTGAAAGCAGCAATTTTCTGCCAGGTACCTACAACTTCCAAGTTTCTGGAAAGCAGTCCCTTTTTTCTCAAGGGAACAGCTTTGTTATGACAGTTTCCTGCCCTGGCCTCTGACCTTCTCCCACAAGTTTGTGGGTGAAGATTTTGAGAACATAAGTTTGAGGTGTTTTCATCTGTCTTATGGTGACATGGAATTGCTGGGGGCTGTGTGAAGCCCCAGTAACCACAGACTGGGAACGGCAGCCTACAGAAGAGACTGGGGAGTGGCTTTCCAGTACCTGCTTTCAGTTTTTCAGTTTTTTTCCCTTTTCCATGAATTCTAAAGACATCCTCATATCTTGAAAATAGATTATACTGACATGCTGATTATACTCTGGGTAGTTTCTCAGCAAACACTTGCTCAGCCCCCATCAAAGTTTTAGCTTCTCTTGACTGTAGCTCTTCACGGGGGTTGGAAGCAGCTGAAACATGAGGGTGTCATTCAAAGTCTGACTCACACTGGTTTCCCAAATGAGATCCGCTTAGTTCCTTTCTGATCTCAAATGCCTCTGAAAATTAATATTAATAACTATAAATAGTCACATGAAAATAATAATATCTATTTTATATGAAAATACAAAAACTCTAAAATTAATATAAAACCTCAAAAACAACAACAAAAATCCTCAAAACCTTGAGAAAAAAACAAAAAACCAGGAGGCATCAGACTTATTGACTTCAGAATTCTAAGCTTCAGTTGTCAATTTCAGTACTGGCATAAGGAGAGCTAAAAGGCCCGCTGAGAAGAACAACATGTCCAGGAACAGATTCCTATATTCAGGTGAACTCACCTGGCACAAAGATGCCAAGAATAACCAATGGGGAAAGGACGCATCGCACTGGCAATAACCAATGGGGACAGGACGTATCACATTGGCAATGCAGGAAGACTAAGTATCCATGTGTGAACTTAAAACCTTATGTTACATCATTTACAAAAGTAAACTCAAAACGGGTTAATAACTTACAGGAAAGATGTTAAACTACAATACTACCAGAAAAATGGGAAAAAGATTTACAATATTGATCTTTACAATGATTTCATAGCTGAGACAACAAAGACACAGGTCACAAAAGCAAAAATATACCATAGGTGACAAATCAAATTAAAAAGCTTCTGCAGAGCAAAGGAATCAATCAATGGTGTAAAGGTAAACCCCTGGATGCCAGAAAATACTTACAACCATTCTTCTGATGATTCATTAATTCCCATAAAATATGAGGAATTCTATAAGGCACAATAAAACCAAAACCTAATCACTTTACTATCCATTAGACTCCAGATTTTGTTGTTATTTTTTTTGAGACAGGACTTCTCTTATGCCTTGGCTGTTCTTGAACTCACTCTGTAGACCAGGCTGGCCTCGAACTCAGAGGTCAACTGCTTCTGCCTCCCCAGGGCTGGGATTAAAGATGTGCACACTTAGCTCAGGCTTGGAATTTGAAGAGACATTTCTCCAAAGAATGCACATCAGTGACTGATAATTATACAAAAAGATGAGCAACATCACCAAATAAGCAAGGAAAAACAAATAAAAAACACAGTGAGCCATCACTTCACACCCGCTGTCTACTGAGATGGCTATTATCAAAAAAAGAGGGGAATCCCGTAGCATACTACATCTAGATGGACCTCAAATGAAATAAACCAGCAATAGATGACAAATAGGGCAGGATTCAGGTGGGTTTTTGTTGTTGTTTGTTTGTTATTTTTGTTTTTGAGATAGGATCTCTCTACACAGGCCTTATTGTCCTGGAACTCACTCAGTATAGACCAGGCTGGCCTTGAACTCACAGAGATTCACTTGCCTCTTCCTCCCAAGTGCTGGATTTAAAGGCCTGTGCCACCACTGCCTGGCCAGGACTTTCCATGTGTTGGGAACACTGCAATTCCCAACCCTCTTGAGAACTGAGGTTTCAACTTATATGAAGTATCTGGCAACGGTTGCTAGAGGCTAAGTGGTGGATGGAATTGTACATCTACACAAGTGAGGCCGCAGATCTTCAGGATGGATAAACTAGAAATCAGCTGGATAGTACCATCCTACAAACTGTACTATGTTCTGTACTGAGCTGCCTGCTGAGCAGTAGAATTCAAGTCATTTTCCTACCACAGGAAAATAAATAGCAGCCAGCTCAAGCTTCAAGTGAAAATACTTTTATTGACTTGGGCTAACTATGGTAAGTTTTATTCCATAGTCTTTCCTTCCTTCCTTCCTCCTGCCCTCCCATCCTACCTTCTTTCCTTCCTCCCCGACACTTCCTCTTTATTTGAGACAAGGTCTCACTATGCAGCCAAACTGGATGTGAGTGTTGGGGTGAACCTTAGGTCAGCCAAGGTCTGGTCTATGCTGATGGGAGAGGAGGGTAGGTCATGGTGTGCCAGGTAAATGTGCCTGAGAATCTAGGTGCAGATGAGGTGGGAGATGGTCCTGCTGCCTCTGAGGCTGTTGGGTAGTGTTAAGCTTTCCGCTTCCCTTCCTGTCATTCCTCTCAAGGCTCTGGATCCCTATCTGAAATCCAGATGCCTAATCAGTGTGGAGGCTGGAAAGAAGGGTGCGATGGCCAGTGCTCACACATGCTCTCTTTGCTTCTGTTGTCTGCTCTAAGGACCGTCTACAGCATTAGAGCTGGACAGAAAGAAAATCCTAAGACAAAAGCCCTCAGAGCTCAGCATTGTCTCAAATATGAAAACATCAAATTCTGATAGATGAATCAGGAGATTCCTGTTACTTCTGAGTATTTTCAAATCACAAATATAACCATTCTCATCCATTAAAACCTTACATTGTGGTCTCAAGTTTCATTTTTCCAGCAGTACTTGTCACCTATGGTTCAGGGCTAGGGAAGACTAGAGGGGTGTCTTTCTCTAACATTGTCCACAGCTCTGGACAGAAAGCAGAAACCATGGTCTTCTGCCAACTGGCAAAGTAAGCTTACCCATAACTCCTGTCCACACCCCCCCCATTTGACTGGACCTGTGTGTCAGTTGGGGAAGCCTCAGCACTCTTTCCCCACCAGTGAATCCAAGTGACCCAGGTATTTGGAAGCACAGAGAGGAGTGATGTGCTCTGCTCAGCGATTCCAGCGAGGCTAAAGTTCCGGCTACAAAGAACTGTCTGGGAGCATCCATCCATTGAAACATGCAAGTCAGGGGAAGCCCAGCTAGCACGTCTGGGCTTTGCTTCTACAGACGTCTGTAGAACTTTGCTTCTCATTAAGAGGAGGCTGATAAAAAATGGGGGGGGGGGCAGAACAAAGCAAGGAAGAGGGAGCCTGGAATTTCATTTCTGCAGTATTCGGTAAAACCAGGCGCTGTCAAAGTTTTGAAGCTGAAAATACTTCTGTTTCTCATGGAGAGGCACGATAGTTCGCTGACACTACGCTGGCCGTTCCCAGCAGGATCCCATCCACAGTTATATGACTGGGTCCTGTGGTGAGGTCACTTGTGTCTGCGTACTTTACGCGCATGTGCAACTTTGTCAGTTGCTTTTGAAAAATTAAAAATCCCCTGAATATATATAATATGAGTATACTACAATGTTTGAGAAGCCAAATAAAATGCCCCTCTGCCGTCTCTGCTGCTGCTTCCCTCTTTCTCCTATACGTTTAGGTCAGACACTAGGTTCCGGTGATTGAAGTCATTCTTGGTGAATAATGCTGGGCCACGCTGAAATACCTGTGGCTGAGAGCCGGACCCTCGTCATTGCCACGTCTTTTGTCACCAAGGAAGGGTAACCCATGGTAACTAAGCTCCGATCAGTTAAGGGGCAGAGAGCCTCCCCTCTCTCCTGCTCTATAAAAGAGACCCAGGAAAGGGACCCTAGCAGCTCTCAGTGTGCGCGAAGGTGTGGGAAGGCTGAGATCTCCGCAGCTGGAGCGAGGCAGCTGCAGAGCCAAAGCCAGCATGTCACCGAACTTCAAACTCCAGGGTCACTTCATCCTGCTCCTCCTGACAGCCCTAAGGGGAGACAGCCGGTACCTAGAGGTGAGCCATCCTCCTTTGATCCTAAACACCTTTCCCGTGTTCAGCCAGGGACAGCAGGCTGGCTTTGATTCTTCTTCTGCTGCATCCTTTCCCCCTGGTTCACCTAGACTTGCTTTCTCCTTGCCTCTGAGCGTCCTAACTGCCTGCCTTTCTCTGGCCTGGGAACCTCGATCTGATGCAAAGAGTGAAAGTCACACGGGAGACATGGACTCCCTCGCTCGCTATTCGCTTCTCTGTGCTGCGAGAAGGGCAGCCTGCTCCTGGTTCACTTTCCTTCCCTCCCCTTGAACTTTGCCGGACCTATCCACTTCCCCTGCCAGGTGCAAGAAGCCTTGGACGACGACCCTTTCCTGCTCTTTAGCGCCAATCTGAAGCGGGACCTGGCTGAGGAGCAGCCGTACCGCCGGGCTCTGCGTGAGTTGGGGCCGTCCTGCTCCAGTGTGTGGGCCCTGGGGGGCGGGGGGCGGGCGCTCTGCACCTAGGAAACAGGTTCTAGCCGGGTGCTGGTTGCGACCTCCCGGTTGTGGCATTCCTTGAAGGCTCCTTCCAAATCACAGCGAGGGAATCCAGCACAGCCTGAGCTGGGACCTCCAGGTTGGGGCGCGCTGCGGAGTCGGGGGATGGGGCGTGGTGAGAGCGGCTTCCCGCTGCAATCGGGGACCGGCCCCGTGCTCTCTCCCAGGGTGCCTGGACATGCTGAGCCTGCCTGGCCAGTTCACCTTCATCGCCGACCGGCCGCAGCTGCACTGCGCCGCCTTCTTCATCGGGGAGCCGGAGGAGTTCATCACCATCCACTACGACCTAGTTTCCATCGACTGCCAGGGTGGAGACTTCCTGAAGGTGAGGGGCTCCCCTCCACGCAGCCCCGGCCCGCATGTCCCACGCCTGGACTCCTGGGGTCAACTCTGAAGCAATACGTGCGTGCCTCGCAGAAGAGCACTGGGGGAGCCCGGGAGGGTGGGTTCCCAGCAGGGGGCTGGCTTCACACTGCAGGTCTGGAGCCCTGGACGCTGGCGGTTTAATTTCCCTTCCGTACTCTCCCCAAGTGGGAACTTCCTAGCGCTTGAACTTGCAGCGTGACGCTGTAGTGCAATCTGGGGCAGACAAAACATGGCAAAAAGTAGTTAGCAGGAGCGCTCGAGTCTACCACAAAGGCAGATGAGTTCTCTTGTCCTCTGAAGTCTGGACCCACCTTGCTCCTCCAGGAGCGCAGAGGCTCTTCAGAGCAGGGCTGACAGGGTTTTGGAGTAGTAGGGCACTGATAGGGTTGGGGGAGGGAGGCTGAAAGCGGGTATGGAGTTTGAGACCGGAGAGCAAGAAGGGAGGGGAATCACCCAGCCCTCACATCATCCCCATTTCAGTCTCCACAGCAACACAGGTCAGTGGAGAGAGGCTGGGTGCAGTTCTACTGCCTCAAGAAAACAGTCATGCTTAAGATCTCCAAAGTAGAACCATTTGGGAACCTGTCAAGCTTGCTAGAAATAATTTGCAATTATTGTTGTTGGTGATTTCGCAATGGTGGGCTCATTAAAATGGAGACCTGCGGTGATTTTTGAGAGCAGTGTCAATTGATTTTGACCCTTTGTCCCAGCTTACATGGCTTGCTAGCCAGCACTGCCTGACTGCACCATTTAAATATATATATATATATATATATATATATATATATATATATTTAAATATTTATATATTTAAATATAAATATTTAAATATATTTATATTTAAATATAAATATATATTTAAATATATATATATATATATATGTATATAAATAACTTGAGGTGACTTTTTTTTTTTTAATGTGAAGAGTGGGCCACTGGCACAGAAGCCTGTTTCTCTGCTTTCTTCCCCTCCTCGCTCACTCCATCATTTTGACACGCACACTCACGATGCTCCCCTCCCCTCTCCTGCCTCTGCCTGCTGGGATTACAAACAGCCTCCGTCATCTCCAGTCGTGTTGCTCCTTTCTTTTGAGATATGTTGCTGTTGTTCACATTTCACTGATTGGAGGAAAATAGAAACTGAAGTTAGACTCCAAACAGCACTCCTGGAGAGTTCATCTGAATGTGGAAAAGACAGCATAAGAACCAGTGATGTCTATAATTAATTTCCTTTTCCCAAACTAGTCGATAAAGTATAAAAAGGTGTGCTAACTTAGCAACTTAAAGGCTTATGCAGAAAAGATATTAATTGATAATATTACATCTGCATAGTGTAAATAAACATGAATGAAGAACAAGCAGGGTGTGAGCAGGCACTATGGGTTCCTCACTTACAACTCATTGCTGGGTAACTTTCCCTTCTTTCCAACAAAATCTGATTTCAGGAGCGGGTGAAAATGACCGGTTATGCCTGTACTATTATTGTTGTCGTTATCATTTTAAGGTGTTTGATGGTTGGATCCTCAAGGGGGAGAAATTCCCAAGTTCTCAGGATTACCCTCTGCCCACCACGAAGCGGTACACAGATTTCTGTGAGAATGGTCTTACTGGAAGGAGCATCAGATCGTCCCAGAACGTGGCCATGGTCTTCTTCCGGGTCCATGAGCCAGGAAATGGATTCACATTAACCGTAAAGACAGATCCCAACCTCTTCCGTAAGTAAGCTCGAGCAAAAGGCAGGATCAGTGGCAGGTGATCACCCCTACCTCACAGAGTGAAACCAAGAAATGGGGTGAACTCTTCATCCGTTATGAATGTGTTACGAAAATTAAAGCGCAGTTTTTTCTTTTATTTCCCAGGCTAGATAATTCTCGAACACATGGTACACTTTTATTTTTTCACCAAATCCTTGTTCTGCCCTCACAAGGCATTGCAAATGAGTTCAGCAACCAAGTTGGATCTCCCTAGCCATCCCACAGAGGCAGGATAAGCATCTTCTACCACAAAGCCACCCTCCTAATGCAGTCCACTTCTGATGGAGAGACACACGAAGTATGTTGTAAAACTACAAAGTCAAAGCTTAATTCCTCATTCAGAGAAAAAGCTGGCATCTAGGGATAGAGTTAGGTGGTAAACCGCTTGTGTGAGGATGCACAAAACTTGGTTCAAACTCCAGCACTAGTGGGGGAGGAAGAGAGGGAAAGTGAGAGGAAGGGAAGAAAGAGAGAGTGAGAGAGAACTAAAAAGCTGAGGCTGTCTGAGAAGGAGAATGATTGGAGAGGATATGTTTCTCCAGGTGTTTGCTTGGTGGGAAATCAGACGATTGTCAAGGAATTTCACCTCCATCTGAAATTAAGTGTAATTAAAAATATAAGGAGGAGGCAGGAGGCTAGGAAGCAGAAAGGCAAATCTTATTCCTCTGTTTCAAGATAGAACTCATTTGTAAGTTTAGACTTGAAATTAAAAAAAAAATCAGAAAACCTTAAGACTACCAAGATTTAAAAATTGACCATTTAGTCAACGTTACATTTTTCAATACTCAGCAAATATGTATTATTTTATCCTCAACTTCTTTTGTCTGTTTTATTCTCAACTTCTTTTGTCACTATCAAGACATCTTTAGAATAAAATTACTCACGGCCTTATTTAAAAGCTAACGCCATGGGTCTAAAGTCTATGGGTGAGGATTTCATACGGGTTTAGGTTCTGGCTTCACGGTTGAGCCCTGTTTTCTCAGCTCGGACCGAGACTCAACTTTACAGAAATGCTCCTGGAACTATTCTCAGCTGTGCTGTTTGACTGGTAAAGAGTTCCTACCTTAGAATTGTTGTAACCCAGAGACAAAGGTGAGGAGCCCTCTGGTAGCTGGCACTTCCTGACAATATTCACATGGCACTGTCTATATTCCCCAGCTCCTTTTCCCAGCTTGCCATGGTGATGTATGCCCTCTTCCTGGATGCAAAACCTAACCAGAGAGGTACAGCCTTTGGATGCTGGTAATCTACAAATATGTTGGGCACCATTCATAACTATCCTGGGACACATGTGGCCAGTGGGCCCAGGTTGGACATATCTTCTAGACCATGAAATGAAATCTAGAATGAAGGTACCATGAATTTCTATTTAAAACCCAGTACTCCAAATAATGTAACTGTAATTTTATTTTTCCTCCTAAAGCTTGCAATGTCATCTCCCAGACCCCGAGTGGAAGGTTTACTCTGGTGGTTCCACACCAGCACCAAAACTGCAGCTTCTCCATCATTTACCCAGTGGCAATCAAAATCTCTGACCTCACCCTGGGACAATTGCACGGCCTTCAGGTAAAGGTTAGTGGCTTGCTTGCTCCTTGACCAGTTGGTAAGGCCACTTGTTTTTATCAGAGCCAGAGCATTCCATGTGTCAGGAAGCTGAAACTGTTCAGGCCCCAGGCTTTTGAGAGCATGATGCTCTCAAAGACGTGGCTTCCTCAACATCTGTTTCTGTCATGCTGCAGGCAAACACTCAGGCGCCCATTCTGACTACTCTAGTATTTCTCTTGTAGCATAGGAAATGCTTTTAGTTGGTAAAGCTGCAGTATGTAATTACAATTGAACACTCTTGTACTTTCCTCTTTTACGAAACTCCTCTTCTAGCCGAGCTGCCTGTGAGTCATCGACACAGCTGCTTTCCTGATTATTGGAATTTTCTTTTGATACGAAGGAAGGCTCTCTCATTGACAGCACTCTGCTATGAAAGAATGCCAACAGTGGCATAAAATATGGAATTGGATTTTGATATCACAAAAGCAGTAAAGTTCTGAAGAGCGTGTTATATGACATTTTGCTTTAAAAAAATTAGCTGTGAAATTCCTACCAACTTGTGCAGTCCATTTGCATAGAGAGTGACTTCTCTGTGAGTCACACTCATTTCCTTGTCATTGTTCATAGGCCCGAGTTAAGAGAACACATGCATTTAGTGGTATCAGAGGCAGCCAGCATTCCTAAATACACAGATCCTTGTGAAAACTAAATAAGAAGCATGACTGAGAGAAATAATTTATACCCAACTTCCTCCATCACCCAGACTCTCTGTCCCTGCTGCTTCTTTGTTGTTGGACCTTGCAAGGAGGGATCCTTTGATAAGAATGTCTGCATGCTTTGAGCCCACCCTGGCAGTGTTTGCATACCGGGCTGTCCTTGAGGTCAGTCTAGGAGGTGGGAAGTATGGTGCTGGAGCAGGGGATCTGCGTTTCAGGTACTGAAACACTAAGGGGAGATTTGGTATTCTCCTTAAGATTTTAGTAGCTACTGTGTTCTAGGCATCAGTTCCTTTAAGATCTACTTTGTTTTTGAGGCCTGGATATTGAGACCTGGGTAGGGTGGCTTATATTTATAATCTTAGCACTGGGAGCCTGAGATAGAAGAACGTCTTGTGCCAGGCTAGCCTGGATTACATAACATAATCTTCCTTTCACTAGTGCTACCAAATAATAGTAACAAAACAACAACAACAATAATAAATTCCTTTGTACAAGGGACTATTCTAGATTCTAAAAATCAGCAATGAACAAGGCAGGTCCTGCTCACAGGGAGCCTATTTCCTAGTGGGATGACACAGGCAACATTATTGCAGATTTCAAATCACGGTGAGCCTGTACACAAAATACAGCACAATAGTTTGTTAGACAGGAGGTGGAAAGTGGGTAGACAGAAAGAACTACCTGAGACAACGTGGTCAGGAAAGGAAACGTTTGAGAAGGTGCTCAAGGTCTGACTGGAGCGATAGATTAGAAGGAGCAGCAGCCAGAAGAGGGAGGAGGGGCAGAGGGAACAGTGCTGCCCAGGCAGAAACAGGCTTACTGGATCCTAGAGACAGGAGGAAGCAAGGCAGAGAGGGAGCTGGGAAGTGCTGGAACATGCTGTCCACCCAAAGAGGCTGTGCCCAGCGGGTGAGTGGGAAAGCGGCTGGGGTTGGGTGGGATTCGGCCTGATGTGTGCTGTCTGAAGATCATTCTGGCTTCCACCTGTTGCATGGGCTTTGGGGCATGCTGCCCTTTTTATGGCCTCTGTGAGATGACTCTGGTTGTTGCTAGTGAACCACTCAAGATCATTCTGTAAGCACTTCAGCTTTCCTGTGTACTGGAAGGTGAGACTTCCATTCATAATGTTCATAAGGAGCAGTGGAGACTTGGCTTCCAGTTCAACAAGCCACATTGCACCTTTGGCACAGGGTGGTAATCTGGCAAAAGATGGTAGGAAGTTTTTAATACTTCAGCAAAAACATAGAGGAGCTGCTGCTGAGTCCTAGAACCCCAGACAGTCCCCATGCAGCTCAGTTTCCACCACTGTTTATAAGAAAACCTGAGAGGATTACAAAGAGGAAAGAGATGTCATCGCTCACCAAGTGGAAACTTCTGTCTGTCTACTCATGGGAAACACAATTATGTTCTTTCATTCCTAAATAGCTTACTTGACTCTCAGTTCACAAACTTGTGCACAGTGGGCCTAATTAAATCTTTATTTCATCATGTAATGAAATTATGTTTGAAGTTTCTACGCATACAGCCATGCACATAGTAGGCTTTTTAAACATAAGCAGCCCCTATTGTCTCCCTTCCTTAGCCAAACAGTTGCCGTTACACGATGTCGTAGCTTTAGTTGCTGCGATATTTCAGTGTTCGTCTAGATGTCTGATGTATGTACATCTGTGTGGACGGGCATTTAAAGTCCACACTTGTCGATTTTGACTCCTGTGTGCCAGGGCTTAGCGGGTAAGCTTCTGGCTACCTGCCACACCAGATCTCACTGAATAACAGGGTCGCAGGCAAACATAGCTCCATGGGTGACAGGAGACAGTGGAGAATGAAAATGTAGAGCCGTGATTAAAAACTTCATTAAGAATTTAATACGCATTTGCAGCTCACTCCAGTCACCACAGCACTTGGGGGGATCGACATGAATTCAAGACTAACCTGGGCATGCGAAGCAGGGGCCAAGAGCAGCATGTGAGACCGGCATGCACGCTCTGTGTGTGTTGAGGGAGGCACAGAAATCACTGGCTGAGAACCATGGAAGGAGGATTCGGGGAAGCAGGAAGTGAAGGTTTCAGAGGTTTAGAAGAAATTCTTTTTAGTAACATGAAAAGAATTTGAGCAAATGGTAAGTTTGGCTAACTTGAGCTCCAAATCCCATTCTTTCTAAATGTCTATTCTTTTAAAATATACCCAGGAGTAATCTAAATCCTTATTTCTGGAAGAAACAGAAATAGTCCCTTTTTAGCAAGAGGAAAGGAAGCGAGCTGAGAAAGAACACAGAATTTTAATATACAAATTCGAGTATAATTGTACTATCCAGGCGTGTCAGCTTTCTTCACTCTGCCTGCATTCCACTAGCCCAGTGACTGGCATGCATCCAGGCGCCCTCAGGTTCTGTGATCATACATCTTATTCTGAGCTTACATATTCTTGTTTCATTTTTCCAGTCATTGAATTTAGCCCTTAAAAAGTGCACATACATTAAAAAATGACTCATCAACTGACTTTGAAAACTAATTCGTGAGATGTTGGATTTTTATTGTTGTCATCGCTGTTGTTTTTGTTTCCACCTTAAACAATTTCCGGAGTTTCTGATGTCCAGTCAAGGCAGAGCCGCAAGCTGAAGGCTGACAGTGTGCATTCCCTGACCTGTCCTTGGCTCAGCTTGACCTGTGTAATAGGTTCATCTGCATCTTGCTCTGTCCACTGCTTTATTCTCTTAGAAACCTGCTGCTGGCTGTGGTGGAACTGGCGACTTCGTGGAGCTGCTGGGAGGAACTGGATTGGACCCCTCTAAGATGATGCCTTTGGCGGACCTGTGCTACCCCTTTCACGGCCCTGGTGAGACGTTCTTCAGTTGTCATTTATGTGACTATCAGGGTTATTTCCTTAAATAAGACACTTCAACTTTTCATATACAAGAAGATAAATTCTACCAAGAAATTATTTTATATGTCAAGCCAATGTGAGAATTTTACTCTAGAGCCTATAGTGTCAGAACTCATTAGCTAAGTATCAGGCATCAAGAGAGAAACCTATGGAACAGCACAAATGTGTATTTAAGGAAAAGTGTGAGGAAGACAATGTTTCTCCACTTTAGGAAGAATCTCTGCTTTTATCCTCTGGAGACTAACTTGTTTGTTGACTGACAGTTCAAATAGTAAACGTATCAATGATTGGTAACAGTATAATAATGAAAAAATAACTAACTAACTTTACTACCTGTATCTGATACATACTCATATGTGCACATATATGTACAGGTATATATGCATGTATCTATTTGTGTATACTATGTATGTGTATACATATACATATATGGAAATGAATTATTACAGCCACATACACAGCAGCAGTAAGACTTCTAGAATGTCTCTGAGCTCCTGAAGGTCCCCAACTTCTACAGCCCCTCAAAGGCCGTTGCAACCCAGAGGCAAATTCTAAAACCTCCAAGTGTTCATCATTAATAAAAAGCTGCTTTAGGATGTAGCTGCCAAATGGGGCCAGCTTTGCCTTGCCAGGGACCAAAGAGGATGGCCATGTGTTCAAGCTAAGGTGAGGATGAGGTCTGAACTACTGACCTCATGACCAGACTAGTAATTGTGTGCATAGTGGGGGAAGGTTACATAGAACAACTCTATAAAGGCTGTCCTCATGCCTGTCCTTGAGGCGACAGGAATCGTTGGTAATCTGGGAAGAGACAAACTAAAACCAAAGACAAAGAACACCAATGCTAAATTTCACTGACCAGTCTGCCCTGTCAGTGTTCTTCTCTCCCACACCCACAGATCTTTCCTCAACTAGATAATAAAGTTGCAAAGCAGACTGCCCTTCTGATCAATTATATCCTGATGTTAAAAGAAGGTCACCTCGCCAGTATTTTCTCTTCCTACACTAATGCTGAACCCGTAAACAAAATGACTCTGAAAGAGAATTCATGTACACAGGTAGGCAGGAAGTCCTGCTGTGTTCTGTCCCCTCCTTAGATTCCCAGGCATGGAAACGGCTGTGAGGCTGGACTAAATCAAGCACTTATTTATCTCATTGAGGCAAAGATGATTTCCTAAAGGTGTCTAAACTTACTTCGATGAAGCTGAGAAAATATTTTTTGTTTTGTTTTGTTTTATGAGACAGGGTCTCAGTACACAGCCCAGGCTGAACTTCTGGTCTTCCTGTCTCAGCCTTTGGAGTCCTTTAAGGACATGTATTTAAGTGTAGTGAAAAGATAAGATTGTGAAGAATGCTTGTGACTTAAAATGAGATAATCAAACTCATATTATTTCTACTTAAATTATAGGAATTAGGTTAAAAAAAACGTGCTTTGTCTAAATTATAAATATAACAGAAACCAATGTTAAGGGATTTAAAGCTTAAATATTGTAACTTTTTGGTTAATTTTGGGTAGTTTAAGTTTCTTTCTTGCTTTAGCTTTTTTTCTTATTCGTTTATTTGTGTGGTGCTAGGGATGAAGAGCCTCACCCATATGCTGAGGGCTTTACTACTGAGCTGGCATCCAGCATACACAGCTTTCCCTTCTTTCATTCTCCCTGTTCCCATGTGCTTTAAGTCTCATCCAAAACCATAGAACTAGACCCTGCCCTTTAAATTGAATTTTGTTATAAATGATGTCAAAACAAAGAGTATGCAAATCAACTGAAGGAAATAGGAGATATTTTGTTCAGAGTGACACCAGAAAGAAAAACAGCCTTGAAAGATAACCTTGGCTTTCCAGGCAGAAGCCAATCTAGGTTCTCTCATATTTGCATTTGAAAGAAATCAGGGTTGAACATCATTCTTTCACATAGACTTTCACCTTAGTGACTTCAGGGCGCCATTTTGCCTCATTTGCATGCAGGGATTGTGTCTGTGAGGCACCGCGACACAGTGGCGTTGTCACAATGGTAGCATGTCTCAGAATTGATAAATATCCCGTAGAGACAAAACGTGAGGGGGAAGACTGAGAAAATTAAAATGGCAGAGAGAATAATATAAAATGTGTGTCAGGAATCAAATTGTTGCTGGAAAATAATGGAAGGTAATTTTAAATGAAAACAGTGAGACTTTCCGCTAAGCTGCTCAGGCATACCTGCCAGGAGAAGCCATGAACACGTGTCAGATGCCTGAACAGATAACGAAAATATTGGCTGTCAGCCAAGTGAGAATGCTCAAAGCTATTCCATGCTAGGATGGTTTTAATAGAGAAACAATAGGTAAACAATAGAACAGTGGTCCTCGACCTGTGAGTCAAGAGTCAAATCACCCTTTCATAGGGTCCCCTATCAAATATCCTGCATATCAGGATCTACATTATGATTCGTAACAGCAGCAAAATTACAGTTTTGAAGTAGCAATGAAATAATTTCTTATGGAGTCGCCACAGCATGAGGGTCACAGCGTTAGGGTGACTGAGATCCACTGCAAGAGAACAAGGGCCTGTTTTGAGCACCCACTCTGCGCAAGTGAGCTTTTATGGACATGGAAAATGTAGTCATTGTCGAGACTAAAAACAGAGTAAGTGGGATTGTCTGGTCCACACAATCACCCCACATTACAGTTCCTCCTCTGATCACTAGCTGTCTCGTATCACCAAGAGTCTGTCTACAGCCTAAACTGTGCTGTGTCTGAGAAGGGCCTGCATGAAGCAGAGTCCCTTTGCCACCTAAGCATTATAGGCAGGACAACAGGACAAAGGCCAAAGAGATAATCTCACTTCTTTCTACCCTGTATGTGTCCTGTATGTGCAGAAAAAGGCTGGGTCCAGTTCATGAGTCTACAGCTGGTTATGTAGTTTTTTAAAAAATGATTTGACTGAAAGCAATTTGACTATGTGAGAGCAAGGTGCCATCTGTGTCCATCCCTCACCTTTTCACTGTGTTTGACTTACATAGTGGACAGCACTGGTTTGACTGTTCTCTAACCTATTGGAAAACATTTATTCTCCCCCTGATTCCCCATTAATTATAGCCCAGATGAAAATTAGCTGTGACAATGCTGTGCTGCGCATGGTCTCCAGCGGAAAACACATCAACCGTGTGACATTTGAGTATCGTCAGCTGGAACCATTCGAGCTAGAAACCTCGACTGGAAACAGCATCCCAGAATTCTGTTTGTCTAGCCTTTGAACAACTGGCTTTGGTGGTTGACATGCTGCTAGCTGAGTTCCTGACGGTTATTGTATATGATCTACATGGGCAGCAAGTGAAAAGCTTTTCATGCCGGTCTTGAACACAGACACACATGAACTCCAATTTTGCTTCCTTTTGTTGTAATGTGTCAAAGAACAGAAGCTTGACAACAGGTTGTTGTTGGAAATGGCTGGCAGTTTTGGTGTGCTGCAAACATGAACTGGTGAAACAAGAGTACAGCAAGTGGGAAAAACATTTGGATGGCAAGGGCAGATGCCACAAACAGAGGAAAAGGATGGCACCCACAGGTTCATGACAGAGCAAGCAAATGTCAAAGTCTTGTGTATACCAAAGGAATTGCATCTGTTATTTTTACTTCATACTTCTGTTTACAAATCGTAGCTATTAGCTATTAACTGGTAGTGCTTGTTTTTTTTTTTAAACAACACTTTGTGGCATGGGAACAAAAAAACCCTTTCCATTCATAAATCAAAATGTGGATAAATATATGCATCTTGGCATCTTAAGCGTCTGAGGTATTGGCTTTCCTGGGTGGTCCCTGCCTTTGTTACCTAAAGGAAACAATGTTACCATGCTGTGCAGACCCAAGCCAGGAACGAAACTGTTTTGGATTGCTTGAATATGACAGAACTCTGGAGTGGTGACTGGGTTATGAAGAGCAGAGGGAAATCACAGTATGAGCACTGACTGCCCCTGGCCAGGAAATGGGGAGCAGACGTGTGTCTTCCACAAGCCTCTCAGGAAGCTCAGGGTACGTCTTCAACACAGGGGTGTTTCCAGCAGGGATTGTGCACTCCTCTCAGAGACACAATGTGTACAAATGAGTGTTTTGCTTTGCGCTTGCCTGTGTCTAAGAAGGGGGCTGGTGAGATGGCTCAGTGCACAAAATAATTTGCCACCAAGTCTGACTGATGAGTTTGACCCCTGGGACAAACATGGTAGAACCGACTCCCAAAAGTTGCCCTCCAGCCTCCATACACATACATATATACCAACACACAGAGAGTGAGAGAGACAGACAGACAGACAGACAGAGAGAAGAGTGAAATACACACAAACAAGAAATAAGCAGATATATTTTTATTGTTTTTATTTGAGTCAGGATCTCACCCTGGCTAGCCTGAAGCTCACTGTATAGACCTGGCTGGCCCAAACTCACAGAGATCTGCTTTTCTCTACCTCCTAAATCCTGGGTCAAAGGTGTGTACCACCATGCCCTGGCATACTGATAATCTTTCTTGTTCACATCTAATTCCTTTTGGTAGGCTCTGCCTTTTTCTTTGGCCCAAGCCTGACCTTCTCTAGGAAGTTGAATGAAAGATCTCGCAGTCTGTCTTGATGCCCACCCTGTCACCTCATTCCTATTTTCTTAACCTTTCCAGGTCTTGCTCTTCTCCCCCTGGCTTAGCCTTAGCTTTTGTAAATGCTAGCTCAGTGTTTAGGGCTCCACTACCAATGATTAATTCTAAAGTCTTTCCCGCCTTTATGCCTCACTCATAGGTTGTACATGACTGTGACCATCTCACTGTCTGGATGCCTTTCCAGTTCTTTTTGTTTGGTTTTTGAGACAGAATCTCACCATGTAGCCCCAGATAGCCTGGAATGTACACCAGGCTAGCCCAGAACTTAGAGATTTACCTGTCTCTGCTAGCTACAAGCTGACCACTTGGCCACCTGGCTATTCATATAAGCCTGTTTATTGTGCATGTGATCTGAGGACTGCTTTGTCCATGACCTTGGGTTTTCTCCCAGTTCCTGAAGCAACTTGTTTTCTGCGGTTCCAGACACTCTGCAGTATTGTTGCTTCACTGAAGCAGGTAGGGTAGAATGTGCTATTCAACCTCCTGCATGTAAGGACTACATTTCCCACCCTCCCTTCCTGGAGCATTGTCCACCTGACTGAATCCTGACTGAAGGAATATGGGTGGAAGTGACATCTTCTCTCCATGACCCTCTATCTATTGTTTAAATATGACAAATACTGAGGTTTTCCAATAAAAAGGTAGGTGTTCCCCTCTGACTCCTCTCCTTCTCTGGGTTTCTGAGTATTAGAGAATGAAGACTTCCTCATACAAGAGGAAGAAGGGTTTGTTTAAATATGGGAATTCTGACAGAGGACAGTCCAAGATCACCAGATGCAAGAAGCCCGAGTCTCTGCATTACCTCAGACAAGGCTGCCTACTGAATAGTAATGTTCATGCCGGGCTTTGTGTAGAGTACTTTTGTCTTGTTAAGCCACCAAAATGTTTCCTTCTTTACATTGGGGAATTGTTCAAATCTAATTATCCGGTATTCTTCAATTTTCCCCTCTAATTTAGCAGTTAACTATGTGAACAGGACTGCCTTGCGTCTCTTTCAAAGAAAAATTCTTTAAGTGCACATCTTTGATCTCATAAACATTTTCCCGCTGATAGAGTTCCATCCAACCTCTTTCCCCGAGAAGATCCTCTTGGGATGGTAATTCTTAGACTCCTTGACAACATGTCGATCATGGTCCAGGAAAGAAATCCCATATAGTTACAAACACCTCCACGCTGCTCAAGAGTGGGCTCCGGCACCCCACTCAAGGCTTCAGAAGGAGGACCCCTAAATCATGATAACAGTCAGTTCCATTTAGCCTGGCTTGCTGTCTCTTCAGCATTACTCAAAGCATTCATTCAGCTAGTTTCAAATGGTGCTGACAGCTCACTGCCTCTGCTCCTCATCTAACCATTTAAGCTTGCTTTAGATGAGTTTTTCTTCATCTATTGTCTAGTTCTGCCCAAGGAAAGAAATGCATGTGGCTCAGAACAAATTTCATGGACAAAGATTTTTTTCCAGATCTGTCTTAACTGTGAAATTTCTTTTCTTGCCATTTTAACAGGGAGACAATGTTTTCCTGCAAAGCAGAATCTTCATATAAGAGGAAGAAGGGTTTGATGGATGGGATATATTTGTAGGCAGTTTGTTTATATCTCCAAATACCCAGGAGAAGCTGGGGAAAGAATCTCCAATCAAAGGGTAATCATGGGAAATTATATCTGAATGTACTCTCTACAGTAGCTCATGGCAGAAAAAACACCTTTGTATGAGCAAACAAACCAACGGCCGCTTCTTTCTAATGGGTCATCTGTAATGATTACCGTCCATTTTCTTCTTCACATCTGAAATCCTTTTCTTTGTGTGTGAAGACAAAGAATGGCACAGAGTGAAGAATCAGAGGTAGGAGAGAGGGCATCCGAGTGGGTGAAAAAAAGGCTTGATTAGAGGGCTGGTACACAAAAGAAAAATCAAAGCCTCTGACCTGGGCTCGGCTAAGGAAGGATGAAGTTTCCTGTGCTTTATGTTGGGCGAAGACTCAGTGTCAACACTAACATAGAAAGTCAGATGAGCAGGACAGAGCCATGATCCTCATCCTTAGAAGGGTGGACAAATACTGGGGTTTCCCAGTCAAAAGATGGGTGTCCCCCTACTCCTCTCCTTTCCCGGGTTTCTGAGTATTAGAGAATGAAGACTGCGTTCATGAATCAGGTAGAATCAAATCCACCAGGACTTGGAATGTGGGTGGCTCCCTAGGTAGGATTGGAAGGACAGCAAAGACCTACTTGATTGAAATGTTGCCCTTTGCTGAAGTTGTCAGAGTAAACAACCTTCGTTTCCTTCTTTAAAAATGCACTGAGGGATGCAGTGATGTGCTACTTCCTGCATTGCTGTCCACCAAGCGTTGACTCAAACAAATGGAGGGGAGGAAGGATTTATTCTGACTCATGTTTACAGAATTTCTGTTCTGAATTCTGGGTTCCATTGCTTCTAGGCCCATGGTGAGTCCTCATGTAGACTAAGATACTCACTGTTCACCACATCATAGACAGGAATCAGGGAGAGAAAGAGGAGGCAACCAGGCTTTCCGTACGCCCTTCAAAGGCATGTCCTCAATGACCCACTGCCTCCAGGAGTCCTCACACCTCCCAAGGTGGCAGCATCATCCAGCGGCCAAGCATATCTGTAAGCTCTTGAGGGACATTTCTTGTTTAAAGCATGTGGTGGTGTGAATAGGAATGGCCGCCATAAACTCACATGTTTGAAGGCTTGGCCCAAAAGGAGTGGCACTATTAGGAGGCGTGGCCCTGTTGGAGTAGGAGTGGCCTTGTTGGAGGAAGTGTGTCATCATGGAGGAGGGCTTTGAGGTCTTATATGCTCAAGTTAGGCCTAATGTGCAGATCAAGATTTAGAATTCTCAGCTCTTTTTCCAGCGTCTTGTCTGCCTGCACGCTGCCATGCTTCCCACCGTGATGCTCATGGACTAAACCTCTGAACTGTAAGCCAGCCCCAATTAAATATTTTCCTTTATAAGAGTTGCTGTGGCCATGGTGTCTCTTCACAGCAATAAAACCTAAACTAAGACAGACCATAACAGTTCCCCGATTTTCTTAAAGATTCAAGCACACAGAGTCAACTAGTTAAGGTTCTAACTCATACTGCAATAGTTAATTTAGCCCTATAAAGTACTGACCATAGTTATGACATAATGTGAAAGTGGCAGATGAGTCTTGATTACGGGATAGAGAGTGATAGTTAAAATATGAGATGTTTCTAAAGAGCCTCAGTGGGATGTGTGTGTGTGTATTATATCTATACAACACAACCTGAAGTGAAAAGATTACTATGTTGGGGGTCAAGACAGAGTTGCAGGGGAGAACAGAGGCTAGATATGATAAGAATTTATTGTATACATGTATGAAATTCTCAAATAATAAATGAGAAAGAATGTAAAGTTCTCAAAAGGACTATGACTCAGGTGAACACTCTATTAAGAACTCCCTGAACAGGCAGCAAACTATCAATGAAGTCACTGAGTGTATGAAAGCTCACACAAGTGCGCCATAAGGAAGTTTGCCATGGGGTGGCATCGTGCAAGACAAATTTGGGGTCTGGGGATATGCCTTAGTTGGAAACTGGTTGCTTAGATGCCCAGGGCTCTTAACAACCAGCACCCCCTCCAAAAAAAAAAAAGATAAACATGGAATACTTGCTTAGTTCTGTTAGGACCAGCCCAGAGCACAGAATAAACAGACAGAGCCCCTGAAGCAAAACCTGACCTTTGAAAGCAGGTCTTACAGTGGATGAGAAGGACCCTGGGCTGGGAAACTAGCCGCAGGAATGAGCTCTGATTTAAGCACAGTCCCAGTGACCTTGGCGAAGACACTGTGGGAGGAGCTCCTGTACCCCTGGCTCACAGGAGCTGCCGAGCATCTGTCTTCACACACATGAGGGCTGTCATTGCAGGCACCCTTTTCTTGGAGAAGCATCAGCCAGTTCTTTGGTAAGCTCATTTCATCTCAGGGGCTATGGACGTTTGCTTTTCGAAAGGAAACCAAGATTCTCCTTTAAATGAGATTGTTTTGCAAAAAGAAGACAAAAACAGCCTGTTGACTTTATAATAGAAAATGATGAAATATTCCTTTCTTGGAACACCCTTACCATGACCTTACCCCAACAGAACACCTTGCCCTCTCCTGACAGAAACCCAGCCCCTCCATCGGCCCTCCAGCCTGGTGAGCAGAGCCCTCACCAGCACTTCTCTGTCTTGGCCTTTGCTGTGACAAACAGCCTGTGGCACTGAGAGCCTGGGGTCCTGCGGTTCTGGGGAGAAGGCAAGGAGGACAGGGGCTGCTGTAACTCCTTGTAAGTCTGCAGACTTGAAAAGCAAAAGCCCTTAAGCAAGATGGACAAACAGAAAACATGCAATGTTGCTCCTCTTCCAAATGACAAGAGCTCATGTTTAGTGATAACTTCGGATGTTCCTGAACCTGCTTTTTTAACTTCCCACAAAGCCTTTATGCCTGCACCCACCATACAAATGGGAGAACAGGCTTGGGAAGTATACCAGACACTGACAGCAAGCGTGGCGCACTGCCGCTCAGCCCCCGCTGGGGTGAGTCACCGAGCTCAAGTCGGGGGCATGCTACCTTGGCCCGTCTACACCACCAGGAAAGTGAGAGAGACAACATTAGTCCTCTCCTTTGTGAAAGCCAGAGTGACTGTAGAGCATGTGTCTGAAGATAACATAACAAATGAACCCCAGTCCCGCCTCTCAGAGGGGCCAAATGCACCCTCACGTTTTATGTCGACACTTGCTGAGGCCACAGTACTCTCACATTTGGTTAAATACTGGCCAGGAATTTGTGGTGAAGGTATTTTCTAGACTAGTTTAAAATCCGCACGTCAAGAGGCTCCCAACAGACTAGACTGTGCACTAACGGTGTGGGCGGCACAGTGTCCTGAGGAAAGGAAAGCCCCCGTGCTCTGTTCTCGGAAAGCCCTGACTAGCTGGCTGAGACTGTTGAGTCTGTATTCCTCTCTGTCCCCTCCCTATTCACACAGCATGCCCCAGCCATTGTGTGTGGTAACCAGAGGGTTAAAATTTGATATCTGTTGCTGGCATGAAACACGCTGACCAAAAGCAGCTTGGGAAGGAAAGGGTTCATTTGGCTTACACATCCGGTTCACTGTCCCTTACTGATGGAAGGCAAGGCAAGAACTCCAGGCAGGAATCTGGAAGCAGGAATTGAAGCAGAGGCCATGGAGGAATGTTAGTTACTGGCTCTTCATGACACATTCAGCCTGCTTACATCTCATACCCCTCAGGACCACCAGCCCAGGGTGGCACTGCCCATATCAGGCTGGTGCCACCCATACCAGTCATCAATAAGAAACATGCACCACAGGCTTGCCCAGAGGCCAATCTGATGGAGGCATTTTCTCAGCTAGGTTCCCTCTTTTCCAGGTAGCCCCGCCTTGTGTCAAGCTGACAGAGAAGCAGTGAGCATACAGACTTTTGTTGCTCCCCTGCTGAGGGTCAGAGTGAGTCACAGCCTTAGAGTCGAACTGGCCTTCACAGACAGGAAGGCAGCAGAACTCTAAAGGATGCCATCAGGCTCCTAGCACCTTTCCCATGGGCCCCAGGTCCACTCCCCTGAGAACCAGTTCTCCAAGACAGCAAGATCCAAAAAGAACTCATTTCTCAGACAGATAAAACATATCCAAATGGTTTCAAAAGCCCTGTCCCATTCAGGAAGAGCTGCAAAAGGGACCTGTAGCAGTTACACAGAAATTTCGGTTTGCGCCTGCGTCAGTCCAGGCATTGGGCTATTTATACACCACGCTAATTAAATGTTACCACTTAACATTTCCCTGTTAACAAAGGTTTCCTGGCTACCATCAAATCTACAGAAGAAAAGCTTTTAATTTCCTCGATTCTTCTCAATGAAACGAATTTAGAGTTCTCTCTCAGACAGTCTATAATCGGAAGCCCTCCCTCACACATGACTGAACACTGCGTCACCTCAGGTCGTTGATAAGATGTACTTAGAATAAACGGGACTCCACAGTGTGCTCCATTCAGCATGGTGGAAACATCTGGAATGTAGTTCTAGAATAACAGAACACTGGGAGGAGAAAATGCAGAAGATTAATCTTTCAGCGTAACGAATACAAGGAAGGCAGAGTCATCAAAACATAGAGCACCTGGCTAATGAGAAAATCAGTTCTGAGAGAAGAGTCAGACGATAAAGAGGACAGAATGACGTGTACCTGTAATATATTTGGATGGCCGCTGGTCTAGAACACTTATACTTAAGTTCTCAGGAAGAAAATAAGCCACACCTATTATTAATGACGTTACAAGGATGATTGCTTGTGGGGAGTCAGAGTGTTGCAGATCTAGAGGAAAGATTATTCTGTTATCTTCAGCCCCCTTAATTATTACTCATTACTATAACTCACATCTTTCTGAAAAGCCTTAGGAATGTATTAGCTCAGTGGCCCGAGCTTCTGCTAACTCAGAGATTGGGGACAGAACAGCAGAGATCTCACCCCCCCCCCATTCTGTAATCCCTCTGTTGGCATAAAGGTGGCCTGCCTTTCAGGGGCCTAGCAACCTCAGACACAATCACCTGCTTCTGTCAAGGTGTGTGCTTGATAAAAGGACCCCACCCCCGCCAATCTCCCTAGCTCTCACATGTGCTCTCTCTCTCTCTCTCTCTGTCACAGGTGTCCTCTCCTCTCTCCCTTCTGCTCTCTCCCCACCTTCCCCCACAATAAACCTCTTTCATACCAGATATTATGTTGTGGTGGCATCTTCATCATTTACTAATGATGAATACCTAACACCCTAACCTATGTGTTCCACTGCAGCACTTGATAAATGCCTTGATTTAGGGATTTCCTCTTTGTTCTGTGAGCATACAGAGGTCAAGTAACTGTTTTCATGTTATAGCAAGTCATTCAGGGTGATCTGAATCCATGCCCCTGGGCGGTAGTCACTCACATTTGACCCAGAATAAACAACCTCACATTCCCCCTGAGGTGTGGTGGAGTGAACACACATTACACACTCATTTCTTCTTGTTACGGAGGGAGGATGTTCTCACACAGGTTTCTGGCTTTTAAAGTATTTCTCCTGGGGCTGGAGGGATGGCGTGACCCTGACGACTGGAGTTCAGTTCTTGTCATAAGACTCACTAGTGTCCATGACTCCAGCTCCAAGGGGTATGGCACGCACATGAGCGCAAACTGTCACACAGATGTGGACACAGAAATAAAATAAAATATTAAAAACGAAACATCTGTCTTGAAAGTTGCAAGCAGAATGAATTAATTGAATATAGGTAAACAAAATCAGTAATGAAGGGCAAGCCCTTCCAGCGAGAGGGTTGCTTGGAAGCACTGCATGAGGGAGCCTTGGGTTTGCTGGCAGCTAAGAAGCTGATATCAGCGGAATTCCTAATTCCTAAGGAAACACAGCAAGGTAATTTCCGGACATCTCGATGATTTTCAAATGATCTAAATATGAAGGGATTCGAGAAGCGTGTTCTAAAGGAGCGAGGGTCAGTAGAAATGTTGCTAGAGGGCTTTAGTTCAGTTACTGTTGTTCTCAATAGCTGGTGTCATTGAAAATGAGGCAAATCATCTTCAGTCCTCTGGAGCTGTTAGTACACCTTAATTTCCTGAAATTTAGAGCTCAAGGGGTGGCTCTAACTACCCAGTTGGGTGCTCTCTACTGACACTGAATGGAGTTTTTGATTATGTGCCTTTTTCAGGTGACAAAACTACTTGGCTGTACACTCCTTTAGCTTTTCCTGCTCACTGTGGAAGGACTCCGCAGGCTAGGCCGAATTTTAGCTCCTGTTTTAAAACCCTCCTGCAGCAGTGTGTGTTTCCCTTTGGCCAGTCAGGGCTGTGTTTCTTTTAACAGAATTCCCGCTAATTGTTTTAAAGAAGATAATTACATCAGGGGTTTGGGCTTAGGAGATCTAAAGGCAGCATATTAGGCAAAGAAAACTAAAACCTTCAGTTACTTTAGTGTGTGTGTGTGTGTGTGTGTGTGTGTGTGTGTGTGTGTGTGTGTGTTGGTGTGCACTTGCTGGGGGCCACTGATTTGACTGACAGGCAGGCAAGCAAGCCTCTAGAGGCTTTCTACCTGCCCTCACCCTCAGTATTAGGATTACATAAGCACACAATCACACGTGGATTTTTATGTGGGTTCTGTGTGTTCATACACAGGTCTTCACGCTTGTCTGGCAAGAACTTTCTCAACTGAAACACCTGTACCTTCCTAAATCCTCTCTCTATTTATACTGACATGATTTTCCAGACTCTCTTATTAATTTCTTATACGTTAGAAATTTGATGATTTATCTTATATGATTTTAAATTGTTTATTTATTTTATTATTTCTTAAAAGGCAGGGTCTCATTATGTAGCCCTGGCTGGCCTGGAACTCACTATGTAGACCACAGTGGCCCCAAGCTAACAGAGATCTGATGGCCTTTGCCTCCTGAATGCAGGGGTTAAAGGTATGTTTGGCCATAGATTCTTTTAAATTCCAATTAAGGTAGATTTCCCATCTCTCATCTTTAGTTCTGTTGCCTAAAGCTTTCACTTTAACATTCCTCCCCATGATTAGGAACATAAAATGTTCTCAATATTTACAAACGCTTGAAGGTTGGGTTACCATAGTTATCAAACGTAGAACCAGCTGGAGTTCCAAATTGCATTCTGTTGTCTTTTCCAAATATTTCCTTCCCACTTGAGTATGTTTCTCATTACAGTGTTGTTTGTTTCCTTTCCTGGAAACTGCAAACCTCTAAACTGGCTGGAGGGATCTGCATTTGAATCAAGCTTATGTGCTTCCTGCAGGAGCAGCTGGCCTGGTCTCACCCCCACGCTGGCTCCCTCCCACAGTGCCTCAGGTGAATCAAGCATGTTCCTGGGCTTGTGGGGAGCGCTCCGCATAGGTGTTCCCTTACTGTTAGTGCCTTTCCAGATGAGTCAATACGGTCCCTTCTAACCCAGGAAGGAGCTATGTGTCTTTGGGCTCCCGAGCGAGGCTCTGACTCATCTTGAAGATCTCCCCTGTCCCCACCACCCTGTTGGGTTGGAGGGAGCGAATGCCATGTATCTTTGGCATTTCTATTGTTAGTCACTTATAGACATTTTAAAATAAACTAATATGAGCAGAAAAGAGAAGACAGAAAAATGCAGAGGAATGCTAGAGGAATGAAGTGAGAAAGGACCACAGGCTTTCAAACCGCTGCTCCGAGGCAAGTAAGAGGATAGCTACTACCTACTCAGGATGAAACAACAGACCAGTGGCCAGACCGAAGGGGTAGTCTGGGGTCTGAAGGAACTCAGCAACACTCATCCAAGGAGGCAACAGAAACAGCGAAACATGAATCCTGTGTTGGTGCCTAACACCAATCCTATTGGCTTTTGTGGTAACAGTGGTGAAAGGGTTAGACTAACTTTGTAACCTGTATGTCTTCTAAAGCCTATAGTTTTGAGTTTTAGGTTCAGGTTAAGCTAAAGTCTCTTAGTACCTTTCCAGAGAATGGAAAAATGTGACCCTATCTGTGAGGACAAAAAAAGGGGGGGGGGCAAGCAAGCAATGACCTTCACTCAGCAAAAAGAAGGCTTGTTTTTGAGATAGTGTTTCTTAGCAACAAACCCAGACTTCTTCTGAGTAGCTTTTGACCTCCAGCCAAAAGTCCACAGCCCCAATCTTCAAGGATGAGCTAACCACCCCCACCTTAAATTGCAGCTGCATCCACACTTGGCAGGACTGGCCAAGCTTGAGCACTTAAGACTAACCAATTATCTTACTTTATAGCTTCCTCATCCAATCCTAAATTGCCAAAACTGCAACTTCAAATTTCCCGCAATTTTTCTTTTAAAAAACCTAAAGGCCTTTGTCTCCTGGTGCTACTCTTTGCTGACCGGCAGGGGTGACCCCATTGCTCAATGGTTAATAAACCTCTTGCTTTTGCAACTTGGTCTGGGGGAGTTTCTGGAAAGGGCGCGATCTTGAACTCCTGAGCTGTGAGACCCCAGGTCTTACAGTGGATTACCTTTGGGGGTCTCATATTGAGCTCCAATACCCACAACATGCAGTTCTCACTCAAAGGGAATAAAATGGAGTTTGTTTTGAACCAAAGAACACACACTGTTCTCTTGAATAGCATGTTTCACTGTGAAGACAGTTACATGAACTTTTAATTGACAGAGTAAAGAAGTCATTAATCTAGACCTTTACCAAATACATTGTAGGGACTACAGGTCCTCTGTGCTTACATTTTGACCTCCAGTTTAGTGTTCTTATGGGATTCCTGAAAGCGTGGCTCCCTGATTCCTGTGCCTTCTCTTGGGCTCTTTTCCCGCTGTTGTTTTGTCTGTCCAACTTTGATGTGATAGTTTTGGCCTCATTTTATTATATTTTATTTTGTTATATTTTTAAAAATGAATGAATGAAAGCACAGCCACTAGGGTAAAAGTTAACAACTGAACGGTCATTTATGCCTGCTGGGAGAGGGAAAATCAGTTTTTCCAATAGAGTGACCTTGAGTGTACTGACCGCTCCAGGGCAGCTTCATGTTCAGGAGGGGTCGACCAATCCGTAACAGACTCCACAGGGTTTGTTTTCTGTTTTCATTTTGTTTTGTGTGTGTGTGCTTTTATTTGTTTACAGTTCTGTATTTTGCTTTGTGTTTTCTTTTTGGGTGATGTTTTATTTTGTTTTCTTAGTTTTGGGTTTTGTTGTTGTTGTTGTTGTATTGAGTTTTTGTTTTTTGAAAAAGAACTTAAAATTGAGTGGGTAGGGAGGAGAGAGGGCTTAAAGACATTGCAAAAGGGGAAGAATTTGATCAAAATATATTTAAATTAAAAAAATGTTTTAAATAATAAAAACACTGAGAAATTAAATTAAATTTAAAAACAAAGTGTGGCTCCTCTCCTTCCTCCCAACAAAGCACTGCTGTGTATCAGCAGCTCTCCAGCTCTCCTTTCCAGTTCCCTTCTCACTCCAAACCCTCCCATACTCCTCCCAAACTAAAATGTCCACGGTATGGATTAGATATTTGCAGGATCTAATAGGGTTCTTTTGTAATGTTTAAATGCAAGTATCTGCATGGTTTTGATCCTTTTCATTCTTGGCACATGCAGAGAGTTGGCTTTGGGTGCCTTGTGCCTGGTAGGATTGAAGGAAGATTGTCTGGCACAGTCTCCTAATGGAGCAATATATTTTAATCATGATCCCCTAGGTCAAGGGTGAGACGAAAACATCATAATGAATAACAGGCAACAGCATTTTCCTGGGCCCAGGCTACAGTGGGCAAAAGTGCTTGTGTGTGGCAGTTTCTAGGTATTTCACGAATGGCTCCCTTGGATGCTCTGGAAGAAGGCACGGGGTTCATAGTTTAGAATCTCAGGGGTAACTGGGTGGGCTGCATTGCCAGGCCTCCTCTGGATAAACAGTGGCTATCGTGCACTTCCTGTTGAGACCTTAAACCACCACGGCTAATGGAAATAAAGAAGTGGTGTTTCCTATGAGGAAATCCCCGCAAGCAGCCATTGACATTGGCTCCCGGGAAGTCTATATCTGGCAGTACTTCTTGAGTTTCAGTATGATCGCAGGTCCCTTGAGCATTCTGCTGAAACAAGTTTGATACCTGGTGGGCTGTGAGAGTCTGAATTTCCCACAGCTCTAGGAACGTTCTGTTAAGGTGGCAAGAAACCCAGATAGTACAGAGCTATGTGAGAAGGAAGGTTGCCTTCCGGTGCAGCTTGCATGCACACGTGGATTTTTGCTTTTCTTGAAGGCCTGTGCTAGATAAACATCACCTCACTCAATTTCTGCCTCATTACTTTGGGAGCAGCCTTGGAAGGAGCAAGCTGTAACTTGTGAACAAGAGACACATTAATAAAACAAAGCTCCAGAGACAGACTCCAAAGCCAGCCTGTTGCCATGGCACCGGATTAATGACACTGAGCTGGAGGAGTGATCCTCCCTGGGGTAGCTATCAACTGACACTATCTTAATTACACATTGAAACAAGCGCCTGCTCCCAGCAAACAATTACTTCCTGATAGATACCCCTGTCTTGTTAAGCATGCTCTCTGGCCATTTATAATAAAACCTTTGATTGCCTGTCCTGAGAAAGAGACTCACCCCCACAGCCATCTCTGCTTTTTGGCACCCCAATCATTTCTTCACCCAAAGTGTCCCGCTTAGCTGTTCTGAATGGTACAAAGCTCATTTATTTGTTACGTTTGAGGACTTTTGGTTGTCGACAGGGACACACAATGTACCGTATAGCAATTTGTTTTATGCCCACGTTAGACCCAACTTTCGGGAAGGGGTTGTCCCAAGGGCTCTTTGAGAGATGGTCTACCATGCTCAATTCACCTTAGTCCCCAGCAACACCACTGCGTAAACTTGGAAATGTCACTGAGGAGCACAGAGTGTGACCTTGTGTAGAGAGAGAATCCTTGCAGAGGTTCCGGGTTACAATGAGACCCAAATCCAGTCTCTGGTGTCTTGATGAGGAAAATGAGACTGTGAGAAGTGCTGCGGGCAGGACAGGCTGGGAAGCCCAGCTCACTGAAGATGCCGCAGCAGCTCCGGCTCAGGATGCACCCCGACAGTATTTATTTAAAGATGATGCCACTCACACATGGGTATTACATGAAAGAGATTCATTGGATGGAGGCAGAGACATAGAGAGGAAAAGGAAAAAAAGAGACGGGGGCGGGGGGGAAGGGGGCTCGACAGAGAAAGGGAAGAAAGCAGGAGACAGCAAGAGAGCGCAAGAGCAAGAGAGCAACAGGGAGACAGAGCGGTGGGTTCGTCCTTTTACAGCCTCTGTGCAGCTGAACCCGGCCTGCCAGGGGTATCTACCTGGCCAGTGACACAGGATGACATCATAGGTTACTAGGCAACCTAGAAGCAGGCTGCCTAAATACTAATCCCCTCCAGTTTCTTCCCCACCCTCCAGCTTCTTGCCTACCCCCAGCTTCTCCTTGCTCCTAGCTGCTCCCCAACTCTCCTGCTCCTGAGAGCTCCTCACTCCTTCAGCAACCCAAGGACCTGCCCCAGCAAACGGTCAAGCCTGGAAGCTGGCTTTCTCATGAAAAGCCCTGCTTGCGTTCTCCACACACATGACTAAGTCTTGCTTCTGTCACTTCTATGCAAAAAGATTGTTTTCAGTAACCGAAAACAACACCCGGAAACAGAGGAGTCATGAAGAAGGTGTGAGACAACCAGGCAGAGACTGGCAGGATGCAGGGACAAGAGAAGGAATGAAAGACAAGGGCTCTCCCGGAAGCCCTCAAAGGGAGCACTGACTTTGATTTTGAACTTTTAGTTCTGAGAGCCACGGGAGAATACACTTCCATACTACCCAGCCACCGGACTGGCAGTATTTTGTTACAGCAGCCCAGGGAAACAAATGCAATGAATGAGGAGAGTTAAAGGACCTGAGAGGTGTGCAGCAAGGCATTCAAACTGTGAAAAACAATTACTCTCTCCCCTGTCTAAAGAAAAAACAACCCTATGAATTAAGCCCTCAGAGAGCAATCCCAATTTCCTCCTTTAGATTCACGTCAAAGCTTTAAAATGCCTCCCACTTCTCTTTGTTTTCCGCATCAAAGAGGTAAGCCTGCATTCCTCTGGATGACACTCGGGATAATCTCCAATCATCAATTTCTCAGTTCACCAGAGGGTGTCTGTAAGGAAGTAAAGCTCAATGACATATGCCTAGGATAATGTTATGACGTTAGAAGTGAGGTGGGGAACATAGGTCTAGTCATGAGGACAGGTCACCCTCTGCAAATAAGCCTGCGCCTGCCTGCTCTCATTTAAGCCTGTTTCTTAAAAATCTTCCTCTCTCTTAGAACTTTGTATAGGAACCCTTTTACATTTGAGATTTTACCAAATATTTACTTGAATAACTAAAATTACTCACACCCGGTGTTTGCATTTTCTAGTCAAACACTATCCAATCCCCTAAAATAATTGTTGCAAACAAGAACTAAAAGAATCTGTATTCTTAAAACTATCCTTAAATAGATTAAAAGTGAGATCATTAAGCTGAACTCCCATGAAGTCTGCCCTTGGAGGGAACCCCTCCCACAAATGCCTGTGTGACACCCATCTACACCACCACCACCCCTTACAGTGGACACTGGGTGGGTGACATTGCTCAGTGAAAACACCACAAATGGCACCCAGGAGTCTTTCTCCCTAGAGTCTTACCCATTCCTCTGCCTGATCAAAGTAGATGGGCAGTAAGTTTGTATTAATTTAGTAGGCCTGACACCATAGATACAGCTACGATTTATTCTAAATGTAAATGGACAAATGTAAGCAACATTTTAACTGAAGAGTCCCGGAGAGGAAGGGTAATGGTTCCCATACACCAAGAACTTGCTAGAAATCAGACTGCACCGAGGACCTAAGCCCACTGGGAGCACGTCTCATTGGGAGGGGAGGAGACCAAGACATGGGGTATAGACAGGCATGCTGGAACTTGAACTTGGGCTTCCTGGTGCCAGAGTATTTCTTTCCACACCAAAGCATTACTTATTCTAGAAAAATAAGACAAAGGTTTTAATTATTGTGTGATTCAATATCAACAAAATAGACCCATAGTCTTTAAATTCTTCCTGATTACTGTCAAACTAAGATTTCTGAGATGAATTCCAGGGCCAGCTAGTGCTCTCAAGTAGAATATTTTGTCAGCTGGGACTCTGAAAAGCAGAGGAAATTCAGATCAACCATGTAGTGGCTGCCCAGAAGCTTCTGAGCAAGGCTGTCTGTGGGTACTCAAGCAGAGAGTCTTTTTCTAAAAAGAAGAGGAAGAAGAAGAAAGAAGAAGAGGAGGAGAAGGAGGAGGAGGAGAAGGAGGAGGAAGAAAAAGAAGAGGAGGAGAAGAAGGAGGAGGAGAAGAAGGAGGAGGAGAAGGAGAAGGAGAAGGAGAAGGAGAAGGAAGAGGAGGAGGAGGAGGAGAAGGAGGAGGAGGAGAAGGAGAAGGAGAAGGAGAAGGAGAAGGAGAAGGAGAAGGAGAAGGAGAAGGAGAAGGAGAAGGAGAAGAAGATATCAAACCACTGGAATCTGAGCTTCCTTCTGTGCTAGCACTGTCCCAGATTGTCACTGTTTCTGAGGCCTGGAGATAGACAACCGACTCAGTGGGGATTCTTGAAGTTAACATGAGGACAAACATGCGATCAAAGAGTACCTTCTGTCACTTCTGTAGCGACAAAGCCAAACAACTAACAACATTTAAAGCAAAGTGTAACAAATGAAACAAGTATTGACATGGACTGACTCTGCTTGGGTGTGTGTGGCCAGGGGGGTCATATGCTGAAGGTTTGGCTTCTCCTGTGGTAGTTTAGAGGTGGTGGGGTCTTTGGGAATTGCAGCCTCTGAAGATGCTACTGGGGTGCTGTCTTGGGAAGAAATCAGGTAGTTCTTGTGGGACGCTGAGTGGTTCCCACTAAAAGGATTTTAATAGATAAAACAAAAGCGCAAAGCCTGCTCCCTCCTTGGCCTCTTTAGCGTCCTGTCTAGCACTGTGATCTCTTCCTGCATGGCTTCCACCATTGTGGTGATGTCTGCCTTGAGATCGCCATCAGAGCTGAGAGCTAAACAAACCTTTTCTCTTTATAAACTTACTCTGTCCTCAGGCATTTCATTATACGAACAGACTAGTAGCGAACAAAACCCATAGGTATCACTTTGTCAGTGACCTTGGATTCCTAGCTTTTTTTTTTTTTAATTTTATTTTTTTCTTATCAGTTACATTTTATTAACTCTGTATCCCAGCCGTGTCCCGATCCCTCATTCCCTCCCAGTCCCTCCCTCCCTCCCTCATCTCCACCGTGCCCCTTGCCAAGTCCACTGATAGGGGGAACCTCCTCCCCATTCATCGATCCTGTTTTATCAGGTATCTTCAGGACTGGCTGCAAAGCTCTCCTCTGTGGCCTAACAGGACTGCTCCTCCCTTGGGGGGTGGGGAGGACAAAGAGCCAGTCATTGAGTTCCTGTTAGAAATAGTCCTTGTTCCCCTCACTATGGGAAACCAATTGGTTACTGAGTCACCACAGGCTACATCTGAGCAGAGGTTCTAGGTTACATTCATACATGGTCCTTGGTTGCATGTCATTCTCAGAAAAGACCTTGTGCCCAGATATGTTTGGTCCTTGTGGAGCTCCTATCCTTTCCTCATCAGACTAACTCCCCTTCTTTCTTATGATTCCCTGTACTCTGCCAAAGGTTTGGTCATGAGTCTGCTTTGAAAACACTGCTAGTTAGAGTTTTTCAAATGCGCTCAGTAGACTCCTGTCAATGTTTAATGTGCATCCCATCTGTCTTTCAAAACGAGGATTGATAATCTTACCCCATGTCCGCTCTCTTGATTATCTTTTTAAGGTGTATAGATTTCATTATGTTTATCATATCTTATAGGTCTACATAAGTGAGTATATATCATGTTTGTCTTTCTCCTTCTGGGATATTTCACTCAGGATGATCTTTTCTAGGTCCCACCATTTGCCTGCAAATTTCACGATTTCCTCCTTTTTGATTGCTGAGTAGTATTCCATTGTGTAAAAATACCACAATTTCTGTACCCATTCCTCCGTTGATGGACATCTGGGTTGTTTCCAGGTTCTGGCTATTACAAATAAAGCTGCTATAAACATGGTTGAGCAAATATCTCTTTTGTGTACTTGAGCAAACTTTGGGTATATACCTAGCAGTGGTATAGCTGGGTCTTGAGGAAGCACTATTCCTAATTGTCTTAGAAAGCGCCAGATTGATTTCCAGAGTGGTTGTACAAGTTTACATTCCCACCAGCAGTGGAGGAGGGTTCCCCTTTCTCCACAACCTCTCCAGCATGTGTTGTCCCTTGAGTTTTTCATTTTGGCCATTCTGATGGGTGTAAGGTGATATCTCAGGGTCGTTTTGATTTGCATTTCCCTGATGGCTAATGAGGATGAGCATTTCTTTAAGTGTTTCTCTGCCATTCGATATTCCTCTGTCGAGAATTCTCTGTTTAGCTCTGTTCCCCATTTTTTAATTGGATTACTTGGTTTGCTGCTTTTCAGCTTCTTTAGTTCTTTGTATATACTCGATATTAGTCCTCTGTCAGATAAAGGGTTAGTGAAGATTCTTTCCCAATCTGTAGGCAGGCGTTTTGTTTTGATGACAGTGTCCTTTGCTTTACAGAAGCTTTTCAGTTTCATGAGGTCCCATTTATTGATTGTTGCTCTTAGAGCCTGTGCTGTTGGTGTTCTGTTCAGGAAGTTGTCTCCTGTGCCAATGAGTTCTAGGCTGTTCCCCACTTTTTCTTCTAACAGATTTAGAGTATCTGGTTTCATGTTGAGGTCTTTGATCCACTTGGACTTTAGTTTTGTGCAGGGTGATAAATATAGATCTATTTTCATTTTTCTGCATGTGGACATCCAGTTGGACCAACACCATTTGTTGAAGATGCTGTCTTTTTTCCATTGAATGGTTTTGGCTTCTTTGTCAAAAATCGAGTATTCATAGGTGTGTGGGTTTATTTCTGGGTCTTCTATGCGGTTCCATTGATCCTCCTTTCTGTTTTTATGCCAATACCATGCAGTTTTTATTACTATTGCTCTGTAGTACAACTTGAGATCGGGGATAGAGATACCTCCAGATGATCTGTTGTTGTACAGGATTGTTTTGGAGATTCTGGGTTTTTTGTTTCTCCATATGAAGCTGAGAATCTTTTTTTCAAGGTCTGTAAAGAATTGAGTTGGTATTTTGATGGGAATTGCATTGAATCTGTAGATTGCTTTTGGCAGGATGGCCATTTTCACAATGTTAATCCTACCAATCCATGAGCACGGGAGATCTTTCCATCTTCTGAGATCTTCTTCAATTTCTTTCTTAGAAGACTTGAAGTTTTTCTCAAACAGGTCTTTCACTTGCTTGGTTAGTGTCACCCCAAGATACTTTATGTTATTAGTGGCTATTGTGAAGGGTGTTGTTTCCCTAATTTCTTTCTCGACCCTTTTGTCTTTGGTATACAGGAGGGCTTCTGATTTTTTTGAGTTGATTTTGTATCCTGTCACTTTGCTGAAGGTGTTCATCAACTGGAGGAGTTCTCTGGTTGAATTCTTGGGGTCGCTCATATATACTATCATATCATCTGCGAATAGTGACACTTTGACCTCTTCCTTTCCGATCTGTATCCCCTTGATCTCCTTTAGTTGTCTTATTGCTCTGGCTAGGACTTCAAGTACTATGTTGAAGAGATATGGAGAGAGTGGGCAACCTTGTCTTGTTCCTGATTTCAGTGGGATTGATTTAAGTTTCTCTCCATTGAGTTTGATGTTGGCTATAGGCTTGCTGTATATTGCCTTTACTATGTTTAGGTATGTGCCTTGTATTCCTGATCTCTCCAAGACTTTAAACATGAATGGGTGTTGGACTTTGTCAAATGCTTTTTCAGCATCTAAGGAGATGATCATGTGGTTTTTCTCCTTCAGGTTGTTTATGTGGTGGATTACATTGATGGATTTCCGTATGTTGAACCACCCCTGTATGCCTAGGATGAAGCCTACTTGGTCGTGGTGGATGATATCTTTGATGTGTTCTTGGATTCGGTTTGCAAGTATTTTATTGAGTATTTTTGCGTCAATGTTCATAAGAGAGATAGGTCTGAAGTTCTCTTTTTTTTGGGTCTTTGTGTGGTTTAGGTATCAGGGTGACTGTTGCTTCATAGAATGAGTTTGGTAATGTACCTTCTGTTTCTATTTTGTGGAATAGTTTGAGGAGAATTGGTGTGAGCACTTCTTTGAAGGTCTGGTAGAATTCCGCGCTGAAACCATCTGGCCCAGGGCTTTTTTTTGGAGGGGAGACTGTGAATGACTGCTTCAATTTCCTTGGGGGATATTGGGCTGTTCAGTCTTTCTACCTGATCTTGACTTAATGTTGGAAGATGGAATCTATCAAGAAAATTGTCCATTTCATTTAGATTTTCAAATTTTGTGGCATATAGGCTTTTGTAGTATGACCTAATGATTGTTTGAATTTCCTCTGTGTCTGTAGTTATGTCACCCTTTTCATCTCTGATTTTGTTGATTTGGATAGATTCTCTCTGCTTTTTAGTTAGTTTGGCTAAGGGTTTGTCTATCTTGTTGATTTTCTCAAAGAACCAGCTTTTTATTTCATTGATTCTTTGAATAGTTTTATTTGTTTCTAATTGATTGATTTCAGCCCTGAGTTTGATTATTTCCAGCCTTTTGCTCCTCTTGGGTGTATCTGCTTCTTTTTTTTCTAGGGTTTTCAGTTGGGCCATTAAATTGTTTGTATGTGATGTTACAAATTTCTTCTTGCAGGCACTTAGTGCTATAAATTTTCCCCTGAGCACTGCTTTCAATGTGTCCCATAAATTTGGGTATGTTGTGCCTTCATTTTCATTGAATTCTAGGAAGTCTTTAATTTCTTTCTTTATTTCTTCCTTAACCCAGCTGTCGTTGAGTAACAGGTTGTTCAGTTTCCATGTGCGTGTAGGCTGTTTGTTATTTCTGTTGTTGTTGAGGTCCAGCTTAAGTCCATGGTGGTCAGATAGAATACAAGGGATTATTTCAATCTTTTTTTTATCTGTTGAGGCTTTCTTTATGACCAATTATATGATCTATTTTGGAGAAGGTTCCATGCGGTGCTGAAAAGAAGGTATACTCTTTTGAGTTTGGATGAAAAGATCTGTAGACGTCTGTTAGGTCCATTTGATTTAGGGTCTCTGTAAGTGTTTTTATTTCCCTATTTGTTTTCTGTCTAGTTGATCTGTCCCTTGGTGAGAGTGGAGTGTTGAAGTCTCCTACTATTAGGGTTTTAGGATCAATGTGTGATTTAAGCTTTAATATTGTTTCATTTACGAATGTAGGTGCTCTTGTATTTGGGGCATAGATATTCAAAATTGTGATGTCCTCTTGGTGGATTTTTCCTTTGATGAGAATATAGTGGCCGTCCTTATCTTTTTTGATTAACTTGGGTTGAAAGTCTATTTTATTAGATATTAGGATGGCTACTCCCGCTTGTTTTCTGGAACCATTTGCTTGAAAGACATTTTTCCAGCCCTTTACTCTGAGGTAGTGTTTATCGTTGCATAGGTGTGTTTCTTGGATGCAACGGAATGTTGGATCCTGTTTTAGCAACCATTCTCTTAGTCTGTGTCTTTTAATTGGGAAGTTGAGTCCGTTGATGTTGATAGAAACTAGTGACCAACAATTGTTACTTATTTTAGATGTGGTGTTGGTGGTGTCACTGAGTTTCATTGCTTGTCTTCTTTTGGTTTTTTTGTTGTGTAGTTATCTGTTTCCTCTGTTTCCTTCGATGTAGTTGTTTTCTTTGGTTTGGAGTTTCCCTTCTAGTAACTTCTGTAAAGCTGGGTTACTATGTAGATATTGTTTAAATTTGGTTTTGTCTTGGAATATCTTGAATTCTCCGTCTATGTTGATTGAAAGTTTTGCTGGGTATAGTAGTCTGGGTTGGAATCTGTGGTCCCTTAAGGACTGTATGATTTCTGTCCAGGCCCTTCTGGCTTTCATAGTTTCTGTTGAGAAATCTGGTGTGATTCTGATAGGTCTACCTTCATATGTTACTTGGGCTTTTTCCCTTGCTGCTTTTAGAATTTTTTCTTTGTTCTGTAGGTTCAGTGTTTTGACTATGATGTGACGTGAAGAATTTCTTTTCTGGCCTAGTCTACTTGGTGTTCTGTAGGCCTCTTGTATGTTTATGGCCATCTCCTTCTTTAAGTTGGGAAAGTTTTCTTCTATAATTTTCTTGAAAATATTTTCTGGACCTTTGAGCCTGATGTCTTCTTTTTCTTCTACTCCTATTATTCTTAGGTTTTGTCTTTTCATGGTGTCCTTGATTTCTTGGATGTTTTGTGTTTGGAACTTTTCTGATTTTATTTTTTCTTTGAGAGATGTGTCAATTTCCGCAAGTGTATCTTCGGCTCCTGAGATTCTTTCTTCCATCTCTTGTATTCTGTTGGTGATGCTTACCTTTGTGGTTCCTGATCTTTTCTCTATGTTCTCCAGCTCCTGGTTTTTCTCTATTTGTGTTTTCTTTATTGATTCTAATTCTGTTTTCATGTCTTGCACCATTTCCTTCATCTGTTTGAATGTGGACTCCTGTTTTTCAATGATAGCTTCTATTTTTTTGTCCGTTTCCTCTCTATGTATCACTAATTGTGCCTCTACTTCTTTGGGTATAATTGCCTGTATTTCTATGAGAGCTTTGTTTATTTCTTCTTTATTTGCCTTCATTTGTGTGGACATTTCTTTGAGAGCTTTGTGCATTTCTTCTCTGTTTGCCTCAATTTTCGTGGTCATTTCTCTGAGTGCACGATGTGTTTCCTCTTGGTTAGTCTCGATTTCTTTGGTTATTTCTCTGAGGGCTTTGTTCATTTCATCTCTATGGGCCTCTAATAGCTGGAGAAACATAGTTTTGAGGTCGTTTTCTTGTATTTCTAGTGAATTGAAGTGTCCATTTTTTTGTGGGGTTGCTGGTGAGATCATTATGTCCTGATTTTTGTTGGGAGTGTTCTTACATCTGCCTCTAGCCATCTGGTTATTTATAATCCTCACTGGTTGTTCCTCGAGATTGTAGTTTGGGCTATGATCCTCTCTTTCTGTTTTCTGGACTGTTTTTTCAGGAAGATGAGAGAGGTTCACTGCTTTGGGGGTGTGCACTGTGTTTTCAGTTTTGCCTAAGTAAAGAATGTGACGCTGGCGCTATTCGAGTGTGCTTTTAGCGGGCGCAGTGTGCATGCGCGGATTGTCTGACTATTGCAGTGGTCTGCAAGCCACTATTACGCAGTTCTGACTGAGATCCAGGGATTGTTTGCCTGGATTACCCTGATGGACCCGCAAGGCAGAGGCTTCAATGTCGCTATCCCAAGAATCCCTCTGATGCCCACACTAGCGGTGTGGGTAGCAGGGATCTTGTCTGGTTGCTTCTGTGGAGAGGCCCTGGGTCTGGGGCAATCTCTCCTTAGAAGGCTCACTCACTCTCTTGCAGGACCAGTTGGAATGCACAGGGGTTCCCCTTGCTCACTACTCTCTGTTTTGGTTCTGCTGTGGAAGTGCATGGGTAGGGTAACAGTCAGCTCTGTGACACTGTGGCCGCAGGACTCAGTGTCCACCTTTCCTGTGTGCTGCCTCTTTGTCCTTTCCCTCTGCCAGGAGGGGTTATGTTGACTGGTCCCTGGGTGGCGCGGGAAAGAGTTAGGGTGAGTGTACTCAATCCCAGATCCTGAGCCCAGATCTCTCTGCCAGAAGCAGCCTAGTGGTAGAATCTATGTTTGCTGATCCCAAGAGAGTACCGGGTAGGATTGAGTGTCCTCAGATCCAGAGCTTGGGTTTCTCTGCTAGGGGCCACTGGAGAGAGGATGCTGTGTCCTTGGCGGGCTGCCTCTCTGTCCTTCCCCTCTGACCTTCTCCTCTGCTAGGGCGAGCTTATGGAGGTGCTCTCAGGGGAGTGCCAGCAGGGGTTGGGGCTTCTCAGTGGGATCCTGAGCCCTGAGGCGGCGGCGTTTCTCTGCCGGGGGGTGGGGGGGTGATAGAACTTGCTGCTAGATCTTATTGCGCTGGACCCAGGAGAATCTCAGGATGTGTAGAATGACCACAGTCCCAGATCCCGAGTTGTAGCTTGTTTGCTAGGAGCAGCCGGCAGCACTGGAGTTCCGGCACTGTGAAGCCGCTGTGTGCCTCTTTATCCTTCTGCTCAGCTGCAGCAGGGTGATGGCAGCGTTTGGGGGAGTGCCCGAAAGGATTGGGTTTTCTCAGCCCCGATCTCGGGTTGGGGTACAGACAATGTGGTCTGTGGCAGATTCTGTTGGGCACCTCCTGCCTCCTCCTAAGAGGGAGTAGGGATTTTGAGCTGGGTGCGCAGCTGCGCAGCTGCTATCCACCCGCGGCGGGAGCTCAGTTGTGATGGTGGCAGGTACCCGCCGTGGTCGGAGAGACCTTCCAGGGAAAGACTAGGTGACCCGTGACCAGTCTGGCAACTTTCCTTCCCCGTGGGTTTTTTTTTTTTTTTGCGACTGGGACTTGCAGCCTTAGGCCCCCTTGTGCCCACCAATCAGCCTGGGAAATTGATCGTGATAAGCAGGCTTGCGGCACCAGCCCGGAGACCCAAAGCCCGCGTTGCCGGGTTCTCTTCCGGGATCTGGCTGGGCAGCCGAGAGTGGACCTGACCGCTTCCCACGCCCGCCGTGGGAGCCTCCCCTCACCTGGGAAACACGATCGATCACTGTTGTTTTAGGGCCCAGAATTCAGTCTCCTGGTCGCTGCACGGAGTGTGTTGTCCCGCTTCTCAGACACGGTGTTCTCCTGGTGCCGCCATCGATTCCTAGCTTTTTTTTAAAAATCTTTTTATTGATCCTTTGTGAATTTCACATCATGCACCCCAATCCCACTCATCTCCCTGTCTCTTTGTATCTGCTCTCCACCCTTGCAACCTCCACCCCAAAACAAAACAACAACAAAATCATCTTATTTAGAAGCTGTAATGTGTCAGGGTGTGCCACACAGTATACCCTTTTGTCCACACTTTGCTTGCAACTGTTCATGACAATGAGTCGTTTGTCTGTTTCGAGGCCTCCAGGTCCTCGGGGTTCTCCTCAGCTAGACAGCCTGTCCGCCCTGTGTCATGGAGACCCTGCAGCTTTGGAGCTGCAGGACTGGCCTCTTCATGAGGTTCAGCAGTTCATAGATAAGGTAGATGTAGGGGTGAGTCAACTTAAAATCCTGGACCTGGGCCTGGGCAGTACCTGCTCTGGTCGACCCACCAGCTCTCCTGTGCCCACAGTGATCGCTCTTGCACTGCCCGAGCTAGCTCACCCAATGGCACAGCCTGCAAGGGGCAGGGACAGGGGCAGGGGCAGCTCTTTGGCCTGCCAGTGGTAGCTAGGGGCAACGTAGGGTAATCTCCCCCGCATCTGTGCCACCTCATAGTCTCTTGCACTCATGCCATTGGTGGCTGCTTACGGCTTACTCACAACCTCCTCCCTCTCTCTTCTACTTCCAAGGCAATGGATGAGGCCAGTTCTCAGGAGTCCTGCTCAGACATCAACATGGCCCCAGGAGGCAACCCAGACCAGCGGTGTCAGAACAACCTCCCACCCCGCCCTGCTGCAGGGCCACAGACCCAAACACGGCAGCAACACAAAACGGGGATGCCCTCGCTTGTTTGTCTCTCTTTAAAACTTACTTTCGCTTATTTATTTTGTATGTGAGCACACAAATGTCACACTCTGCCCACTTCTAGGACTCTAGTGACTCTAGATACATTCTCCAGGCTGCAAACGTTCTCCCAACTTCTTTAATTTAAATCTGTTTAAATATTTGCTGTCATTCAAGTTCATTTCAGCTGGAGACCTGGATTTTTTCAGTTCAGTCCCTTCTGTTTAGGATACTGTCCATGTCAATCATGTTCCCTAAATTGTCGATCAAATATTTAAAGTCCCTGAAGGAGAGAGGCTCTATTTTTACATCTTTTTGTGTACTTCTTAATAACCAGAAAACTATACATACATTATTTTCAGCATGAAATAAACCTTTAGTTTAATGCATGAAAACTTTAGAAGTAAAAAAAAAGTTTGGATGGGGCCAGGTTAGGTTAGCTGCACTGAGAAAGCACTTTCCAAGCAAGCCTGAGGAGGGCCTGAGTTCAGTCCATCCCTAGGACCCATGTAAAAATTCCACACATGATACCATGCAGTTGTGACCTCAGAAACCGAACTGTACAGACAGATGGATCTCTGGGCAGGAACCTGGAGGCAGGAGCTGATGCAGAAGCCGGGGAAGGGTGCTGCTCACTGGCTTGCTCCCTGTGTCTTGCTCAGCCTGCTTTTTCATAGACCCCAGAAGCACTAGTCCAGGGAAGGCACCGCCCACACTGGGCTGGACTCTTTCCATTAATAATTAATTAAGACAATGCCCAACACTCTTGCCTGCAGCCCGATCTATGGAAAGCATTTTCTTAATTGAGGTTCCCTCCTCTCAGATAATTTTAGCTTGTGTCGAGTTAACATAAAACTATTCAGCATGCCAAAAACATATCTACCCTTCAAGAACATGTACAACAAACACACACACAAAAACACATATAAAAAAGCAAAACTAAATAAAAGCCAAGCTGGAAATGTAAGTTCAATGGTAGAGCACAAGCCTCGAAGAGGGGAGCCTGGGTTTGCTGCCCAGCACTGCAAAACATAACAAATAGATAAATTTCCATTTGAAAAGTAATCACTGACTCACTGATGAAATTACAAGGCAATTCACTGCAAAAACAATCCAATTTCCAAATAACCTTCTCCAAGAATTCACTACTGCATAAAGAATGTTGTGCTGTTGTTTGCACATCATAGGGGCAGGTTAAACTCTCACAGAAATAAACGAGCTGTCAGTGAACCACTGGCAGAAGGACTCAGGCTGCTGGATAAGTGGAATGGATGGGTTTACCGTTAGTGCTTGGAAGGTACAATTACCTCTGAGGCATGAACAAGGAGTGGTAAGCTTTGTTCATGCTCCCCCCCCCCCCGTGTTTGTGTATGTATGTGTGTCTGTATGTGTGTGTCTATGTCTGTGTGTGTGGTATGTGTGTCTAGGTGTCTCTGTGTATGTATGTGTGTGTATGTGTGCACAGAGGTTGAGGTCAGGTGTCTTTATTACTTTCTGTGTGTTTGTTTGGTTTTGTTTGAAAAACAATGTCTCTCACTGTGCCCAGAGCCCAGAGCTCACAGATTGGCTGGGATGGCGGGCCAGCAAACTTCTGGGACCTGGCTGTCTTTGCCCCACCAGCACTGGGTTACAAAAACAGGCGGCTCTCCATCAGCTGGGCTGTCTCCTCAGCTCCATGTTCGTGCTTTTGTTCGATTTAATTTTATTCCATGAATGGGAATATTAAGTCCTGAATAAGCGTGACAGTCCTTCTCAATATTGCACACACCCAGAAAATGAGCCCAGGCCTGATGTGTTGTCACAGAATGTATACAACTTAGCCTTGAACAGAGAGAGAGAGAGAGAGAGAGAGAGAGAGAGAGAGAGCTCCTTGCTTCTTCAAGGTTAGCAATAATGCCAGTGTGGGCTGGGGCAGGGCTGAGACTATTTGATGTCCGTATACTGCTGTTGGTGTTGGGACACGCTCATCAGTTAATCCCTATAAATGCTAGTACCCAGGACAGCATCTGCCGTCACCACCGCCGGACCTTTAATTGCGGTGATTATTATCTATCCTCTCTGTGTATTGGCCATACGATTGATCTCAGTGGTAGGAAAATTTGCAACAGGGTTTGAACCTTAGCAGAAAATGCTTCTATCTCAGGAAAACAAGGGACAGCACGGTGTGTTAGTAGGAAGCAATTGACCCCTGCTGGATGACTGTGGTGTATCTCAATGGTGAGAACCCTACCTCATCAAGTCACAGCCACTGTCCCTTTCACTGCTTTGTTCTCTTCATCCTCTGGGCACCTGAACATCTCCAAGACAGAATCCTTAGAGAAAAAATGTTCATTTTTCTGCTTCCCCCAAATTGGAAGCCAAGCTCTATGGCTCTACGTTAGTCTCCTGTACGTCTTCGCGCTGTCCGCTGGACATTATTTACCCAGCTACTCTCAGTACATCTGGAGTGGATGACGAGATGTGCTGATTTGAGCAATGATAAATGTTTATTAAACAGCACACAACACCTTATACTTCATCTGTTAAATATGATGTGTGCTTCTGACCAAGCAATACCAGATGTCAGCAAGTGCATGGCTGGCTTCAGTTACTTTACCTTGACTTAAGCGGAAGGCTTAAGTCAGCTCGGTTTGAGTGTGGTGCTGAAGTCCTTGTCCCAAGGATCTGGTCCTTTAAGTGGTTGTGTTAGCATTATCTGTCACTGCGACAAAATGCCTGGGAAAAGAAGTTAAAAAGACGAAAGATACAATGTACCTTACAGTCCCGGGCTTCTTCACAGTCACCTTGCTTGTTGCTGCGGGATTGAGGAGAGGCAAGGTGTCATGGCAGTGGGAAGAGTACATGGAGCTATGGATAGGAGCGGATCACCTCCCACTCCACCAGCAGGGAGGATGTTTCACATCTGGAACACAGCAGCAGATGACTGGGCACATTCACCTAGCACTCTGTTCTGTCACCTCATGTCAGCCATCATTCTCCTCATACCATCTTGTTGGTACCTTGGTTGTGGCATTCCTCCTTCAGCCTCATTCTGATTGCAGCTTTCTGATTCTCTTTACATGTGGGCCTCAGTTTCTATTAAGTCCTTGAAAGTCAAGAATTTGTTACCCATATACAGAAGTCCCATCAGAGACAGAGAAAAGCTCTGTGCTCACAGTGGATAGACAATACACATTTGCAGAATGTTTTTGAGTGCATCATGAATCAATGGTTAATGCTGAGATTCCTCTAGTCCAAGTTCCTTACAAGATCTTCTCTGTCTTTATTTCATTCTTTGAAGTTTCGTTACAGGATTAATGCAAACTTATTTTAAAATCTATGAGCTTTACCTAAGTAAAGTTAAAGAGAAAACTACCCATATGTTACAACCACACATAACACTTATCTATATCATGATGGTTATTTCTCTAGGCTACTTTCCCTGCATTTATAAACACATGTAGAAATAGGATCATGCTAAGCTTTTGTGATCTAATTTTTAAAAATTAAAATATGTAGTCTAGATGAAACTATAGCAATCTATCCTTGTGTAGCTGTTTGATGGCTGCAGAGTGGTTCATCACATAGATGAACCTGATCTTCGACTTTTATGTTATTTCTCAGTTTTTGAATAAATGAACCCAGTCAAGATCTCTTCACCCCATCTCCTTCTGTCTTCACTCCTGATTTCATGTTTCCCAGTCTGGCCTCCAACTCGTTACAGAGTAGATGACGACCATGGTCCTCAATTGTCCTACCTCTCTCTCCCAAATCCTGGGATTATAGCTGTGGATAAAATTAGGAACAGCTGAAAAGTGACACAGAGCAGCAATGCCAGTCAGCGACTCTTATTAATGAATTAAATACTATAAGGATATAACAGATAAAAGGAAATGCACTAGGTCTCTGAGTGCCCTGTGCTTGTATAGACTTTGACATTCCTGATGGCTGCAGAGACTTTGACATCAGATATAAGTACTCAGCGGGTCCAGCACTGAGCGCTGCCCCTGAAATGAAGACTGAATGAACTGGAAACACTTCTGACAGGCATGCCTTGGAAAGGTCTGTGGTTCTACTCACAATGAAATCAAATTCTAGAAATAAGCTGCTGATTTCTTTGCCATTAAAGAGACTGGAATATACTACCCAAGCACTCTGTCTGTTATTTATGACTCAATTTTATTTTTTTCTTGGCAGTTGAATAAAACCTTTATGGAATGATTAATCTGACATCTGGTGATTTGTAACACTGGAAACGAGAATGTTGACATTTCTCCGTTTGTGGCTGAAAGAAGTCTATAAAGTGGAATGTCGTCATCTCATTGTTCCTTGCTGCAGACCCAGGACACTTCCTAGACTAACTGCTCAGGCACCATCTCTCTCCCTTCACCACAGCTCATATTAGTCAGCATGATGCTCAGATAAAAATGACTTCTCTTACTCATGGAATATGACAGATTTTAAATGATCTAAAAATATATGAATAATTTCCGCTGTAACCCCTAAGGCATACGTATTCTGATGAGGACTGTTTGAGTAGCCAGTGCCCTGTGGTTCAAGGGCCATTTACTCAACAGACTCATGATTGGAATCACAATTTAGAAAGGAAAACCTACTTAATAAATGGATTCACTCTTTCCTTCCTTTCTTTCTTCTCCTCTACCTCCTCCTCCTTTATTTATTTATTTATTCATTCATTCATTCATTTATTTATTTATTTAAGATGAGGTCCCTCTATCATGCAGCCTTGTTTGTCCTGAAACTTGCTTTGTAGATCATAGTGGCCTTGAAGTCATGGAGATCCGCCTGCCTCCAGAGTGTTGGGATTAAAGGCCTGCACCACCACACCTGGGTCCACTCATTTATTCTTTCAATGACTGTTTATAGCACATTTGACAAGTGTTGTAGATGTGGAGATGGCCGTTGCCTCGAGAAGTTTATCTTCTACCTGAGGTGCAGGTGTGTGCTGCCACACGGATGCTTTGGAGGAAGCTTTTGCCATGGGTCCTCTCCCTACACACAAGCACGCCCAGCTTAGAACTTATCGTCTGCAGATAACAGGTCTGTCTTAGGAGAACTGGATCATAGTGTACAAGTTCAAGACCAGATCTACCAAAACCATGGAGAACACCACCCACAGTGTGTGAAGGGTTGCCTGGGCATTGAACAATCTCAGAACATGGTATCATCAACATGTTCAACATCAAAAAGACACTGTCCCTCATCCTGCTTGGTGTTTCTTGGTTTCTTTCATTTACGAAGTTCTTTGGGATGTTTACACTTTGTTCTTTGGCTAGATGCTGTTACAGGTGTCTATACATCCCTGTTCCTTGCGTGGCTAAAGCAAGAGAGTGCTTGAGCCAGGGGTATGGGCCCCACTGGGACAGCATAGCTACACTCAAGTACTTTGAAAATAACAGAACAGAACAAAACATACTATAATAAAATTTATCCTCTAAACATGTTCACAGAATCATGATTATTGCTTCCTTTTCAGTTTATCTTTTCTCTGTCATCAAAGAACCATGGACAAGGGATCCTTATCCAGTTGAGACATCTGTAGTTGGGGAGTCGGTGAGAGCTGTGAACAAGCTGAGGACTGAAGTGAACCATGTCCCAGGAACCTACAGAGAAGTGGTGGCTTCTCGAGCCCCTAGAAAGGTACTTGGCTCCTCCACCTTTGTCACCAGTTTTTCCTCGTGTTCATCAAGAAAAGATGAAAATAAGTAGGCAGGAGGGAGTCCAGTTTGTGTGCACTCAACTCCCAAGTGGCAAAAAGGCATTGGAGAATTCTTCAGGCTGTCCCCTAAAGATTCGGAAAAAGAGAACAAGGTTCTTGAAGAAGCAGGAAGCAGTGGCCTAAGAAAAGCAAAGAGAAAAGTGTGTCCTTTGCAACCTGATCACACAGATGATGAAGGTGAATAGAACTTACTCATCTGAATAATGTCTTCAGTTTACTTACGTATTCTAGGATGTAAATTTGGGTAGATGCGTTTGTTCAGTTGGCTTGTTGAATAGGCATTTAATTAAAACACGAGGCTAAAATTTAGCCATTCAAAAACAATTGACTGTAAAAGTGGGGAATTTTTATAATTTGTAAATTCTAATTACATTCTTGAATTTATAATGTCATATGCTGCTTATTTTACCTGTTAAGCGTCTTTCAAAATCAATATTAATCAATATTACATGATGCCATAATTACTAATCTACTGTTTATCAGATTTCCTTAGATCTTTGTACTGATGGCATTTTATGGGCACTGATTATGGAAATAATGACTTACTTTTATGGCTTGTTTGCTTAACAGAATTGATTTAGTCTTTTTCACATTAAAAGATTCAGTATTAATTTAAAAAAAAAAAAAGAAGAACCATGGACAATGAAAAGCCAGTTTCCCATGATGCACAGATTTCGGGTGGCTTGGCAGTGAGGTGTGGACAGCTTTATTTAACCTCAGGATGAGCTTCCTGTCCTTCCTGATAATGATCTTTCCAAGGCTGCCAATGACATCATCCAACCCTCCTCTTGACAGACTCTCCAAATTGGGACAAGGTGTCTTCCATCTTTCTAAAAAAAACCAAAAAACCCAAAACCCAAAACAAACAAACAATCAAAAAGCCCTCTCAATTAGTTTCATAATCCCTAAAGAAGCGTCAATCACTCTAACATGAGTAAAGACAGAGACAGGGCCTTCCTTGCTGAGCAGAGACATCCCAATTTGTCAGTTGCCCTGACAAATTCCTTCACACACTCACTTTAGTAGAGAACAAAGCATACAGGTGCACCATTAACTCAAGCACTGAAGAGAACGGTTCTGTTGGTGAAAATGAACCTTTTTACAGCCTCAAATTTGACACTAGAAAACACATTAATTCTTGATAGTGATTTAACACATCTGAAGGAGACTACAGAATAAAACCAGGGGGTTTCCTGTTGTGTCTGTATCTTCTTTCTTTCTCCCTCCACGTACCCTATTTCCCCACCCACTCTTTTGTTGCTGGATATTTGATCACATTGTGAACCCCAAGATTGTGTTGTTTATTGGAAAAAATCTATTTCTGGTTGTGGTATGGCTCAGCCCTAGCACACACCTTTAATCTAAGAACTTTCTGCTTAAATACTGTAAACAGCATTAAATAAACTCAACTACAGGTCAAGAGGTGGAGCAAAAAACACTTGACAGGGAGTGAACATATGAAAAAAATCATGGAGAGTAAGAGGAAGTCAGGAGGATGGATAGAGAAATTCATGGAAAGGAGAAAGCAGGGACATTCGGTTTGAGGGGCTGAGATGATGTGGGAAAGCATCTTCCTTTCGGCATGTTGGCTGGAAGGAAGGTCAGCTGGGTGCTTTCTCTGTCTCTCTGAGCTAGCAGGCTTTCCACCATCTGGCTCCTGAGTCTTTATAGGTAAAATCAAATGATTGAGATTTTCTTAAAAAGCATTCTTTCAAAATGCAAAAGCCATGGAAATCAAGAGTGGAGAGAAACAAACCCTCAACCAACAGTATCAACAAAATCCCCAGTCTCCGAATCTAGGAAGACCAGAACCCTGTTACAAGCCCTGCCTCCTTACCTCTCTCCTTTGTGCTGTGAGAGCAGACACTGTTGCCCCTTGGGCTGGACCCACAAAAATCACATCTTACCATTTGCTTTATGATCTGTCAAAAGACTGACAGCAGGCTTGTTTACCTTGTACCATGGGACAGAAGAGTAAAAACTGAGGTAAAACGGGGCAAGCTATAACTGCATCTGTTTGAATATGTTTTCAGATGCTATAGGAGTTAAAAAAAAAACAGGGGAAGGATCCTTAGAAAAGAGGTATTAGGGGCTGGTGAGATGGCTGAGCCAGTAAAGGCATGTGCAGCTAACTCTGATCTCAGCTTTCAGAAAGATCCACCTTCTGAAAGCTGTCCTGTGATCTCAGTGTATGCTGTCCCAACACACACACACACACACACACACACACACACACACACACACACACTCGCTTTCTCAAATGCACACAAAATTTAATTTGTTTTTAATTCATTTAATTTGTTTTAATTTGTGTTTCATAAATATGTACACATTTTTGGAGTAAAAAATTTTAGTACAAAACATGTTGAAGGCAGATATGGTACTCAACAGGAACCCAGTCATGACTTGTAGATGAGGTTTTGAAGTTAAGCTAAGGTAGGGCACTTATCTAGGATACCTGAGACGATAGTTCCATCCCAGCCTCGTATTGAGGTGTGTGTGAGGCACAGGGAAAGAAACCGAAACTGCCATAATGTAATTATTATTGGAGCTTCTCTCCGGCCATCTAGAAATGTCAGCACAACTAAAGGACTGCTGCTAGTTGTCCTGTGAACAGCTATGCTCAATCTTCCTTGTCTTCCTACTCAGATTTAAGCGTGTGACACTCCCCTAGCTGTTCTCAGACTTCAGTAAATGCACAGTATGTTTTGTGTGTGTGTGTGTGCAGAAGTGAAACACTGCAGTGATTTTCCACAGTGAAACTATTAAACACAGTTCACAACAGACAGCCAAGGCAAGCAGTTGTGTGTAATTCTGGATACATTAGTGATAATTCCATGTCTTTTTCCTCTCACTCAAGAAAGCACAAATATTTATGTGATTGAGGGTTATTTTATTTGGAGGATTTGTCTTAAATATACTCAAATGCATTTTTTTCTCTTTTTTTGAAAATAGACTCTTTTCTCAGATAGTTTTCTCTCCATTTACTCCTCCCATGCAGATTCACTCCTTTTTTGTCTCTCATTAAAAAAGAATAGACTTCTAAGAGATAACAACATAAAATATAATGATATAAAACAAAAACTATCGCATTAAAGTTGGACAAGGAAAGCCAACAGGAAGAAAAGAGCCTCAAAAGAAGGCATAAGAATCAGAGATCTACTTGTTTACACACTCAGGAGGAATAAACACACTACACTGAGGGGCTGCAGAGATGGCTGAGTGGTGAAGAGCACTGGCTGCTCTTCCAGAGGTCCTGAGTTCAATTCCCAGCAACCACATGGTGGCTCACAACCATCTGTAATGGAATCTGACTCCCTCTTCTGGTGTGCATGAAAGCAGAGCACTCATGCATATAAATTAAGTACATACATCTTTGAAAAGACCTGAAAGCTATAATATATACACAGAGGACCTGGTACAGACCCATTTAGGCTCTGTGAGGGCTGCTTTCGACTCTGTGATTCATTGCTGGGTTGATTTAGAGGGCCTTGTTCTCCTGGTGTCCTCCATCCCTCTGGATCTTACACTCTGTCTCCTCTCTCTTTCTGTTACCTTTCTTTTTCAGTCTCCTCCGTGAGCTCTGAGGAGAGGGATTTGATGGAGATATCCTTTTCAGCACAGTCTGTTCCAAGGTCTCTTTCTTTCTGTGTATTGTCTGGCCAGGTGGGGGGGGGGGTGTCTCTGTATTTGTTCCCACTTGCCACATGAGGAAGCCTTTCTTAGAATGACTGAATAAGGCTCTGATGTATAACAGAGTATCATCATCAGGAGTCATTTTATTGTTGTCAGAAATAAAACTGGCTAATAATGTTTATTATTAAAAGCCCATAATTATTACAGCAGTTATGATTTAATGTGCTACTGAATCAATAAAAGACACAAACGGCTGCCAGATTTTAATATGCTTTATTTCACCTGGGGCTGAGCAGTGATTAACCCTCTAAACTACCTCGTTACCTCTTATCCCCACATCCCGTGCTCCAACAAAGCTGCAGCAGATAGAAGAGCCCAGCAGGATCTTGATCTTAGGGCAGAAAAATGCAGTCCTCTTTTTTCCCTACCCTGCTCTACAAACAGGATAGAAAGCATGTGACAAAAGCTTGTGGGTGCTTCCGGTGAGCTCAGCCTAGTCATAAGCCAGAGGAAAAGGGGAGCAGTAAAAAGACCCTTGGAGGACCCCCCCCCCCAAGCTGTCTTTCACCAACTCCAGTTGAACTTGTAATTGTCCACCTGATATTTCCCTGTGGCCTACTCATGCTCTCTCCATTTCACAAAATTCTTTGTCTTTTTTGTTTGTTTGTTTGTTTGTTTATATTTTGGGAGGCATCTATAAAGTTTTATTCTACCCTCTATCTATCTATCTATCTATCTATCTATCTATCTATCTATCTATCT
>NW_026596463.1:1702881-1791551 GCF_907164565.1 Psammomys obesus | reverse complement strand
TCTATCTATCTATCTATCTATCTATCTATCTATCTATCTATCTATCTATCTATCTATTGAATCTACAAATCTCTTATTCATCAAATTTTATCTGCACCTAGTGTGTTGTTACAGACATTATATTCAGGTCTAGAACATGATTTGTGGGCTGTGAGGATGATTCAGTGATTAAGAGGACATCTTGCAGAGGACTTGAGTTTGGTTTCCAGCACACATGGCATGTGCTCACAACAGCCTGAAACTCTAGCTCCAGGGAAATCTGTCACCTCCACAGATAACTGAGCTCACATGCACATACCTACAAACACACACATACACATGATTTAAAATATATAAATTTAAATAAATAATAGATATTTGGAATCTGACTAGGTTCTTTAAAAAATATCTTCTGTATCACTACTCAAAATTTAGAAAAATGGCTTTCTGGAGGTGACAACCCCCTACAAGCACATGCCTCTTGCACAGGATCTTTTTCCTCCCTCTCCAGAAGAGGAGAAGAGGAAACATAAGAAAAAGTGCCTGGTGCAGAGCCCCAATTTCTACTTTATGGATGTGAAAGGCCCAGGATACTATAAAATCACCACTGTCTTTTTATTTTATTTTTAAAGATTTATATTTGATCAAAGAGCAGGCAACCTAGTTCATGTCAGAGACAGCCCCTGATCCCCTTACTCGGGAACCCACATGGAAACTGTGGAGGTTGCCTATTGGCTACATCTGAGCAGGGCAGTCTAGGTCCTCTCCATGCATGGTACAGATGGAAGCGGTGTGCAGATGGAAGCTCGCCTGGCGTCTGTGGAAGCCTGTGTATCTCTGGGGCATCTGACTGCACAAATGACGGCAATAGGCAGCCCAGAGCAGTAGCAGGTGAAGCTCTCTAGTTCAGTATTCAGGAGTGATACCCTCTGTTCTCTTTGCAGGCTGAGGAAGTGATGATTGCCCAGGCACTGACAGCAGCTCTTACAGTTGCCAAACCCCGAAGACTTGACACTTCTCAAGAGCTCCTCTAGTGTCCAGGGTCTGTAGTTTCACCTCTCTGGCTCTACAGCCTTTTGTCTTTCTCCAGCATCACCTTCATCTCTCCCAAATCATTGTTACCTACACAATTTGCTTTGTTCTGTTGGAGTCACCATCTTGACCACTTAGCTGCTTCTTATCGCTGTGGCTTCTTTCACATTTGTTTCAGCTCAAGAAGCAGCTAGGGTCACCCGTTTGCTACTGCTGCTCTCTGCTGCTGCTGTTAGCAGTTGATTTTTGGCTCTGCCTCTCTTGAAGCAGTCAATGCAACCCTCTGCTTTAATGCCTCTGCAGCTAAGCTTGCTGTCTTAGTAGCCTGTGAGAACTGTGTGGATGTCTCACTTCTCTGACAGTGCTTCTGCCATGGCTGGGTTGTGTAGGCTTCCCTGCTGTCATCTCCGCATGCTGTCCCTGTGGTCACCACGCTGCTAAACAACAGCCAGCTCCTCTAAAAGTGAGCAAGCAAAGACTAGTCAAGAGATGACTCCGACTCTTACTGGTCTTGCTGTTGAAGACCAGAGAAGGCAGTGTGGGGGGATCTCCCAGCTGCTTCACCAAGTGAATGAACATCCCCGGAGAGGGAGATTGTACCACCCATGGCTAACCTGCCAACGCAAATGGGGCTGTGTCTACATCAAGCACAGCATTGAGCTTTTGCACTACTCATCATGGTCCCCATGCTAGGCTGCCACCAAGAGAAGAGATCTCCTTTTAGTCTGGGTGTGAAGAAAAGAAATGTCTTAAGGAGGGTTTACAATAAGAACTTATTATTCCCACTGGTATTTGTGTTTAAAGTGCTTTATACACCCTTTCCTCGCCTTTTTACCTTTGTGCACCCGTGTGGGCGAGCATGCAGCACGGTGCCCATGCAGAAGTAAGACGACAACTTGCAGGGTTGTTCTCCCCTTCCGTCACGTGGGTCTCAGGCTGGCTGGCAAGGGCTTTGCCCCTCTTACTGCAACATTCGCTGGCCCTAAGAGCACTTATAATAATGCTCACTTCTTGATCATGTGCCACACAGAGAGACTGGTTCCCTTCACCTAGCTCAGTCCTTCCTGCATTATAAAACTTCAGGCCATGGAGGGGTAACTTGTGTTTGTATTTCTCATCTGAATTAAATGTGCTAGGGCTGAGTTTCTAACCTGTCACATTGTGAAAGTCTGTGAGTGTGTGTGAGTGTGTGTGTGTGTGTGTGTGTGTGTGTGTGTGTGTGTTACTGAGGATCAAATGCAGAGCCTCAGGCATGTGACCACTGATCTCTGCCTTAGCTTATGAAAGGCATTGCCACATTTACACATTTATACACTCTGATCAGATATCTTCCATAGTCTTCTTGTTTGTCACCCATAACTCTCTACTGAAAGGAAGTGATAAGAGCTTAGAAGTCATACTTTGAGTATGCAACAGCTTTGAGAGCCAAGAAATTTGAGCCTTTTGGTTCCATGTGAGGATAGAATCCCACCTGGATTTGCATTGATGCACAGTGATGGATTTCCAATGTTGTTACAGATTATTATTATTATTATTATTATTATTATTATTATTAGTAGTAGTAGTAGTAGTAGTAGTAGTAGTAGTAGTATAACATCTTAGTAACCGAATGGCCAAGACCAAAGGATGAAAGGGCATAAATGCGATCTGTTGGCTTTTGTTGTGTTAGGCAGAAAATGATGTTTCTGACCTGTGCTTCCTCCCATTTTCTGGCTAGTTATATTTTTCTGTGGATTCTGGAGAGAAAACATTACTGGTGTTTGTGATGAGAACAAGTGTAATAGCTTGGCAACAGTCGTCTGACGTGGTGTTCCCCCGAATGCTTCCATTATCCAGGCTGCACAGCAGCCCTTATGTGAGGTCACTGGGAAAAATAAATAAATCTAAAACATTATAGAATGGGGCCAGGACTTCTAGTCTATGGAGCAGAAGTTCTCAACCTGTGGGTCATGACCCCTTTGGCGAATCTCTGCCTCCAAAAACATTTACATTACAACCCACAACAGTACCAAATATCAGTTATGAAGTAGAAACGAAAATAATTTATGGTTTGAGGTCACTGCAACATGAGGAACTGAATTAAAGGGTCACAGCATTCGGAAGGTTGAGAACCGCCTCTCTGGAGGTGGCAGCCCTTAGAAGAAGACTATGGCAATGACTTGGTTCTTCTCTCATGCCCTCATAGCACTCCTCCCTCTGCCATGAATAACGTTTCCTGAGACTGCTGTGTGGAAGACAGGGTGGAAGTGAATCTGCAGCTCTCTGTTGAATGCTGGCTTACAACTGGAATTTAAAGGGCCCAAAGGCTGTGTGGACTGGCTGCTATGGCGGCCGTTCTGGCCCAGTTGGTTGATTCTTTCTACCGTGTGGCACCTGACTCAGGCCACCAGGCTTGGCAGCAGGCACCTTTCCCAGATGAGCCGTTATGCCGCTCTCTTTCTATTCACTCTTTCGTGAGGGACATTTCAGAGCAGTGCCCTTCCGAGCATTGTCCTCACCACTGATATTAAACATTGACGTCACAGGCTATTTCTTTGCTTGCTTCACTAGCTTGCAGCTGACTAGACCTGGTGGGTGACAGGATGTCACTGTGGTCTCACAGTCAGGAATTTCCTCAGACCCTAAAAACTTTTTTTCTTTCTTATATTTAAAGGTAATATAATACTGGATTTCTGAAAGAACACCGATGGCATATAGTCAGCTCTGAGGGAGGTTTCCCAGAAGCATTTATGTTTGAGAAGCCTGCCACCTGCTGAAAAAGTGAGAAATGGCATGCCAGGTTACAAAGTTCACCAAACTTCCTCCTTGTTGAAGATCTTACATGAACCATACAGGCAGCTTTGGGGAGCAAAATGAATAGGTAAAAATTTTCGAGATTACTTTCATGACATTCTTATATCTTTCTGTATAAGAAGAATTTTTAACTTAATAATGTTTTCAGGGGGCTCAAGGTATAGCTCAAATGCTAGAGGGTTTGCCTGATATGCACAGAGCCCTGGGTTTGAACGCCAGCACTACCAAAACCTGCACGGTGGAACATAACCTGTAACCTCAGCACTCAGGAGGTGAAGGCATGAAGAGTAAGAGTTCAAATGAACTGGAGGCAAGAGGATCAAAAATTCGAAGACATTCTTGGATCCTTGGTTATAGAAGGTTTGAGGCCCACCTGTGACATGTGAGACTTAGACTCAAAACAAAACAAAAAACTTTAAGAACCCAAAGAAATACCGGCAAAAGCAATAATGATATATATGGTATGCAGTGTCCTGCTGTGTGCAGGACTCGTGAGCATTGCTTTTTGCAACACTGAATACCACCACAGGACAGAGTCTATGCATCAGAGTCCTTGTGCTACAGATAGCATCAAAGGAGGGGAGGGCTTCTCTACCCTGCCCTTACCATCAACCACCCACAACCAGGGAGTCCCTGAGGTGGCTCATGGACCTTTACTCCATCAGCTGGCCGCAGCTGATCAGACGAGAAACAGCAGCCAAGCAGCACTAGCTCAGGTGGATTAACTGCATTCTTCTGGAAAGTTTGAATGTGACCTGAAAGACAGGGAAGCAAGCTAGTGACCTGACTGGGGGTCATGTGCATCAGGAGACCTGGTGGAATTTTGGTTAAGGACAAGAAGAACACTCGAGAAATTATCGAAGCCATAAATTTGCAGTCCAGGAATGTGTAACAGAAACACTTCTCCCATGCTTGATACACATTATTGATTTGAAATTAATTTCTGTCCTGATTAGCCAGAAACCTGGCATGGGACCAACAGAGATCCCATGGAAAGGACTGAAAAGTGTTTCCTGAGTTCAATCACATGTCTGTGATGCTGTTTCTGGCGTTGTGCTAGGCTCCGGAGAGACAATCACAGAAGGAGACCCTGCTCTTCACAAGTATGCCATCAGGCGCTCACCATTAACAAGTGAGATGACAAAGAGAGTCATGGGAAAGGGGCTGTTCTCATCTGGGAACATTAGGGTAGCTTGTAGACATTTCACACAGCAGTGTGGTGTCAGATCCACACGGAGAGGAGGCTGGGAGAGAACGGATGGGAAGGGAGCCAGAGAAAAACCACGGAGTGTCTTCTTGGTGTTGGAGCTGGCTTCAGATCTGCTCTCCTCTGGGTCTGTATGGACCACGTCTCTTTAGTCAGCTCTCTGTCTACCCCATTTCCAAGTCACACAGGCGCTTCTTGTCACTAGACAAGGAGGAAAGGGTAAGGGCATCAGGGCTGCTAGGGTGCTGCGCTGCTAGGGCGCATTCGCAGAGCTCCTCTATGTACACAGGTGAGCTCTGAGTGGCAGCTTTTTTTGTAAGAATGGGGAGACTGAGGGACAATGTGTGGCATAATTTCCTACATGTGACCCAGATGCTAGGAGGTAGAGCCAAGAGCATGCTCATGTTTTCAACCATAATTGATTAACATAGCTAACAACAAGTAAGGCGCATGCATTGCTTTGCTTACTGATTTCTAGGTTAAACAAAATGTAACTATGTGACCAGTGTGGGTTTGTGCACATGTGTGCAGATGCCCACGGAGACTAGGAGAGGGCAATGGATTCTCTGGAGCTGGATTTACAAACAGTTGTGAGCCACCCAATGTGGGTGCTGGGAACTGAACTTTGGCCTCTGCAGGATTTGTACGCTTAACTGATGAGCGCTTTGTTGCTGTCAGAGTGCCACAATGTCACACTTAAGGGCTGGGGATGCAGCTTGTTTGAGTTCAGACCTCAGTACTGCATTAGCCTGGGATGGCAGAACTATAATCCCGAACTCAGGAGGTGGAGGTGGGAGAGGACCAGAAAGCTCCATCAGACCCCACCTCAAACCAAAACAACACAGAAGGGCCACGTGTGTGAAGCTTCAACATGTTCCCACTAGGAGAGAAGGGGGCAGGGTGAGTGGCAACATTAGAGATCTCTTTCGGGAAGACGGATAGGCCCCGGGAACAGACACCATCCTGGAGAAAGACCTTAGGTGAGCTTTCAGTTTTCCTTCATGTCACAGAAGTCCAATTCCCTGTAGTTAATGACATGTTAGTAAGAAAACAAGCAATTCTGATCCTTTCTTGGCGGATGTGTTCAGATAGATGAGGGGACACTGCAGAAAGCCTTTTCTTTTGAAAAAGGGAGAAGGACGTCAGAGAGCTCTTGGTCCCAAGGCAGCTTCCAAGGTCTCCCAGCATGCCAAACCCTGACCTTAGAGTCATTTCCTGAGTCCTAGCTAGTGTACACTGTGGCTGCTATTTTAATTATTGCACTTATATGGCTTAAGACTCCCCCTTATACATTTGTCAACCCCCACCAAACTTGAAGACCTTCCTGTTCTGATAGTCAGCTCTTCGGGAAAGCTCTGTTTTATTCAGTGTGGCACCCAGTGTTTATACAAAGGATTGCCCAAGGGCACTCAGTACAGGACATGACACTGTTAAAGAAAGGCCACACAAGACTATTGTTTTTCATTAAGCTACTGCACTGGACTTCAACACACTTGGCTGAAAATTAAAATAGAGTTACCCATGCCAAAGTTTCACTTCACTAGCTCAAAACTAAGATGCTTATCTGAATTTCCAAGGAATGAGCAAAACTGAGAGATAAGAGCCAGCTTGCAGAGTGTTCATGTTCAGACAAGGACAGTGTTCATGGCCAGACAACAAGGCCACACCTCCTAAAAATGCCACTCCCTATGAGCCAAGCATCCAAACACATGAGTCTATGGGGGCTATACCTATTCAAACCACCACAGAATGTATGCCTCAGGCTGCTTCAGGGAGCAACATGGCGCTGTGTCTTAGCTTTTGTGTTTTCTGTTCAGTATTGACAAAGAAAAATTAGATTAGTAATTAGCTTGTGAATTAATTCCAGTTATGTTAACTTTGAGTCGTTTCCTGTTATTCAAGAAATGCAACTGAATTTATTTCCTACCCAAACTGCTTTCCCCCCTACAGTTCTCTCCTGTTCAGGCAAAACCATTTCTGTAACAAATAGTTGTTGGGAAGGCTCGGGCTGACCATCGGAAGGTGAGGTATTAATCTGATGCCATTTTTCCATGCTCCCCAGCAAGAAAACGAGAGTTACAGTTTCTGGAGTAAAACTAGGCAGGGGCACCGTGAAGTCTTGGTGAAGGATGGATACTCCTGGTTCGCTTGATTCCACTAATAATGCGTTTGCATGTTACGCTCTGCTTATGCAAGTACACCTTCAGTAATATACTTAGTTATTTTTCTTAGGTGTACGGCTCTGTTCTGTCTCCAGCCTAAATCACTGTAACCGTATTTCATTTTCCATTGTTCTTTCCCCATATCACCCCATCACCTGTTAGTCCCTCCCATATCACTCACAGAATTTTAATCGTGCAGAACTGAAGCTGTCATATTTGCTTTGCTTGGAGATGTTCAGCTTTTCTTTGTTGCCTGGTGAGCTTGCCTTGTTCCCCGGGCTCAGTAGGAAGACTTTAATCAACTAGTACAAGTCTGCTTCTGCTCTCTCCCCAAAACTCTACAACCTCAGCCGAGATACACTCCTCTCCAACTTCCAACCTGTTTGCTCCTATTTCCTAGAACAAGTTTCGGGAAACTATGTTCTGTGTGCTTTTGTCTGGGGATGTTTTTGTATAGTCCATAAGCTGAGATGATTTTCACATGTTTAAAACCTGGAGGAGACAGAAGCAGGGAAAGAAGAGGGAAGTGAAGATAGGACCCAGACACTGAATAGGGCTTAGCTAGGCTTAAAAATACTATCTGGTGTTTTAGAAACAGAGAAAAATCAGTCTGTTCAAATAAAATCTAATGATCATAGAAGCCATCAGACTGAAAGACTCGGGAAAGTCTATCTATTCCCAGGCTTACTTCTGGTGAAATGTGGACAGCCACAGAAAAGAGCAATCAGCTGTGGAAAGAGCATCTGATCTAATGGGAACAGATGGGGGGAACCAGCAAGTACATACACAGTCTCAGCCTCTCTGTGTAGTAATCCTTCAGCCCAGATTTAGGGCAAGAAACTAGAAGAAAAAAAACCTGTCTCAAACAAGGTAGAAAAAAAGGATCAATACCCACAGTTGTACTTTTATTTCCACACATATGCAATGACTCACATACACAGGAAGGAGAAAGAGAAGAAGGGAAAGAGGAAAGAGGAAGGAGGGGGAGGAAGGGAGGAGAAAAGCTGACAAGTTTCAAACAGGTTTGGGAGAGGGTAGCACAGTCACCAGTGTGAAGATTTCTCATACGTGATAAATCCAACAAGGCCACCCCTCACCATGCAAGCACTGAACACAAATGTGAGGTCCGAAGATATATACAAGACAAATATGTGTTACTCGGAGAGAGGGAAGATCTGAAGTTCTCATTTGTTTTAGGTATGGAGGATAGAAGCCAGACAGGTGAGACAGGTAAGCACTCTGCCTCAGCGCTACACAGCCCCAGTCCAGAAGCTCCTGTTGTAGTTGAGTTTTAAAGAATCACAGTGCCCATGTCACAGTGCACTTCCTAATTGAGAGGATGAAGGAACCCTATCCAACCTGGCAAATCTTCACAAGGCCCCTGTCCCTTGGCGCTAGCCTTTCTCTCTCCACCTTTCAAGCTCATGGCCATCTCCTCTCCACACTGCTCTTGGGGAGAGGGAGAGAAATCATAGAAACAAGTTGGGGCACATACATTGTCTCCTTTAGGCTGACTAGACCATCACTCTGGAGAGCTTCTCCAACCAGGGGAAACCAGGCTTTGGAGGACGTGAGAAGAATTGCTTCCTGTTCATTCATCACAGCCAGCAGCTCACCTGCAGGGCTGATGCCCCTCTCGCCCCTCTCGGGAGTCATGTGAGGAGACCAGGAGTCCAACCCTCAGTTGTAGGGGCCTGGAATCTTGATGAGGTTTGGCTGGTGCCCAGCTCTGAGCTCAGAGATGAGCCAGTAGAGGACAGGCTCATCTCTGAGCCTTTTCCCCAGTTTGTTCACAAGGGCATATCTGTCTGGGATTTAGTCTCTTCTGGTTTATCCACCCTGGCTTCTCTTTGCTGACCAGTCACACCCAACATGTCTCTGGAGGAAAAGCACACTCAGGGAATGCTCTCATGCTGCAGCCTCTCACATTCTGCAGGTCCCAAAACTACTCTGAGGTGAGAGGACGCACTCTGCCTGTTCCACCAACCACTCTTGACACTGCCATCCCACCGGTTACTTTTAAGGAGCTGAAACTACCTGGCAGTCATGACTATACACAGTAGCTTTCGTTCCTGCCTTGCTTCATCATGGAATGAAAGATCCAGGGTGAGTGTGCAAAGTCTGCTGAGGGTCCTTTGCAAGACTAGACATCTGCCTTACTGAGATGTACGAGGAAGAGGAACATGACATACTTCCCCGAGTCTACACTGCTCCTGGCTAAACAGCACTTCTCACCACATCGGTGTTTCTTCAGTAAGCTCCAAGCACGGGTCTCTAAAGCAGCAGTCTCTGAGCTGTGCTCTATGCCACCTAAAGATGAGGCTTCCCATGCTTATGTGGGCTTGTGTAATTAATGACACGAATGTGTTTCACTGAGTTCCCCTACGTAAAAACAGAGGCCAGAAGATGCACAGGTGAGGAAAGGCAGATGTGGCTCTTAAACAGTGTTAAGTGTGACACAGCAGAGTGAAACTACACTGTGTTTCTGTGGTTCTCAACCTTCCTTTATGGCTTCCACCCTTTAATACAGTTCTTCATGTTGTGGTGACCCCCCAACCGCAAAATTACTAGTTGCTACATCATAACTGTGATTTTGCTGTTGTTACAAGCCATGATGTGAATGTCTGTGTTTTCTGATGGTCTTAGGTGACACATTAAGAATTGCTGTTCCTGGGGCTGAAGAGATGGCTCAGAGGTTAAGAGCACTGTGTGCTCTTCCAGAGGTCTTGAGTTCAATTCCCAGCAAGCACAGGCTCCCAACCATCTATAATGAGATCTGGTGCCCTTTCCTGGTGTGGAGGGGTGCTTGTAGACAGAATATCGTAAACATAAGAAATAAACCAGGTTGGCGTTTCCACTCACACTTCTGCATCCTTTGAGGAGGCCTCCTGTTATTCATTATCACAAACTCCCTGTCTTCTTGCTGTCCAGCACAAACCCCAGTGAATGCCAATCAGTGCAGCCTCCTTCTGTCTCAGACTGCCCTCCAATGGTTCTCCACTCCTCCCAAGGCACACACCTGCTTAACCTACTCCTCATGTCCTAGCCACCTTGAGCTATCATGAATGTAATCTCCCCTGCTCTTTCAAACCCAGGAGTTCGCCTTGTGTTGATGGTTATGAAATTATTGTAAATATACACACAGTTTGTCATTTCAAAGTTCCTCCCCCTCCCCAGCATGAGGAGTCTCTTCTGACTTCATGTGAGAAATGGGGGTAAACCTCTCTCACTCAGGAACAGAGTTTCCGACAGATGTCTTTCCAGTTTAAGACGACTCCTTGCAATGCTTGGCACCTCTGGGAACAGCTGCCAGTCTTGAACTAACCCTGGAGGCCATACACATCATTGTCAGTGAAGGCTTTTCCCTTCTGTTACAGACTCAGTGCGGAGGTGAGCTCAGCTTTACCTCAGAACCGGTCCTGCCAAGGAGAACCCACACTCAGCTCATTGTCACACGACCTTGTTCCCCAAGTGAGCACGTAGACTTCAATACATTTTGGAACTCATAGTGAGGCTAAAGTACCTCGTTTGTCAGTATGTTCTGTAGGGTCTCCACTACCCTTGTCAGCATTGTGTACCTAAGTAAAAACTCTTTCTGTGGCGATGAACTGTGTGATTCGTGAAATCCTACTGGGATCATCTCATTTCCGACATGTACGACCATTGGCAGGCTTTCCCGGGATTCAGATCAAATGGACACGAAGGGCTAAGCGAAGCTGAGTTTGTGCCTCTGTTGCCTTATTGATATTTCCATCGTGTTCATCAGTTTTACTCTTTAATTTTTTTCTTATTCTTGAGAATTTCATACAGGTAAAATAAAATGTGATCATTTCTGCCTCTATTTCCTTGACTCCAATTCTCTCCCATATCCTCCTAACATCCAGCCCTCCCCCCAATATCATGTCTTCTTAAATTAAAATTTTAATTAAAAGAACATCATCCAACATTCAGGAAGTTGAGGCAGAAGAGTTCCAGGCTGTTTAAAAATAGATTCATTTCTCACACAGTGTAGCATGATTTTAGTTTCCCCTCCCTCTACTCCCCTCAGTTCAGCCCCACCTCTTGTCTGGATCCATTCCCTTTCTGTCTCTCATTAGACAAGAACAGGCTTCTAAGAGAAAAAAAGATATATGTTCTGGGTTTGGATACTACATTTTATTAATTACCACATCTCATACCATTAACATCTCACATATTTGGTATCTACAAAAATACAGATTAAAAAAATTCAGATGAAAACATTACCTGTAGTTCATTTGTTTATAGTCCTCAAGTTAATGAAGAGCCGTAGCTTAAGAACAGTAAGGATCAGCTGGCAGTGGTGGCACCTGCCTTTAATATCAGCACTTGGACGGTAGAGGTAGGCGGATCCCTGAGTTCATGGTCAGCCTTTCCACAGATCAAGGTCCAGGACAGCCAAGGCTGCACAGAGAAACCTTGTCCCGAAAAAATACACAACAACAACAAAACCTCAAGCACTAAAAACCATGCTTCAAAGGTACTGAAGGTCATGTTCTAACTTCACAGGACCTACAGAAACCTACTGTGCGTCTGTTAACATCAAAACCAAAAGCAAGGAAAGCTCCAGTTGTTGGCGAATCACCCAGTCTAGTGATTCATAAGCAATTATTAAAGAGCTGTTCAGAGTAGAATTCTATTCCTGTTTGGCTTTTTAGTAGTATAAATAACTGGCAGACAACCTCCCCCCAATCCTCCACCCCCCAAAAAAACAACACAACTCCTGATCCCCTGACTGCCACAGAGACTAATGATGCTTGTTTCCAACCACCCACAGTGACCTGACTGGCCAGCATCATCCCTTCATGGCAGGCCCATGACTATCCTCAAGATCATAGAAAATGGTCCTCCAGGTCCTGGAAGGGTGAGTAAGGTAGGAGCATAGGAATTATCAGAAAAGCTCCCAGAGGTTAACATTCATACCTGCAGCCCTTAGCCCACCTGAGCTTCATGTATCCAAAGGAGCATGCTCCAAATTCTGTAAACTCCAGGTGGGCGGGCGCTCTCTGTGCACTGAACCTGATCCAGACTGCCCTTCACTAACTCTGGGCAGCCTCCCGGAGCCCTGTTATCAAACACGCTCTAACTTGGCCAGATTTTAGTAAGAATCCCAAGTCCACTTAGAAGCCCTGCACCTTTCATATTTTATCACTCTCAATGACTGGTCAAATTCTATACCTCTGCCTTGCCACCTCATCACCCTGGCCTGCCATCATTAAGAACCTTGTTTCCTCCTTCTACCCTGAACCTCCCCAACCCTGTCTTAGTGTTGTCTCCTGGACTGTTTCTCTTGTACTCAGTGCTAGGCTTGATCTCTTCCATTCCTGCAGCCAGCTCTCTCTCTGTCTCTCTCTCTTTTTTGGGGGGGGGGGCGGGGGGAGACAGGGTCTTACTATGTAGCCCTGGCTGGCCTGAAACTTGTTGTGCAGACCAGGCTGGCGTTTAAGTCAGAGACATCTGCTTCCCAAGTGCTGGGATTAAAGGTGAGTGTCATTCTATTTGGCCAGCTCTATGTAAATTGACATTTCCATATATATCAATACTTTCATGGTAATAAAAGTCAAAATAGTTATTCATATTTTTAAAAATGGGCCCACTTAGCATGTTATAGACAGCAGTATGTGTGCCCCGCAGAATTAAGGGTCTGTTGCTTGTAGTAAAGTGGCAAAGCAAAGGGCATGCCACTTCCTCCCAATAGTTCCTTTCCATTCCTGACCCTTAAACAAAGGGACACACTGTGTGCTCAGGTGCAGTAAATTAGTATACGGAAAAACACGAAGCTGTCCAAAACAGCCATCCAGGAATCATTCCGTTTCCACAGTAAGAGCAGTGTCTTAGTTTAATAATATCTGCTCACAAGGCCACAACATGGAGACCCACTTTTAGACAGTGGCCACGCCCCGAGCACAGTGTTTCGTTTATCACATTATACTGCAACTGCCTCTTTCAAGACCCTGAGCAATCTCGCGGTAGGGACACCAGTCAGGAGACTGGGGAGGGGATTACTCATTCTCTGCGCACAGGCCTGCAACTCTGTTATCACTTGACTGCTGAGCTCCAACACAGAATGTGGAGCATTCTGGGTAACATTTTGGCTCATTAGACATCCAGTGTTGTAAATATGTTTTTATACTTCTAGTGGGCTTGAGGCCAGCCTGAGCTAAGTGAGCTGATACACACACTCTCTCTTTAAAAACAAAAATGCTATTTAATCACATGATCTCATATCAAATCTTCACAAACTAGAACTAAGTGGGAAATCCATGTATTTCAATGAACAGTGGGTTATGAAACAGAAGAAGGACAGTCACACAGAGCAATGCTTCCTCTGACTATTTTGTTTGTTTCTTTGATTATTTGAGACTGAGACTTATGTAGCTGAGGCTGGTCTCTAAGTTGCCATCTGGGGGTAATTCTGAACTCTGAACCCTCCTGGGTGCTGGGATTAGAGGCATATGGGAACATGTCTGGCTCCTCATTTTTGTTTTTATCAAAGCATTGGAAATTGAACTCAGTGTCTGTGAATGCTAGGCAATCCTTCTACCACTGAGCCACATCTCTGGCCAGTTTTGAATAATTTTACTCTCCTTTCTTATCTTCATAAATATTTTAAGTTATTACAACAGTGTTTTCAATGTATATTGCTGCCCCTTAGGAAGAAAACTGGAAGGAGGAAAGGAGAACGCCCCCCCCCCCCCAGTGTCTAGGTATTCAGCAACCTACCTCCCAGTGCAGATGTCAGAGACCCCTCCCCATCCACATGGACCAGCCCAGGCACCTACAGCCCTCTTCCAATCCTACTGAAGCTGACCTATGAAGGTTACCCAGATGCCCTTCTGTATCCCTTGTTCTTTTCATTTCTCCCTTCACTCATGATGGCTCCAGCCCCAAATGCAGAGCCTGAACCAGGCTAAACAAGGGTTTTACAGTTGAGCTACATCTTCACTCTGATTTCAGAGACTAGTGTTTTGCTGTAGTGACCAAGGAGGCCTTGAACTCCTAGGGCTGAGATGGTCCTGTCCCTGCATCTTGAGTAGGTCAGATGACAGGTGTGAGCTATCACTTTCAACTTGGTAATTTTGAAACCCTTATAAAAATCTGGCATAAACATGTAAATATTTTAGGTGTAGATAAACAAAGGGGTCATCTGCCTTGGCTTTCATTATCTTTACTCCAGTGTTTAATGTTACATTCACCCATTCTTTTCTTATACTTCCAGGGAAAGAAACAGGTAATGGTCAATTGACCAAAGTAATATGGAACCATTAATCACTACTATGGAAATGTTATGATTCCCCAGACATCCTCATGTGACATCAAACAATAAGCTTGGTAGGGGAGAATTGAGTATCCACAGGATCCAATATAAATCATTACAGGTGACTATTTATTAAATTCCAAATTCATGACTCCCTAAGTGGAATTACATATAAATCAGGCTGTGTTGGGTGGACAACACGCCTCTGATGGGGAATCAGTAGTTTCTCAGCTGTGTGGACTCCATCTGGTGATTCTCATGGGCACCTGCCATGGCTCTCAATCAGGTTGAGCATCTGTTAGCTATTGTCACTTATAGAACCCCTCAAAACCCAGTGGATTTAAGCCACCACCTCTTACCACTCACTTCTCTTAAGCCTTGGCGTGACATGGAGGCAAGCTGCTAATGTTTCTGGGCTTTTCCAGAGGCTTAGCAATACATCTCAGTGGGGACCTGTTTCTGCATCACTCCCCTTTCTCCTGAGACCAGCAGACATGCCTGAGCCTATTCTGTCCTGCAGGACACTCAAGCATCAGGCAGTACTCTCTAGCCTCTTGAGACCCAGCTTTCGTTCTGTTCTGGCACATCATTTCATTCTATGGCTCCAAGGGTAAAGGGGAGTTTCTCTCTGTTTAGTGAGGAGACCCACAAAATCATAAGGCAAGAACAAAAACAAATTGGAGCCATTCAGGAAATCTCTAAAGGAAAATGGTTAATGGCATGTGTCCCTGGGCTGTGGGATTTCCCAGGCATCTCCCGAAATGTGAGTTTTGGGGTGTGCATGAAGTTGCTTACAGAACGGGTCAGCATTTGATGTTGTTATTTGAGTTAAACCATACCTGTAAGCCTTCGAATGACAGAGAGTATCAGCCAGCCCACCTAGGGCTTGAGAGGGCAAGACCGGACTCTCAGCAGCCTGCCTGCTGCAGCAGGAGCGTGGGTTTTCTGGCTCCGTACTGTTGGTTCTAAGTTAGAAGTTCTCAGCCTGTGAGTTGTGCCCCTTTGGAGTGTCACAGATCAGATATCTTGAATATCAGATATTTACATTATGATTCACAGCATTAGCAAAATTCCAGTTATGATGTAGCAACAGAAACAATTTTATAGTTGGTGGTCACCACAACATGAAGAACTGTATTAAAGGGTTACAGCCTTAAGAAGGTTGAGAAGCGATGTCTAAGGCCTTCAGTCTCCAGTTCGATCTACTTCACAAGCTCTGAGGCGCTGAGCCTATGAGTACACTCTGGCTTCCCTCCATGTGCAGCTTGCCCACAGCACGTGCTAGGACTTCTTGGCCTCCATAATGCCAGGGGTCCATCACTTATAGTCAAACTCATTTACACTTTCCCCCTTTGCCTTTCCTCTTCTTTCTCCTCCTCCTCTTCTCTCTTCCTCCTACTCTTCCTCCTCCTCAGTCCTCCCCTTCCTCTTGTTTTCTTTATTTTGTTGGCTTATTTCTTTGGAGATTTATGACTGGGGGAAAGAGATGATACATATTAACAGACAACATATGGAAAAATGGCTAAACTTTTAAAAATAAAAGTAAAAAGAAAAGAAATAAGAGAAAAAGAGAAGTTAGAAGGTAAAAAATGGCGGTGGCGGTAGGTGTAGGGGTGAAGAGAGTCATACTGATGCTAGAAATAAGAAGACCTTGAAATAGCACCAGAAACAAACATGAATTATGAAAAGCATACAATAATGAAGTCACAGAAATATGTCATCTTCCTGGTTTTTTGAGGCCGTCTCACTGTGTAGCCCAGGGCCTGCCTCAGCCTCACAGGGCTGGGATGATAGGTGAGCACCACCACAGCTGCTTGCTTTCTTTGTTGAAGATTGGTGTTTTTAAATAAAACTTATTGTATGTGTATGTTCGTGGTTCTACTTATCTGTATGTACACACATGCACACATCAGCCTCAAAGATCAGGTGAGGGCATCAAATCCCCTGGACTGAAGTTACAGACTGTTGCAAGAGTCTGTTACCAAAAGTCAGAACTCAGTCCAGGTCCTCTGCAAGAGTAGCAAGTGCTCTTAACCACTGAGCATCTCTCCAGCACCTGAATCATGATTTTTTAGAAGTATTTGCTTAAAGAAACAGGCTCACAAACCATGGTACTCTGAATAGGAATGGCCCTCATAGACTCACGTGTGTGAATGCTTGGCCCACAGGGAAGAGGCGCTGTTAGGAGGTGTGGCCTTGTTGGAGTAGGTGTGGTCTTGTTGAATGACGTATGTCACTGTGGAGGTGGGCTTTGATGTCCCATACGTGTTCAAGTCTGGCCAGTGTGACACAGTCCCCTCCAGCTGCCTTCGGATCAAGATGGAGAACTCTCAGCATCTTCTCCATCATCTTATCTGCCTGGATGCTGCCATGCTTTCCACCATGATGATCATGGACTAAGCCTCTGGAACTGTAAGCCAGCCCCAGTTGAATGTTTTCCTTTATGAGAGCTGCTGTGGTCATGGTGTCTCCTCACAGCAACAGAAACCCTAAGACACAAACTAACTAACAAATTGTTTTGAAAAAAGAAAAAAGAAAAAGAGCTCTATGAGACCGGGGCCCATTCCTTACGGCCCTGCGGTTCTCAGTACCTACCGGCTGCCCTGTGTGGTCTCACCACAGAAAACGTGAGGTGCTGTACCTAGCACTTGGTTTCCAGCCAGCTCTGATTCTGACACTGAGGCTGACTTAAGGAGTGTTCCTTGCCTTCTGAACATCTGGGCAGGTGCCCTTCAATCCACACATGATCAATAAAACCAAACGAAGTTCTGTTCCTCGTCATGCAGGAACTCTGCTCCAGCAGTTTTTACCTCCTGTATCTAAGCTGGATACCACCTGCCACTTAGGTTTTATACTCATTTTATGCATGAGTGTTTTGCCTGGGTATATGTGTGTGCACCACGTGTGGCCTGGCTGGTCAAGGCAAGAAGATCCCCTGGAACTGGAGATACAACTGTATGATTGTTGAGACTTGAACCTGCATTCTCTGCAAGAGCAGCAAGCACTATTGAGCACTGACCCATCTCTCCAGGATCTATAAAATGTTTTTAGTACCTTGAAATTTTTGGAATTTTGAAAAATACCCACCCCTCTTCCTATTACTGGGCTAGGGCCACCTAACCCATGTGGGAGATTTTGGAGAATGCTCAACATAAACATTTTTGAGTTTGTGACAAGGACCATCTTCTTCCTACAGTCTACTTTGAACAAGCTTAAGCAGCACAGAACAAGTTATGGAAAGTTATTTACGGATGCCCTTAAAAAGAAAATTGAAGACATTCACCAGGGAAAGAATCCAAAGTCTTACATTCTTCTAGAAACAAGGGGCTTAATCAGGCTCCCTTAGCTGCCAGCACAGGCTGTGAGCCTACTGAGAGGAGGGGGTTCACTTCTCCAGTGCTCGTGGCTGTTGCCATGTGGTGGTAGAGGTCCTGTCTGGGAAACACTGAAGCAGTGGTTTTCTGAACATGTTCAGAATCTGAGCACGCTCACAGGCCCACATGGGATGGCACCAGTTGACCTCACAGTGAAGCAGTGGGAGTCATAGGCTTCTCTGCAGAGATAGGTTTTTGTCAGAAGGAGTACATGGAAGAGTGCCAGAGGAGGACTTTTCAGAAGCACATGGGGCATGAAAACCAGCACTCATAGGAGAACCATGGTCATGGAAGTGGAGTGTGTCAAAGCGGGTGGGAAGCTCCTTCCAATCCCTCAGAGTGTCAGGTCATGAAACTGGAATGTGCCTGCTCCTACTGTATTCTCCAAGACCTCCCCTATCGTGCTGTACCTGGCTATACAGACACGGCCTGGTCCCCATCTCCTCTGCCTGCAAGAACACAGCTGAAGGAAGACACTGTCACTAAGGTTCTGCATTGCACCAAAGTAAGACCCGCCCTCCCACACCATTTGACTGAAATGTGCTGTTCCTCCTCATTGAAACCATGTGATTCTTTTTTCTTTTTAATTTTTAAAAAAGATTTGTCTACTTATTTTGAGTATGCATATTTCCTTGAGTGTATGCATGTGCGTCACATGCATTCTGATGGACACAGAGACCAGAAGAGGGTGTTGGATCCCAAGGAACTGGACTTATAGGTAAGCCACTTATCCTGGGTGTTAGGAACTGAATGTAGGTCCTCTGAAAGAGCAACTGCTGAGCCATGTCCCCAGTATCCCAGATTTTATTTTTACTGTGTGTGTGTGTGTGTGTGTGTGTGTGTGTGTGTGTGTGTGTGTTGGTACTGAGTATCAAACCCAGGACCTCACTTATGTTAACACATGCTTTACCTGTTAGCATTTAGGCAACCTGCTTCTCAGTTGCCTAGTAACCTATGATGTCATCATGTGTCGCCTGCCAGGTAGACCGCACCTGGCCTTTGCAGTTCAGCTTCGCCGAAGCTATAAATAGACCACTGCCTCTTACCTCTCCCTCTTTCTCTTTCTCTCTTGCTCTTCTCTTGTGCTCTTGCTCTCTTGTGCTCACTTGCTCTCTCCTGCTTTCTCCCCTTTCTCTGTCGGGGCCTCCCCTCTCCCTATCATGTCTCTCTGTATCTCCTTTCTCTCTCTCTCAATCTCCATCCAATACACCTCTTTCATATTATGTGTGTGCACATCATTTCATTACCACTGAAATAAACCTCATGCCCAACTCTTGTATCTTATTGTTGCTGCTATTCTTTGAGACAGCCTTTTGCAATACTGCCCAGCTTGACAAGCACTTAAGATTCTCCTGCTGCAACTTCTCTTGCTAGGCAGTCCTGGCAGGCCAAGGCCTCCCTCTGTCTGAGGCTTGCCTCAGTCCACCCACCTCCATTTTTTCAGAACTTGAATTACAGGCATGTAATTCAATTGCCAAATGTGCCTCTTTGAACTTTTGCGCAAAGGTTTTGCTCAATCCTTGTATCTGAACATTGGAAGGAATTACTCAAAGTGAAAATAAATATTTCCCTCTAGTTCTTTTAAATTGCCATTGCGTATATCCATCGTACATTTTGCATACATCCATTGTACATGGTGCCATGTAGCATAAGAACATTTTTGTATATATATTTTTTACATTAAGTGTATTCTTTCACTTCTTGTCTCATTAGGCCCTTCTGTTCCCCTAGAGGTTAGGGCCTAGATAGTTTTGCTTTTGATTTCATATCATAGAAGACAGACATTTATCTTTATATTTTATTAATATTATATCTAGATAATGTAATAGAGAAATTATTTATAAATCTATGTAAAACCTAGGAACCGTATGTAAAAGAAAACACATGATATTTGCTTTTCTGGAAATGGCTTAATTTATTTAATATGACTATCTCTAGTTGTATCCATCTTCCTACAAATAACATAACTTTCTTCTTTATTTTTCATAAATTACATTATATGTATTTTCCTTAATTCCCAACACAACTGTTAGTCACCTTGCCTGGTTCTGTAGCTTAGCTGTTGTAATTAGTGCTCCAAGTCTTTCTGTGATATGTTGACTTGGAGTTAGGAGTGGTGTAGCTGGGTCATATGCTGACTGTATAAAAATAAATATTTTTAGAAATACAGAATCAAAACGATTATATGGTTGGATTGTGCCCGATTTGCAAGACCCCCAAAAGACGGCCAGGAGTTGAATCCATTTCAAAAGACATGAGGAGCTTTCTATTACAAGTGTGAGCTCGGGCCCACACCTTCACTGACAGAGAGGTTGAGAGTAGAGGCCAGAGCTCAGGGTAAGAGGGTGATTTAAAGGACCCAGTCCCTCCCAGCGCAACCAAGCGTCTATTGGTCCAAACACAAAAGGGGATGTTGCATTTTGAACTGATTGGCTGTGGGAAGGCATCCAAACCATTAACGGTCTGGTTTCCTTTGTTTGGCTTTGTTTGGCTAGGGCAGAGGGGCATCTGGGCCAGCTTCCTAGCAACTGTGGGCTGGAACGAATGCAGTAAAGCTGGTTCCTCCCTGCAGGTGGCTGGACATGTCTCCATCTATCCCTCCTTTGTTCAAGCTTGTTAAAGCTTGTGCTTTAAACTTAAATCCAATAATCCCCCCCAAATTTTTAATTCTCTGGCCTCTCAGTTGTATTACGGTAACAGACTAATATTCAAATGGGAAACATGGAGAGCTCAGTAGTAGACCTCTACGCTGTGTAAAGGACATGGTATTAAGAAAACTATGTCAGCCATCCTAGCACTCTGGAAGGCAGAGGCAGGCGGATTGCTGTGAGCCTGGTCTACAAAGCAAGTCCAGGACAGCCAAAGTTACACAGAGAAACCCTGTCTCCAAAAACAAGCGAAAAAGAAAACTAAGTCATGTATGAATCCCTTTAGTCTGGGTAGAGATTCAAATGTCAAAGTTCACACTGTAAAATCAATAGAAGAGTCCTCGGTTTTGGATTGGGAACATTAAACGCATCGGACTCAAAATCCTACCCTGCAAAACAAAGGCAGCAACAGGAAGTGAAAATACAGACTGCTGTTCCGGCTACATAAATGTAAATTGCAACCCAGAGACCCTCAGGACGAGGAACCTGCGCACCCGCGCTAGCAGGCCCTTCTAGCTTCCCGTCGCTTCCCCTTTCCGTCTTGGTCCCGCCCACCTCTGGCTCCGCGTTTCCGGTTCAGCCCGGAACTGGAACGCTTCCGCTTAGTTCCCCTGTCCCATTAGGTCTCCCGGCTTCTCCGAGGCTGTCATCCGGCGGGTGTTCGAGTTCACGGCCACGCGGCCCGGGTAGGGTCGCTTCGCCCCGTAGGTCGCAGCCCCGACCACCGACTTCGGGCGACATGGCCGGAGCCCGCCGCGGCCGCCAGGGCGTGAGGCCCCCTCCCTCAGCCCGCGCTCCCCGGTGGCCCCTGGGCCAGCGGGCACCGGTGTCGGCGTGAGCAGCCTCCCCGTGCCCACGGGCCCCGCGCTCACGGCCGCATGGCCTCCGAGGAGCCGCCGCCGCCGCCGCCTGCCTCCCCCGAGCCGGAGCTGGCGCAGCTAAGGCGGAAGGTGGAGAAGTTGGAGAGCGAGCTGCGGAGCTGCAAGAGGCAGGTGCGGGAGGTCGAGAAGCTGCTGCATCACACGGAGCGGCTGTACCAGAGCGCCGAGAGCAATAACCAGGAACTCCGCACGCAGGTGCGCGGTCCGCCTCAGCCCCGAGGCCTGACAGTGCCTCCCTGGCCGGAGCTTCTCTGTGGTCTTTGAAGGCAGTAAAGCCCAGATCTGTTTAAAAAAAAAAAAAAAATCACTGGATACCTTTGGAGCGAGCTGAACAGTGCAAGCCAGTTGGTTTGGACGATTGTCTCAGGGCAGGCGTGGATGAACTCCAGCATGGGCTACATGGTCGTGATCGCCTGTCCCGCTAGCAATGGGTGCATTTGTTATTTTTTTTTTTTCTAGGTGATGTTGAATTTTTTGTTGTTGTTTGTTTTTTGTTTAGTTCAGACGGAGGTCCCGTTCAAGGAGGCCTTGAACTCGCTATGTAACGGAGGATGACCTTCAAGTTCAACTTTTAATCCTTCTGTCTCCACTTCCCAAGTGCTGAGGTTGTGGGCTTGCTTTTCTCTCCCACCCCCACGTAGGATTCTTGACGCAGAATCTCACCCCATAGGTCAGCCAGGCTTAGATCCCAAAGTGTAGCCCCAGCTAAACTCAAACTCCTGGCAATCCTGGCAATCAGTCTCCTAGGCTGGGATTTCAAGCACGAAGCAACACCCATCCCAGCCTTTTGAGTTTGCTTAAAGCTGAACTTAGAATCTCATCGCATATCTTGAGCACCCTGTTGTTTATAAAATTTGATGGGTAATAGCAGCAATGAAAGTTAAAAGCAGGAACACACTTTAATTTTACACACTCTTGAGTATACTCCATGTGTAAGGTGATCTGAGTTATCCTCGGGTTCACTTGTAGACAGGTGTGCCTGTCGTAGTTACAGATACTACAAGTGTGTCTCATTTTCATAATATGTAGTAAGGATACATACTTGACAAGGATGCTTAACAAAGCAATATATTTTTACCTTGACCATTGAACAGTTGCATGCTATCCTAACAAATTATTTCTGGATACAAACTAAGTATTAGCTTAATGTTTTCTCCATAATTTAGTTTTTTTTTTAAAAACTACATTTCTAGGCTAGACAGAAATGTCATCAAACGTTGCCATACTATTCTTTAATGTGTGTGTGTGTGTGTGTGTGTGTGTGTGTGTGTGTGTGTGGTGTGTTCATATCTATGTGCACATGGAGACCAGAGAGGGCCATCAGGTGTTCTCTATAGTCCTACCCTGTTTTTTGGGGACAGGGGCTCTTCCTTAACCAGAACCTGACATTTTCTGGATAGCCTGGCAGCCCACCACTCACAGTTCTGGGGTTACAGATGTACTGGAGGCCATGCCAACTTGTTTTGTGGGCCCTGGGATCCAAACTCAGGTCCTTATGGGTTGCACAGCAAGTGCTCTTAACCACTAAGCCACCTCTCTCTTTTCTGTCTGTATTGTACTATTCTTAAGTAAGCTCAGAAAACAACAGCTAGGTTGAAAAGATTTCTGTTTCCATTGTTTTGAATTATATTTCTAGCCTAGAAATTTGAGGTTAGTTTGGGCAATGTAGGGAGACCTGTCTTGAAGAAGAAAGAAAACAAAATCAAAGTAAATAGTAGAGTGCTTGGAAGTATTCAGAAGGCCCTCTTTCGGGTCCCCAACACCTTGATCCCCCAGTTAAATGATGATGATGATGATGATGATCACCCATAGCAGAGAAAAATCTTGCAGCTTGCTGATAATTATAACTACCTTCTAGCCAGCATTCTTTACTGGGAGTATGGAGTGTGGTTATCATTCATCCCAAATCTTTGAATAAGTTTCTTTGGAGCAATAAATAAAGGATGACAAACAGAAAGCCATAATATATGCGGGTTTGAGGATTAACAAGCCTTTTGCAAGTTACTGTGTTTCTTAAGGCAGTTTTTGTGTAACACTGGCTTCTGGGCAACCATTTTGTAAAGTGGTTGTGTGAATCAGGTGTTCCTCAGAGTTCCTATATAAATGTGGTAGGACCTAGGCACTCCAGTTCATAGCAGTGGTGGTGTCAGCTAGTCAGGCCAAGGTACTTGGGTACTCGACCTCCCAGGGTGAAGGATGAGTGAGGGGTGAACTCCAGAGCAGTGCCTCCTCAACATTTCTCACCAATTTGTTTACCTCGGTCTAGCTCCAGTCCTGGTAGGAAGAGCAGATTTTACAATTCATAAAGTGCCCAGATAAACCTGTATATAACCATTCTCACAGCTTTTTCTGTTTTTAAGCTCACTGTTCATTAAGTATTTGGAAGCTTTTTTGTTGGTTTCTTGCATATAGCTCAGACCAAGACCCTGTCAGACTGAGGTGAGGTTCATGGGTGGAGGCAGTTTTCATCCAGTCCTGAGCATATACATACTACTGCCGTGGCCTGCACGGCATGTTTGAAGGGTGTGTCCATGCACAAAGCACACAGAGGAAAGATGCCACCTCTCTAGTGTTCTTGTTTCATTTTGCTGTAGTCATTTAGTGATGAGCGCAAAGAAGAAAAAATACGTACATAAATAGAATTGCTGTGTGTAAGTAAATAATTCCAAGTCACTGAGTGGTAGTAGAGAATTCAGTTCAGATGGAAAAGTGTAGTTTTAAATTGTAGGCAGAACTGTTGGCCTTTGACGCTATGAAGATAAACCTTTTGTTTTAGTTTTTTTCCAAGCTAGGGATAGACTTTGCCTGCATTTAGTTGGACTTTTCTTTCTTTGGTGCTGGGGACTGAACCTAGAACCTCATGATTACTGAACTACACTGATTACAGTGTCCACTACTGATCTTTATCCCTAGATTTTTGAAGAGATAATTTGAATGGTTTGCTTTCCTTCCTTTCCTTCCTTCTGTCTTCCCCCCTCCCTTCCATCCTCCCTTCCTTCCTTCCTTTTTTAGATGGGGTCTCACTGTGTAGCCCTACACTCAGGGATGTACCTGCTGGAATGAAAGGTGTGCACCACCCCATGCCCAGCTGGGATTTTGGTATTTGCCTAGGAGTATGAAAACATCCCTGAGTGGGTCACAGTGGCGTGTGTGGTTAGTCTCAATCATTTGGGACACTAAAGCCAGAGGATTATTTGAGCCTGGGAGTTCATTATCAGCTTGTACAAAATAATGAGATCTGTGTTAAAAAGGAAGAAAAGAAGCAGAAGAAATAAACCCAAGAGTCTGACTTAACCTGTGAATAATTATAGGGTTGCTGAAAAAGGAACCAACTGCTTTGGGCAAAGTCTAAAAGTCTTTGAAAATGTCTAAGAAAAATGTCTTATAACATCCCAAGAATGGTAGAGAGTGCTGTGTGTTACTGGATTGCTTTATGGTTTATTTTTTTCTAAAGCTCTGTTTCCTTTCAGGTAGAAGAACTTAGTAAAATACTCCATTGTGGGAGAAATGAAGATAATAAAAAGTCTGATGTAGAAGTGCAGACAGAGAACCTTGCTCCTTGGTCAACAGGTATATTCACTGTCTAGTGGGGCTACACTAGTACCCTTGGAACATTCACGACACATTAATGTAATGTTTTTAAAAAATAAAAGACAAAATATATAAATGTGAGGAATATGCTAATACTGATTTCTTTTTATGTCACTTTTTTGGGGTCAGTTTATGGGAGACAAAACAGAAATGTATTATAATCTCTAATTTCTTTAATGTTTGTATATGTTTTCAATGCTGCACTAAGTATTCTGTTCTTGTTGGTTGAGTCAAGTTCTCAGTATGGAGATAAAGCTAGCAGGCACTTGCTGAGTGGCTCAGGTTGGTTTCATTTGTACCAGCCTTGGGCTCTCTAGTGCTGCCCTCCCCCAGTATGTCTCCATAATGGTCATACTGCAGTCAGTAAACCTGCTTTTTAGCCCCTCAAATTTGCCTTTGGTTTTGTGGCCAGATTTAATGGGTGCAGTTTTGTGCTCATATTCAGAGTTTCAATGGGTGCAGTTTTGTGTTTGCTATTCAGAGTTTGCAATTAACAGTTAAACATTTCCAAATGCCAATCAGCCATTTCTTTCCTTTTGCTACAGATTATTATTATCAGACATATTATAATGATGATAGTCTTCCCAGTAAAGAGACGGAATTGTCTACACAGCAGAGTCAGTATGTTCAAGCTTCTACTCTTAATTCTAAAGATGAGTCACAAATAGACAATGATAGTTATGCTGATACTGATGTAACAGAATGTGTTAAACATGGACAAGAAGATCATTTCACCTCTGATTCCCAGGTAATAAAAGGCAAACCATGAAACTTGTGGCCCAGAAATTATGGACATAAACAGGATTCCTTGATCTACCATGATGCATACAAGAGTTATAAACAGTTTATATATAGGTTATATAGAGAGCACCAGTTTTGTTTTGTATTTTGCAATAAAGTTTTGCTTTGTTGCCCAGGTTGGCCTTGAACCCCTGAGCTCAGCTGAAGTATAGGAGTGTATCTACACACTTAGCTGTGCTTGCTAAAAACCAGAACCGGGAATATGTTTGTACTTGTGATTGTTTTTCTGTTTATGATTGCCTGAACTAAGAGTATTTGTCAGTATATTTTAACTCAGCCCATGAACCTTGGAGCTCAGTGCGATAACCCAGGAGGAAAAGGTGCTTGTTGTAAAAGCCTGGCAAGCCTGAGGTCATTTCCTAATCCTGGAACCTCTGTAAAAGTAGGAGAGAACCAAGTAAACATGATTTTCTCTGACATGTGTGCTATGGCATTCATGTTCACACTCACACAGGCTAGTAGGGCTTTAAAGGGCCTTGGGCACAAGAACAGTAGTCTGTTTTATATGCTATACCTGAAGCGGCGATTTGTTGTTTGACATGGGGTCTCACTGTATGTGGGCACTGGTATTGAATTCTCAGGCACAAACTGCCCTCCCACCAGAGCCTGCCAACTACGAAGTCCTAGGCATGTGTCCCTAAACTGGCTATACCTGGAAGTAAAGAGTAGTTTTCTCTCTCTTACCTCAGCTGCCAATTCCAGTGCCTGTATAGTAAATACCCCATCATTATTCAGATAGTTCCCAAGTGGCTTTCACATTTGTTTTAATTATGAACTTTTTATGTGATGAATCCCATTTAGTCTATAGTTTTCTCCTCCATCTCTAGTTTTAAAGTGTCTTTATCTTTGAGTATATTGAGCAGGTACATCATTTGTGTTAGAGAATATTCATGGTCTGTGTTATATGGGTGCTTCCTTGTGTTACCACACAGTTAGCTTTAAATAATTGTTGTCTTAAAAGTGCCTTTAAGACTCAGACAGGATTCTGGGGATAATATAGCTCAGTGGTAACAGCACTGGCCTCTCACATGCAGGCCTGTGTCTTCCCCACAGCACCCCAAAACATAACAAAAAAGAAAAAAAAAAATCAGGGTCAAGGTTAAGTTGGAAAACCCTTGAAAATATTGTGATTGATGACCATGTGTTTCCTTTACAAACGGGAAACAAGCTTGAACAGTGCTGGAGCCCACTCTGTGCATCACCTGGTGTGCTCATGTCTCTGCAGGAGAGTGCATCCGCTTTAGCAGCAGAAGGCACGGCCCTGGAAGGGGCATCGCTGGCCGAGAGCTTGAGAGCCGCAGCGGAAGCCGCTGTGTCGCAGACTGGCTTTACGTACGACGAGAACACAGGGCTGTACTTTGACCACAGCACTGGTTTCTATTATGACTCTGTAAGTGTCTCAGGCCTTCTGAATACTGTGGTGGTGTAGTTTTAGCTGCCTGATAGCAAAAATTATGCCCAAGCTGAAGTAAGAAAAGTAAGAATTGCTATTTAAAAGCTATGCTTGAGGCTTGGTGAATAGGCTTCCATCCCTGAAACTCATTCTCCCATGGTCTTATCTGCTAAAGATGCTGTCGAGGTAGTTTTTAAAATTTTGTTGACTGTAAATGGAGATATCCTTCATTTCAGATATCTCCTCTTCAGTTTTTCAATCTGCTTGTGCAAGTTTTCCTCCATAGTTTGAAATTCCACCTCCAATTTTCCAATTTTCTTACACTTTGTCCACTGCAATGTCTTTAGTTTTGTTACTAAGTGTTTAAAGTCAAGATTTTTGTGGGGTAGCGCCAGTATGTTGTTGTTTTCATATTTCATATGCAGCCTTCGCATTCATGCCTTGGCTTTCTGCCTTCGTAAAAGCTTCTTTCAGCTTTTGGTTGATGTGGTCAGTTGAACCCTATTAAATTGTTACCTCATATAAAATACAACACCATAAATAGTGGCACTTTCATTTGATGCAATTGAGATTAATTTTTTGCTCACTAGGGAAAGCAAGACAGACATTAAATGATAAAAAAAAAGGTATTTTTAAAAATTCATCTGGAAATACTATAGTTATTAAAACAAACATTCACTGTTTGAATGTATTTGCTGTTTGGTTTTTTTGTTTCATTATACATGACTAAAACTTATCGTCTTGACTTTGAAAGGAAAACCAACTCTACTATGATCCTTCCACCGGGATTTATTACTACTGTGATGTGGAAAGTGGTCGATACCAATTTCACTCCCGAGTAGATTTACAGCCTTACCAGACCTCTGGCACAAAACCAAACAAAGACAAAAAACTGAAGAAGAGAAGAAAGGAGCTGGGGTTTTGTACAGCAAATGAGGAAAAGGTAATGCTTTCTTGATTTTTTAAATTTTACAGTGTTTTAGTACATTAATTAAGCTACACATTTTTGAATGTAAACATTCTGTGTCACTGTATTTAAAATATGTCAATTAAGGTATCAAATTCTAAAAAATGAGAAAGGTTCAAATGAAACAAATGAGCTTATTTTTAACAAACCAAGTCACTAGAAGTACATGTTTTGTAAAATTTGAAGGAGGCGTATTTAAGTTACGTAAAGTATTTAGTTCAGGAGAACACCGAGAAATTGATTCACTAAGTTGGTTATTGTACAGGTCACCAAAGAACAACAGTTTATATGTTGGCACATACAGATTCAACTTTTTTTTTTCCCCCTTCGAGACAGGGTTTCTCTGTGTAGTTTTGGCTGTCCTGGACTTGTTGTGTAGCCTACACTGGTTCCAAACTCAGAGATCCACCTGCCTATGCCTCCCCAGCCTTGTGCCACTGCACCTGGCTCAGATTCAACTTTTTTAATCGAGTAGTTTCTCACCTATTGCAAACTTACTAATGCATTCCTGGTAAATATGGAATGAGGTCATTAGGGTTGAAAGGGTTTTCGTTTTGTTTTAAATGATTTATTGTTGCTGAGCAGTAGTGACACACCTTTAATCCCAGCAGAGACGAGGCAGGTGGATCTCTGAGTTCAGGGCTAGCCTGTTCTACAAAGTGAGTTCTAGGACAGCCAGAGCTACACAGAGAAACAAACCATGCATGCATGCATGAACACATGGACATGCAGGAACATATGGAGGCCAGATGACCCTCTGGAGCTGGAGTTGCAGTTGGTTGTGAATGGACACTTGGGTCCACTCAGGCACTCCTAACTGCTGAGCCATTTATCCAGCCTTGCTTTGTTTTGTTTTTTGGAAAGAGATTGACTATATCAATAATCATAAAGATGTTTTCATTATGTGGAAAAATTGCATTTCTAGTAATTTATATTTCAAGAAATTAAAGTGAGAGACAATTTCGTTGCTTAATTAACACAGTCATATGTATAAGAAATAGGAAAGAAACGAGGGCCTGAATATACCTTAGTATTGGAGAGCTCATGTTACATGTGCAGGGCCTGGGGCTAGATCCCTAGCATTTCGGAAATTATGCCATATTCAGAAAAAAGTGTGAGTCTAATAAACGTTGAAACGTTGGTTAGTTAAGAACATGATGACATATGTAAGGGAAGGGTGTTTAGATACGAAGATTGAAGAGACTTTTAAGATCAGTGACGATACCATTGTAATTAAAATGTTATTAGTGCTCTTATTTCTTCTCTATATTTTCTGTTCTCAATGGTTTTTTTTTTTGTTTTGTTTTGGTGACAACATCTAAATGAACAGAAAAGTCTCAGTGAAGTACTGAAAATAAACTTTGGGAGCTGGGAAGTGGTGATGGCCACACTTTCATCCCGGGAGGCAGAGGCAGGCGGATCTCTGAGCTGCAGGACAGCCTGGGCTGCAGAGTGAGCTCCAGGACAGCCAGTGCTATGCAGAGAAACCATTACTTGAAAATAAATATACTTTGGTCAGGATTTGTTCCTTTTACTAGAGTCTAAATTTTAAAGGCCCTCTTCTTAGCAATAAGGAGATTGTGAGAGGATCTGTGAATCTGGGTGATTAGAGAAAAGTACTTCTTTCCTTTTTAAGATCCAGCCAGGCTTGGTTCTAGGAAAAACATTTTCATATATGCATACACACGGGTGGGGGGGCAATGTGCGTCACTGTCTGCATATCAGTGTTTTTTCTTCTCTAACAGTCTGTGCCATGAAATCCACATCAAAAGCACCCCAAACAGTTCTACATTTTCCTTCTGTTGTCCAAGAAACAATAATAATAGTAAAGAATAGACTATTGGAACATGCTTTAAAAAAGCATATATGTAGCCAGGGAGATATTTTTGATCCAATTTATGTGGCTTGTAGAGTTCCTAATAGCTTTTTAGCTCCTTGCCCTTGTTCTTGCCCTTGGTGAGTTTGTATTGCTGAGAGTGTATATAGTTTATCACACTCCGAATGTTCATCCTGTCTCCAAACTCGATTTATGCTGCTATTAAAATTATGCTGTCATAAAGTAAATGAACTGAAATAAATAAATAAATAAAATGCTGTCATATTTTGTAAAATTACATGGGAACTCACTTCATTATATACTGTGTGGCAGAAAGAAAATTGAGACTGTTACATACCAACAGCAGCATACCAACTTTGTGCTTCATCCCAGTATAAATGATGCTTAAATAGTATCTGTTGTACAGCTGGTGCCTGTAGTTAGTGACTGAATTACCTTTCATGTGTATTGGAAATTGAACCCATGACCTTGCGCATACCAGACACATATCTCACTGCGGAGATAATCCCTAGCCCATGTATTACGTTCTTTGACAGTCACTCTGAGAGTAAACTTTGTGCTGTGACCACAGAACAAATCTAATGCACATGTTCATTGGCCTGATTTAGTCATTCATTATGCCATTATGCATGCCTTAAACTGTACATAATAAAAGTACGTTTCTAATTTGATATTTAAAATTGTTCATTCTTCATAAAGCATGCCAAAATTAATAATTAAAGGCTTATGGTAGGCTCAATTTTTAGAATTAATGGCATATTAATAGCTCATTTGTATTTTAATCTTCTGTACATTTTTAATTCTGCTAACTGTAAAATGTTCAGTTTAGCAAAATCTCAATGTTGGTACATTGAATAGTTTAAATCTTTTAAGTTTGTGTTATCTTTATAATATTTCTGTGTTTTATATATATTGTCTCATTTAAAAACTTAATAAAAATTTAGGGTTAATGCAGTCTCTAGTTTCATACTATTCAGTGTGGTAGCTGTATATGGCTGTGGACTGAAGTGAAGGTTCTGTGTTTGAGGATATGCTGTATGTACAAGATTTTGAAATAAGTGAATCTATTTTTATTTAAGTTTTTAAATGTGACTACTAGAAAATGTACAGGTATAAACAGGAGTTGCATTAATTTTTATTATGGAGCGTTCTTTTTCTTTCTTCCTTTTTCTTTCTTCCTTCCTTTCTCTTTCTTCCTTCCTTTCTTTCTCTTTCTCTCTTCCTCTTTCTTTCTTTCTTTCTTTCTCTCTCTTTTGTCTTTCTTACTCTCATTCTCTTTCTTTTTCTTTCTCTCTTTCTTTTTTCTTTCTTTCTCTCTCTCTCTCTCTCTCTCTCTCTTCCTTCCTTTCTTCCTCCTTCCCTCCTCCCCTCCCTCCCTTGCCTGAGTTTTATTTGTTAAAACAGCATAGGACACTGGTCATCCGTAAATAGTGTGTAGGTGGCCGTGTCACACCAGTCCGTCTGTCTTCACATTAGCAGAAGCCTTTCCTATGGGGCCTTCACAGGGGCCTGGCCACGTTTGGAAACCTGAGCTGGAGCTGAAGCCTTGGCCTTAGCTGGAGCTGCGGCCTCTGCCTTGGTTTGAACTTTTGGTTGGCAGAGACTATGACCTTTGGCCATGTAGCTTCGAATCTGCTTCCCAATCTTGGGGTGAGCAATGAAAGCTAGATGGCTGAATTTGCGCTGTGGCCCTTTGGCATTTCAGGCTTAATGGCCGCAGGCTTCAGGCCTTGATGGCCTCTGCTCGCGCACTCATTGCCTTTGCCTTGTTTGCCTGCATCTTCTTCAGTCCTTTCTTGTTGTGCTTCTTGGCAAAGCACATGTTCCTCAAGAACTTGCCGCCCACCCCCTTAAGAGAATCGTATCTTTGTGACCGGGGTTTCATGATGCCATTTCTGTGCCATTTGCGGGACTGGTTGTGTGTGGTGTGGTTCTTGGACTTGGCCGTGTTTGCATGGTAACCAGGGCTCCGGTCTGGGACCGGAAGAGCTATGCAGCTTTCTTATAGGCTGTTACTCAAGCCAGAGAACAGGTGATGAGGGCTTGGGCCGGGAATATTGGTGCCTTGAGAGTAACTGGAGGGACGGATTGGGCTATGGAGTGTCTCCCACTTGGACATTGCTCCATGTGATGTGAAAATAGTATTCTAAGAGTGACGGTGTCTCGAAGCAGGCCAGGCAGGCACAGAGTCTTTTGTGTTGGTGTCCAGTATCTTCCTGAGTCAGTGGATTCTATACACTGGTTTAGGGTGCTGACTGCTTTCTTCCTTCTAGGATTTGAGTTCAGGAGATCAGAAAGCCTGCAGTGTTGAGACTATAAATTGCAGTGAGGAAGAAAATTCTGCAAATGTGAAAAAGAAGGCCAAAATAGACGCTCCTCACCACAGCAGTCCTTCAAAGCTCACTGCTCCAGTTAGTGGAAGTGCTATAGAGTCTCCTGTTGATAATAATCCAGCTCCATCTAAGGATGAGAAAATCAGAGAGAGTGAAAGTGAACCAGAGGAAGGTGAAATTACAGACTCTCAGAGCGAGAGTAGTTACGATGGAGATAGTACCAGTGAGGACAGGGAGTCCTCAGAAGAATTCGAGGATGAAGGTTCGTAAGTAAATAATACACTCTGGTCATAAAAGAGCAGAACAGTGGGAGTGTGCTAAATAGAATACCTGCCTGAGGGCATACCATTATTTGGATGGCTTTGAAAAGTACATAAATGTCACTGTCAGCTTTGAGGAGTTTAGACATGAGAAAACGATCAACCCATTGACTTAAGAAAACTGCAGTGTATTGAATAGCTTCCATAGAACATAAAACTAAACCTTCAATCCTAATACACATTCAGGCTCTGCTGTTTGTGCTCTGCTTTTGCAATAGAAGAGGAAAAAGTAAATTGCCATTAAAACCATAATTCATGAAGTCACTTGGTCATTCTAACATGTTTACTTGATCTGAAGATACAAAACACAATATTTTATGTAACCCAGTCTATGCCCACCCTGGCTCTTAATAAAGACTCAAAGACCTTCTATTTATTAAAATCTTTAGGCATTATGGCGGGTCAGATATTCAGCTATTCTAACCCAACAGTACTGGCTTGGCCTGTGTCCTTCCACATGGCCTGTTATCCGCCATCTTAGTTTCACCCTGGCAGTCTTCATTTGTGTCCTAGTGGCCACTCTCTGACTCCTTACTTGAGACATTCTCTCTCTCTCTCTATTTCTCTTCTCCCTCTTTTCCTCTCTCTCCCTCCCTCCTGTCAGCTCCCCAAATCCCACCTTAACTCTAGCCCAGCTATTGGCCGTTTGGCTCGTAATTTAACCAGCCAAAAGGTGATGGAGAAAAATGTTTACAAATTATACTAAGGCAGGAGATCCTTCATAATAATGATAGTACCAAAGTTTGGCCTGTACTCAGCTCTGGGTACAGAAACCAGCATTTGAGTATATAGGGATAATCTTTACACAGTGCACAAGAACGTCACTCCAACAATTTTGCAGTTACAGTAAACACATTTTTTTCTTTTCTCAATAGGAAGTTATCTACTTTTAAGAGTTTTCTATTTTTAAGAATTATCTATTTTTAAGTTTTCTTGACCTAAAATAATTGGAAAATGTGTTCAGGATATTTTTCAAATTAAAAAAAAAATTGTTTTAAATTACTATTAGAAATGTTATATGTGTTGTATAGTTTGTGTTGGCTTCTGGCGGGACTCTGAGCTGGCTGGCAGACATGACTCTAGGCTGAGGGTCATGGCCTGAGCCCGAAGGTCCAAGTGTTTGAGAATTGAGCTACGGCACATCCCGTAGACCAAATCCAAGTTGCAACATCATTGAGGGGACTCTGGCCAGCACGAGGGTGGCTGGCATGGTTCTGGCAGGCCTTGCCCTTCTCCTCAGTTCTCTGCCTCTTGCTAAAAACCACTAGATTACATTTCTAAAGCTAGCCACCAAGTTCTGTTCCTTTATTTGGCCACTTCCTCCTCCTGAGGCTGACTACCAATGTCTAGCTATCAAAGTATTGAAGTCCAACAATCTAAAGCTCCCTTTGGCTCACCTAATTAACATGCCCGTTAAACACCTCATTCTAATATGGGTTTATCTTTATAAACTGCCATTTGCCTATGGGTCATGTTTGTTTCCTCTCTATCCAAAGGCAGTCCTTTGTTCCTCTCTGGGACAGACATCCCTGCCCCTTCTTCCTTGTCCCCTTCCCCATTGCTCTCATCCTCTGTCTCCTTTTTTATGTGCCCTTTGTTTCTCTGGGGCAAATAAATCTCCTTTGTGCAGAGACCTTGGTCTTTGGGGTCCTAAGCTGATACTGTTCCTTACAGCTACTCTAATGATAATAATAATTATAACAATACACCTTACACACACACAGAGAGCAGAATTTTAGAAATTTTTTGTTTGTTGCTATACTGGATAATGAACCCAGGATCTGACATAGTCTAGGCAGTACTCGACTCCTGAGCTCTGACCAATATAATTCTATTTTATGGATGCCTCCTAGTTATCTGTGTGAAGAATTAATTTTCATGGAACTTAAATTAATGTTTCCCTACCTCTTACCTTGGTAGATGAGGAAAAAATTTGGCCCCCCTGTATTCGGGTGATCGTCATTAGATCTCCAGTGCTGCAGATGGGCTCACTTTTCATCATCACAGCTGTAAATCCAGCCACGATTGGGAGGTAAGGGTGTTCCAGCGTGTTGCCTCTGAAGGTCTTTCACTTATTTCAAAAAGGCGGATGAGCAGTATTGTATTTAAAGCATTGCTCCATGTGCTGTAGACACAGGAAGGACTAAAGCAGCATCTTTATCCAAAGAAAGCACAGTCTAACATGAAAAATGATGTGAACAAATATATGGAAGCACATAGGCTGTGGAGCGTGAGTGTGGCAACACTGTGACCCGGTCACTGTCATTGCTGTCTTTCAGCATGTTCTCAAAATTACTGTTCACTTTCCTCACTGTTGCAGAGAGAAAGATATGGAGCATACTGTTCGGATCCCTGAAGTTGGTGTGAGTAAGGTAAGGCCTTTACTCCGAATTGACCCCTAAGAGGGTCGTGCTGCATGTGGGTGGCTTTCCCTGTGTCCCAGCACTTGGTAGGCAGAGGCAGGAAAACTAAGCATTTGGGAACAGTGACACATAGAGAGTTCCAAATAAGCCTGGGCTACACAGGATCCTACATAAACAAACAAACAAACAAACAAATAAAACAAAAAGGAAACCCAAAATCATTTTTGTAGAAAACTTAAAACTTTTTCTGTTTAACAAGAAGGTTAGTAGTTTAGTAACAGTGTCTCTTTCAGTGTTTGAGAAAAGGTCTTTATCACAGTTTGAAAATTATGGGACTTTTGGATTTGGGTTTGGCTTAAGACAGGGTCTCTTGTAGCCCAGACTAGTGTCCAGCTCACTAAGTAGCAGGGTCTTCCTTAAGCTCGTGGTTCCTCTACATCTACTTCTTAAGTACTACATAGGCATGGGCCACCGTGCTTGGCCAGGGGTTTTGTTGGGTTGTTTCATTTTGTGACAGCATTTTCCTCCTCTTGTTCCCAGGGTGCTCAAGTAATCCGGCCCCAGCCTCCTGAATTAGTAGTGTGTATCACCATGCCTGGCTAATTATGGCCCTTATAAAAGTCTGACACCAGAGTTACAAACATGGATTAATTTAACTTAAATAGTAAATGAGTATCCAATTAACTCATTTATCGAGTGAAGTAAATATGGCAGTTCAAAAATAATTCCAACCGTGATTTAAAGCAGTTGCTTTGAATCCTGTTGTTTTGCAATCCATGGTAATTAACCTTTTCTATCTCAGGATCCTGTTTTCAGCTTTTCTCAAAGTTTCAGTGGCTTCATGTTAGCAACAAAAAGTTATGTTTTCAAAACAAACAGAATTGCAGCTTTAAAACAGAAGGGAAAGGGCTTCTGAGGCTCTTCATGCATTTTCTAGCTGTTTTCACTGTCTCTGTGTGTTGCTGTTGAAATTGAACTCAGAACTTTGTGAATAGTAGGCAGGCATCTACGCCTATGCCTCTCAACTTTATTCTTAATCAAGTAATGTGACCCTCACAGAGACTTTCTATGATTTTTGTCTTTTAAGAATGGAATTTAGGTCAAACTGCTCTACAGAGTGAGTTCCAGGATAGCCAGAACTACACATAGAAACCCTGTCTGGAAATAATAAAACAAAAGAATAGAATTTATTTCTCATTATTATTAGGAAAGTTTTCCCCAGTATGCGTTTGTAAGCAGAGAATCCTCCTACCCTGGTCACTTAATTTGTGTTTACAAAAAAAAAAAAAAAAAACAAAAAACAAAACAAAAACTCCACAACCTGTAACATTAGTAGTAAAGAACTTGTTTCTCTTATTTCAGCTAAGCTAAAATGCAGAGAATTGTGTTTTTTGTTTGGTTTGGTTTGGTTTGGTTTGGTGTTAAAGTAACATCTAGTAAGTAAGTGGTGTAGGAAACAGCAGGCTGATGGCACATACAGCAATATTTCCAGGTAGGTGAAATCCATATACTGATTTTCAATTTACTTTCAGTTTACCATGAAAGAAAACAGAAACAAATGCTTAAGCATTGAACAGAATGCTTTATGAGTTCTAAAAATACAGTAAAATTCACACATAGGTAATTTTGACTAAGTTTGAAGATTCTTGTGTATTAAGCAAATTAAAAAGGCAGACAATGATGGTCATCACAAAACCATGACAGCATTTATTTACGTTTTGTACAAATGTATTTTCTCCAACTCCATTGTGATTGTCAGTAGACCAATGAGTCAAAGATATAGTCAGTTTACCATAGAGAGAATGTCATAGCTAACATTTGAAATGCCATCGCATCTTTAGAGTAATATATGCAATAAAAATGTAAGGCCAAGACTGAATTTTTATTCACATATTTATTAAAAATTGTTCCTTGTCCCGTCCAGCAGGAGTTCAGCGAGTTCCTAAGGAGGGGCGAAAAGAATGAAATAGAGACAAGGAGACACAAAGAATGAGAGCAGGCCTATAATCTGATCTCGCTCTCGTTTATTTGAAAAATTTCACACAACTTTATAGGGAGAAGGCAGGAAGGGAAAATGTGTCAGCAATATAGTTTACAAAACATAACAGGGTGATTAATGATGATGCACAACACTGCAAGAATGTTTACTAAAAGAGATACTACAAGAGTGTCAGCTAAGATATCTCAAAATGTCTAGCCTGACGCACAGATGTCTCATAGGTTCCAGAAACGTAAATAAATCTCTCACCTACGACCTTGTTGGCAGCTGTCTGTAACTTTCCACTAGCTGGCCTTGGCTCCTGGCAGTTTCTCTTGGTAACTTAGTTAAGAAGAGTTTTTTAGAGTAAGATTTGGCAGTGAGAAAACATTTGAAATCATTTAAAACATTGAAGTTATTCTAGATATTCTAAGTACAGAAATACGTAGGCAGAGGAACTCAAGTAGCTGTTACGGGAAGGTTCTCGGGGCTGGAGAGATGCTCAGCAGTGAGGAGCACATACTACTCTTACAGAGGACCTAGCTACCCACATCAAGTGGCTCACCCCCTCGGTAACTCTAGTCCTAGAGTTTGGGCATCCACACAGACCCCTCCCCCACAAACCTATACACATACACATAATTAAAAAAATAATTAAAAAAACTTTTTGTTAAAAAGATTTTCAGGAGAAACACAAAAGGAAATTAATGGTAAAACTTCATTACATATTCCTAGATTAATAGAAATTTTAAATTCTGACAATAACCAGGTTTGGTTAAGGATGTTTTAAAGCAACAAGAATTTTCATAGACAATGGGAATATAATTGGCACATCCACTTTCAAAAGCAATATGGCAGTATTTAGTTTAAATTTGAAATTTGCATATAGGGGCTGAAGTCAAGATGATTTATCACGTTAAAATGCTTATTGCCAAGCCTGACAACCTGAATTTGATCCCTAGAAACTAGACGGAGAGAAACGGCTCCCACAAGTTGTCCTCAGTCTTTACACACACATTCTGGTATGCCCACACCCTGAAATGCCCACTGTATGCCTAGTGTACAGATGGTTATAGTCGTCTGTGTGGATGAACAGGATGGGAATCAAATGCTGGACTCTGGAAAGCAGCCAGTGCTCCTAACCACTGAGCCATCTCTCCAGCCTGACCAGAGCAATATGTTAAGGATAACAATGCCCTAGAAAGCCTAGATATCCAGGTTGAGATCATTGACTGTTGGGTTATTCATCTAATGGGTGAACAGAGTATAGTCGTACCCACGACTTGGACTTCATGGCAAAGTGCTCAGCTTACAGAACACAGCTGCAGAGTGTATGAATAAAGCGCTCTGCAGGAGGGGCAGTCCCTTGTCTTGAAGATCTGGGCACTTGCTTCCTTGAGAAGTTCTCGAGTGGTTCAAGTCGGTGTATGTTGAGAACTGTGACGATATGCAGTGAGAGTAGTCAGGGAAAAAGTCAAATAGCACAGGGTAATCTTACCTATGTTTTAGAAGTAGAAGAGGCAGGGTATATATTTTTTCATCATAGTTAAAGGTGGAAGTAAGCCTCCATATGCATACCTGTAGCCAGCCTTTTGGCTACTTTATCGGGTTGTTTTTCCTTCCTCCTTACACCATCCCTAACGCTTCCAATACCCAACATTAGATAGGAGAGAAAGGTTGTTAGATGACTTCCTGCTGATTGGGGCCTTGAGTTCCTTGGGGCAAATTTGATTGTCATGGTCAGGGTATCTCCAAACAGCAACAGCAGCAGGAGCAGCAACAGCAGCCTCTCTTGCAGCTCTGGCATTTATATCCCCTCTGAAGAACCCCTAGAATTCGAAGCATAAACTATTTTCAGCTGGCAGAATCATGCCCCTGCCAGAGCACAAGATAAATCATAGTCGGCTGCTGTGGACAGTCTGAAGCAGCCCCATATTCCACACCTGAGATTAAACAAAACAGGGCTTTTAAAGAAGCAAAAATTCTCACTACATCTACTAGAGACTTTTAATAATTTGTGTTCATAGAAAAGCATTAAGAGAAAACATGTGAAATGATCAGAGACTAATGTCCACACTATTGTATTAGTGAAGTTAGCTCCGGGTTGAAAATGTGATTCTTTGTAATTGCTTGGTTGTTTTTCTTAAAGTTTCATGCAGAAATTTATTTTGACCGTGACTTGCAAAGCTATGTCCTTGTGGATCAGGGCAGCCAGAATGGTACCATTGTCAACGGGAAACAGATTCTTCAGGTGAGTAACTATGTAATGTTTACCTGTACTTCCTTGTCCAAGCTTAGGTCCTAATCATTATAGTTATCATTTGGTTCAGATCAGAGGTCAAGCCTAGTGTAACCTGGTTGGAAATTTCCAGAAAGGGCTAGAAAAAATGTTCAGTAGATACTGGTCTGTTGAGGTTTGGGTTCTAATTATGTTTCTGTTGGTGCTTTTAGGTATGAATGTATCATAAATCTTATTTAGATTATATATTCTTTTAAAAATTGTGTGTGTGTGTGTGCGCGCGCGCGCGCACGGCCACATGCGGAGTCCCTTCTTCCTGCTGAGCCGTCTCACTGGCCCAGGACTGAATATTCATATAAGCAGCTTTGGTGGCCCCCTTGTCCTGTGTGCTGCTGTAAATCCAGCCCAGGTTCCTTCTGTATGTCAAACAGATGCTCTCCCTGCAGTGGACCACTAGACATCCCTAACCTGGCCTTTTCTTGTCTTAATAGAAATAATGGTAAACTGGGAATTCCCTGAAAACCAGAATACCCTGACAAAGTGACTTAACCATGGTGAAGAAGGCAGCACTGTGAAGCGGGTAATCACCCGCTCCATATTGTGTCAGACTTCAGGAAGAGAGAGGAGAATTGCTAGCGCTAAGCTCAGTTTCTCCTAGTTGTTCAGTCTAGGACCCCAGCCCATGGCATGGTGCCACCCAAGTTCAGGTGGATCTTGCCACCTCAGTTAACCTAATCTAGATGATCCTTGACAGACATGCCCCGAGGTCCCTGTGAACTCTATATACTTCCACGGTGTGCAGTAAGTGACTAGATCCTGTCCAGTTGATAATAGAAACCATCAAGGAGACCTTGTTCTTATGCATCAAGAATGAAAGAAGGACTTAAATTACGAGAAAAGCCTAGTAGTTAGAGATTACTTACTGTGAAATCATGAGGACCAGAGTTCTGATCCCAGTGCCTGTGTAACAGCTGTGTACCCACAAACCTGACCCCACCCCTGAGCAACCTCTTTTATCCAACATGCTTGCATATGTGAGTATCTGTGTTCATGTGTACACAATGTAAAGCCATTTTTTTAAAGAAGATAAAAAGGTGATCACTTCTTACCATGTAGCTCTCCTCTGATTATGTGTTCTGCTAACAGACTGAAGTTTGAGTGGACTGGTGCGAAAGAGGATTGGTGGGCTTTGATAAGATCAGTATTATAAGTAGCTTTCGGGAAATATTATCAGGGATTGTGGGGGAGTCCAGAGTTCCAGATAAGTATGTGTTTTGCCACTAAGCTACTGTCATGGTCCTAGTAGTGTTTTTCAGGGTCCATCCCTCAAGTCATAGAGGTGGGCTGTGTCTCCTATTCTGAATATGTCTCTACAGTAATGTAACTGTGACTACTTTGTATTTCTGTTTCATTAATAATTTCTCATTTAGCCAAAAACTAAATGTGACCCTTACATCCTTGAACATGGCGACGAGGTGAAAATTGGGGAGACTGTCCTGTCCTTCCACATTCACCCCGGCAGTGAGACCTGCGATGGCTGTGAGCCAGGGCAAGTCAGAGCGCACCTTCGCCTTGATAAAAAGGACGAACCTTCTGGTACGGGAGGCATGTTCAGTGTGGGTGTGAGGAACACCTTTCAGAACCCTTTAATTCACTGAGTGTTTAAAATGCAGCGGTGGCCTGGCCCCTCTGTGCCCTTGAGCCACACTCCCACCCTCACCTCGCACTGGCGTGGGCTGAGTAGTGGCTACACAGCCGGGGCCTAGTTCCTGTGGCTACTGCAGACAAGATGCTGTGCTCTTCACTGAGTGCAGCTCAGGGCCAAGAAGCACCACTCGGATTTTGTCTGAACGAGCAGGGAGGGCTGGTCAAGGTCCTTTTAGAATTCTATTTGTGAATTGACTTTCCGAACAGTAGGTTTCCCGAAGGGGTTTTCATACATCCTTAGTGTTGGTTAGCCTGACTCCCCACCCTCCCGCTCCTCCCACACTCCCTTAACTGTTCAACTTGTCTTTCCTGTCATATATGCTCTACTTTTCTCCCCTCCCTCTCATGTGCCCTTTCTGCCTCTTGCCGATGCTCCAGGTTAAATGTACAAATTTACCTTTCCTTTTAACATAGCAGAGAGAATGTGGAACATTTTGTCTTTCTGGGCCTGGGTTAGATACCTAAGCATATTTTCCACTTGCTGATGAGTGGATAATAATAATATAATTTTTATACTACTATAATGAAATGTAAGATTATGATTAAGATTATGAAATCTGCAGGAAATGGTTTGAACTGGAAAATATACTAAGATAAACTAGTATTTTTTTTTTTTTTAGTAAATATTAATTTTCTGTAAAGTCTGTCAAATTCAAACAGTTTTTTCTTTTAGTTGGTCCAGCATTAAGTAAGGAGGAAAAAGAGTTGGAAAGAAGAAAGGCACTAAAGAAAATAAGAGTAAAGTATGGTTTGCAGGTAAGGCTGTGGAGTAGTGTTTCATTTGTTCAGTGGACCAACATTACATATAATTAAGTACTACTTACCACAATTAACTTATTAATTCTGCAGTTCTGGAGTGTATAACTTAACTGCTAAGGTTGGAGTTGAAATGTAGTAAGCTACATTTTAGTAGACAGTTCTGGTTTCCAAAAAAACATTCATTGAAATACTAAAATGCAGCAAGAGCAGATGCATAATTGTGTGGAATACAGAGGAGTTCAGAAGTAGGCCGTGTGTTATAAACAGAAGGTTTAATTTTTAAGTCAATGTAAATGTAGCGTGATGGAGAAAGGAGGCCTGTCCCCCTTCCCCAACAAAAGGTGCTAGAAGGGTTGCATGGCCTTATGCAAAGATCAGAAACCAAAGAAAGAACAATAAGAACAAAATCCGTGTTGTTCCACGTTATGTGCCTTGTACAAAATGACCTAGATGAAATCTGTCTACACTGATGTAGATGTAGAAATGTAAAGCATGTGCTTGTGAGATAGCTCACTGGGTAGAGGCGCTTGCTGCCAAGCCTGAGGTCCTAAGTTTGATCCCTGAGACCCACATGGGAGAAGGAAAGGAATGAGTCTCAGAGTGTCCTCTGACCTCCATGAGGTGGATTGGCACACACGTGCCAATACACCCAAAATGCTGGCTGCTGGAAATGTAGCAGGATCTTTAAATGTGAAACAAAAAAACTTAAAACCGGTAGAAATTTTCTGTCAGTACTACTAGCTGTTGAATTCAGGGCCTCTGGCATGCTAATAAGGGTTGTAGCACTGACCCGTATCCTTACCCCCAGGAAATATTTCTGAAAAAGAAAAGATTAGTTTTCTGGGTATGATGGTGCACACCTTTAATCCTAGCCCATGGGAGGCAGAGGCAGGTGCATCTCTGTGCGTTCACCCTGGTCTACAGAGTGAGATCCAGGACAGCCAGGGCTACACAGGGACACCTCCCATCCCCAAAGAAAAGTTTATTTTAACTTAAAATTCCTGGGAGACATAGTCCATTAATGTTAATGTTGGGAAAGGCAACATGGCAGGACCAAGGATCTGCTCACACAGGAAATGAAACAAAGCCCTTCCAGGAGACACACATACTCCTTCCAGCAACATTCTGCTTGCTAAAGGTTCCACACCCTCTCAAGCAGCACCACCAGTGGCGACATTTATCAAACAGGTACACCATGTTTTTTTAAAAAAGCTACTAGATTTTAACAAACACTTCCCAAGGAAGATACATAGTTGGAAAGTAAACACATGAAAAAATGCTCACTAAGGAATGTGGGAATGTGAAGGACCACAGTGAGACACCAGTAAGCATCTGTAGAGCGCTGTGGAAATATTAAGCTGACTGTAGACATCATTGGAAGGTTATGAGGACGCTGGAGCTCATGGCTGGTAACACTTCCAAACTGAGGATTCAGATGTCTTTTAAACATAACCATACTGTAGTCTTATAGTGAAGTACTATTTATCAGCTAAAAGGCGAGGACTGTTGAAACAGGGTGTAATGAGTGCCACTGCCGTACCTGGGTGCGTCTTTATTCTGAGTATGTCATACTACGTCTGCTAAAATTGTGTGTCCTTCCTGGGAAATCATTATGTTCTTTATATCCACCACCTGACACAGGACCTGACCACTCCATCCTGTGAGGATGTGTGGGGTAGTGACGGAGTCATAGAGACGGAGTTACATTAAAGCAAAAGCTGTTCTTCTCATTTTAAAATGACTCCTTGTTTTTTATTTCTAAGAAACAGGAGTAAACTATGTTGGGTTCTTTGGAATCCTTAGAGAAAGGGGGAAGCGGATTTTTTTCTCTCAATCCCAAGAGTTCAGATCTTATTATTATGTGTTCATACCTGGTGTCGTGTGGGCACACATTCCACAGTGCCATGTGGAGATCAGAGGACAGCTCTGTGAAGTTGGTGCTCTTTAATTTCTATGTGGGTTCTGGGGCTCAAGTTGCCAGGCCTGCAAGGCAAGTTCTTTGCTTCCTTGAGCACTTGTTCATGTGACCACAGATGGCCGTAACAGTCAGTAAAACCTACACTGGCTTTTCAGCATGTTACCTCATCGTCTTTTTGTTTATTTTGTAATATCACCTGAACAGCATGGATCGAGGATAGCATGTCTGATAACGGGTGGCTTAGATAGCCGTTTATTTTCATTCCTGTCTACAGAGGCTCTACTGAGCCATGTTTACTGTTACATTTTTATTTGTTTTCTTTCTTTCTCAATTAATGGTTTGTGATTGTTAAGAATACAGACTATGAAGATGAAAAAGCGTTGAAGAATCCAAAATACAAAGACAGAGCTGGAAAACGTAGGGAGCAGATTGGAAGCGAAGGGACTTTCCAAAGAGATGATACGCCTGCATCTGTCCATTCGTGAGTGTTGACTGATAACCTCTAAGACAGTTCTTGCTGGTCAGTCTTCTCACTTAGTAGTTTTTTTTTTTCTCTTGGTAAAGTGGTTTTGTTAATAAACATGAAAAATGTGATTTTGAGGTCTATAATGTTACCACATTTATATATTAAATTAGCTACATTGTTTTTCATTCTAGGTTGAGTCAATTGGAATCTTCCATGCAGAAATGAAAATTATGAAATTGTGATTGGTCTCTTTATTTCTCAAACTATACTATTTGTGCCAGGTTTAATTCATAATCACAGTTGCCAGTAACTTCCTTGTGCATAAACTGGGACGTCCTACTGTGAAGTGTAGTAAGTGTTTCAAGTTAGCTGCAGTAGGCAGAGGGCGATTACTTTAAAAATAGACAGCATTTCTTATGCAGAATAAGATGAAGATTACATTAGATTTAAGTTAGAAGGCAGAAATAATTGAAGCACCTTCTCCTGCTTTCCTTTATAAAAAGAAGCTGAAGTAGCACCCATACACCAACAAAGTAAAAGTACAAGATCAAAACCCTCACATTAGAAAATCCATCACATAGAATGCAAATAGGAAACAAGGAGTTCTATGTCCCCTTTTTATTGGTGCATTCATATAGACAGAAAAGCACCCTGTTCTGTGCTGACTGTTCAACCTTGGCATACTGTGGAAGAGCAGCACATGCATATTTGACCAGTGAAACTCACTGCCCTGTTCTTCCCAAAGTCAACCACCATCCTGATAGCAACAGCTTTCGTTCAGTACAGTATTCACATGGTATCTGTATTCTTTTTGTCTTATGTAGCTTTGCTTAGTAATATTTATTTTCATTGCTGTAGAACTTACTTTATGAATGTCCTCAGTCTGCCTCCAAGTGTGGACATATGAAGTGCTTATGATATGTTGCCATTGGGCTACATTTTCCATTAGGTAGCATCTATAGAGTAAAATTTGTGTCCCACTTTATGAAGTATTGTCAAACTGGTAGCTTTACCAGTTATTTTTATACATGAGCTTATTGTATATGTGGCCTTTAAAAACCTTTTATAAGTCAGTTATCACCTTAATTTTTCTTTACAGTGAAATTACAGATAGCAACAAAGGCAGAAAGATGTTGGAGAAGATGGGCTGGAGAAAGGGAGAGGGCCTGGGAAAGGATGGTGGAGGAATGAAAACCCCGGTAAGACTTGTGCTTTCTTTCATTCCTAAACTCTTTAAGTAGACACTGCTTTGTGTAGTAATGAGCCAAACGCTGCCTAGAGCTGGGCCTATAGTGGTAACCCAAGAGACACGGGTAAGGCCTTTGTTGTGTTCTCCTTTAATACGTGTGGCTTCTGTTTGCTATTTGTGCTTTGGGAAGGCCTTGTTTAGATTTTTTTTCTCCCTTAAATCAAGAGTATTAAAGTGTTATTTCCTGAACCGAAGGTTTTCTTGTGTTTTTAGTTGTCTGGGTTTTGGGTTGTTTGCTTTACCATGTTGGGCATAAACCCAGGGCTTTGAACATGTTAAGCAAGCACTCTTGCCAGCTGCCCTCACTCCTTTTCACATTTTAAAATGACTTTCATACTAGTCTGGTGCTGAGCATTGAAGGGACAGTTGCTGTTGGTTTACACATAGGCGGTTCTACATTACCTGGAGAGTCTGAGAGCCCAAGAGCCCCAGCGCATTTCAAGAGCAGTACAGAGAAGAATGTCTAGAAAACAGTGCGCCAGTTAAAATCTGTAGTCCCATAGTCGATGGGAGGAAACAGTTATTTAGCGCACGCGTGCACACACACAAACCCTTTATAAAGTAACTTGACAGTAGAACTCTTGTGGGAATTGATATCTGTCAAGACTGATGGACCACTAGCATGGACATGATGCTAATAATTTTTAATTGGAGCATGATGGAAAGAATGGTTTTATACTTAGACCTGAGTTTGTATGCACTTTATCACTGAGTCTTTGGGCATGTTTGAACTGATACTGCTTATGTAAACTGGACATGGTAAGAACCATTCTTTAAGAGTGTGCTGTACAAAAAGCCCCTAAGCTTGACATAAGCCACAATCTCTGGTAACTTCCTCGTCTCCTGATAGGGAAGTCAACAGCAGTCAGGTTCCCTCTCTAACTCTGCGTGTAGCACTAGACACCGAACCCAGGGCTTTGTGCATGCCATGCAGACACTCGAGCGTCTGGGGACTTTCCCAGGCCTCTTCTTCCTATTTTAATGCTTAGTCCTCTTGTGCATGTACTTGAGGAGCTAGGGTAAGAGTCCTAACTATGTTCGTGGCCTTTACTTTTGGTTAGTATGAAATGATCCCATTGTGTTCAGCCTGTGTCTGTGGGCTGTGAGCAGGACAGCATAGCTATAAATGTAGCCTAAACAAAACATAAACTTACATAAAACATAATGGACTTTTTATTGTTCACTTTTTGGGTAACTTGCAGTTTCAGAGCATGAACTTTGTATATAAGAACATTCATCACAGTTGAAAAGGACAAGAAGCATAGAGGTTTGATGAAGGCTGTTTAAGGAACGTTTTGTTTTTTTATAGTGTTGGCTGTACTTAGGTCTGGCAAGCCAATGCTAACAAAATGAGCTTTAAGCTCCATGGGAAATAGTACATGTATTCCTGTATGTTTTTATGCATTTTACACATTTTCTTTGCATGAGCCATTAATAAATCAAAGAATTCTAGTTAAACGTTTCCACACAGCAGCATTTGGTATGTTTAGGTTCTAAAACAGTTCCTTTGCTTAACTTTCATAACAGATCCAACTTCATCTTCGACCGACACATGCAGGCTTGGGAACAGGGAAGCCGTCCTCCATCGATGATGTTCACTTTCTCCAGAGTAAGAGCAAAAAAAACTGGGACAAAGCACGAGAGCGGTTTGCTGAAAACTTCACAGAGACGAAACCTCTAAAAGACGCCCCAGGGGCTGTGCCGTGGGTGAAGGGGAGTGCAGAATGAAGGCCCATCACAGGAAAGATCAGAGCTTCAGAAACTAGAGTGTGAAAACTTGATTGTAGATGTTGTGTCCCTAAAAGTCAGAAACAGGAGGAACTCTTAAGACGGCCCTGACCATACTTTTGTGGGGACGTGTGGTTTGCAGCTTGTAGGAAGCGGTTTCTAACTACAGGAACTGAGTAGACTCGTGCAGCAAGTGGACTAAAGTGCACAGGCACAGCTTCCAGGCTTTTGTTGTTCTCTCCTGTGACTTACCACACCTGTAGAGGGCAGTTAGCCATGCGTGCAAAAGTGAAATAACCACTAATGACGTCAGTGTACATTTGTCCTTTCTCATGTAGTCATTACTGTAAGATGCACAGACAAGAAATGTCAAACATTTTTCAATACTCCTATGTGTATACTTGTTTACACCTTTTAGAACTTAGGTTTTTTACAAGTCGAGAAACCATGGGCAGTGGAGCTGAATTTTATTACCCTTGAAGTAACTGCAGTGACAGTGAAGGATGAGCAGGTGACGTATTATAGGAAATTAGTCTTATGGTGTTTCTTCTGTGAAGAATGTCGATTTGTACTATATATTCAGCATTTGCCGTTGGTTTTTTCCTAGCTGATACGGACATCTGGGTGCAGTATTGGCATATTTAATGTGCTAGGATTTTTAGCTTTGCTAAGTCCCGTTGCAGGCAATGGGATTGTGCCAGGGAAACCTGAAGACAGGTGCAGGCGGCTCACTAAGCCAAGACTTCAAACACAAACATTTACTGGAAATGTCCTCAGATGCAATAAAAAAACATCTTAAAAGACTTTATGTCTTGAATTTAAACATACTGGTTTTTTTGTATTTGCACCCAACCAGCATTGTCCCCTTTGAATCAGCAGACCAATGGCAGAAGGAAAAGCCTCTGGGGGAAGGTGTCCTCTTTACCACTGCTGTGTCCCCCCTCCAACTGTTCACTGGGAAGTTGACACTGAAATTGTCCCCTTTTCTTGGTAGTAAGAATAAATTGTAGCTACCTATTTGGGAAAAAAAAAAAAAAGGCATGCCTTTGAGAGACAGAAACAATGCAGGAATTTCTATTATGCAAGGTGGGGCTCACGCTCCAGCGGTGCAGGCTATGTGGCGGGTGCCGGACGGTCAGGGTGACCAAGGCTGAGAGAGAAGGCCAACCAGCAAGGCCCTCGAGGGCGAGACTGGCAGGATTTGGCCCTCTAATTCCTCATTTGGATAGTGTTTCCTGTGCCCTTACAAGTGCACACATACGTGCAGGCACACAGAGCATTTGAAGGCAGCGGCAATCCTCTGCATTATTTTCTCTAAAATAAAAATCAGAATTACACTTTGGTGCTGGTTTCCTGAGTGGGAAAGAGTAGGACCTTCAACACAGCTTTGCTTTGGGTGCCTCTTCCATGTGCTTAGAAAAATGACTGGACTATTTCCCACATTTAGTCTCCTTTAGGGGAAGTGTTTTTCATAGGTCTTTTTGCTAAGAAAATGGAAAACTAGAAAACTGGTAAGAACTGAAATACATGTACATAGTATGTGCACTCTTCAACCTCTGCAGATCTGGAGTCTCAGGGCGGTACTATGTAGTCGTAATGTATTGAATAAATGTCTTTCTGTTCTGTCTGGAAAAGAACTTTATCTCACATGTCTCTTGTCAGAACAAAAGAGGAGATGTTTGTGTAACCAGCTGGGAAGCTGTAAACAATGGATATGAACATAAATGTGAGTTGCGTACAATTTGGATGATGTGTAAAGTTGTTTTAAATGCAAATTTTAAGTACGATAATCATGTGGTGCAGACTTGCTAATTTATGTAGTAGGTTTTAAGTGCTTGGTTTAAATTGAACTACAAGTTGCTGAATTTTAAGCAATTTAATATCTTAATTTTGTTCAGAACATGAAAAATGTACAGTTAAGGACTAACGAAGCCATTCACTTTAACAAATCATTTTCTGGTATTAAATAGCTAATGGACTCATTCCTACTCAAAAAGAGAGGACTTTTTTCCAGCCTTTTAAAGATGGTTACTTCCAGCGTTTACTCTTTGTTCTGATTGTGAACTCCAACTTGCCTCGCCCAATCAGAAGGCTTTCCGGTTTTTCATATGAAAGCCCATTTATTAATTGGATATGTTTCCCAGGTACAGGCGGAGGATAGAAATCACAAACAAAGAAAAACAGGAGTGAGGAACCTTGTAAAGTTGTGGAATAGGAAGTGTTCACATTGCCGGTGCCTGGGGACAGTATGGAATCTGGCACCTAAGGTGTCCTTGGGACAATGTGGAGGCAGTTTCTCAAGAATCTGGCCATATGTGTGTTTTTCTCAAAGTGTCTCCTTCATTTCCGCTTTGAATCTTTGATTCAGAGCATTTCATTTGCTTTTTTAAAATAGAATGCCTCCTCAGAGTGAGCTGGTATTTCTGAGTGTACCTGCCTATCAGGGTCTGGGCTTTGCCTTTTGCCTTCTTGCTTTGTCATAGTTTTGGCTGTGGCAAAGTGACTTTTGGAACTCTGGCTATAGTCATAGTTCAGGAAGAATGGTTCAAGAGTGGTGCTCGACGCCTTTTTTTTTTTTTTCAGGAAAGCCAAATCCAGCTGACACTTTAACGTCATAAAGGGACTCATGAAAAGCAAGCAACAGGTGGCCGCAGTTAGCTTAAGCCAATCGTGACCCATCAGTTGGGGCTGAGCATGTTGCCATTAGAGGTTGAGGTTCAGTGGACAGCAGAAGCGAGGCTAAAGATAGTAAGTAGAGAGTGGGTAACCATTGGCCAGGTAACCTAACTCTCCTCAAGTAGGGACTGTGTTGACCAAACTATGACGCATCCTTACTATCTTTGCATCCATTCAAACGGGGACTCTGTACACTGATACAGAAAATCTGTCACTGTGTTCTGATTCTTAAAAAGCAAATTATAGGATGTGTAGTCTCCATTCTATTTTACAAGTGGGCACACACTGAACCATTAGTGATCTAAGGAGTATGCAGATTTCTACTTTTAATTATTTTTTATGTTGAATTAAATTCAGGGTCTTACTTGTTCCTGCACAAGTGGCCTACTGAGCTGCACCCCAACCCCTACTGAAGAGTTGAGCAGGGAAGGGCTTTCGTTGGCTTACCCTTAGCAGGAAGGATAACTGATGAAGGGAGAAGAGGAAGGCTGGAGACATCGAGGGCTAATTTGGATGGCAAATCCTCAGCCTTCGGCGGGTGCTATGCAGTGCCAGAAGGCAACAGGCTTTGTGTGTGTCCTCACTGCTGTTTCTTCAGTGCCTAGCTCAGGATGGATGCCTGGCAGGTCCTGGGTAGTTTATAGCTGGGATGCAGTGTACATTCACTGTTTTATCAGGGACCACTGTAGGCACTTAGCTTGTATTCCTGACTCTCAACACTTAGGAATTAGAAAACCTAGGCTCAAGAGATCTTTCGTTTGTTGTATCTATTGGGGAGTTAGGGTAAATCCACATCATTGCCTGCATTTAAAAAACAAAGGAGGGATCTTTATTGTGTTCAAGGTCAAAACCGCTGCTTTCTGGAAGTGACAGTGACACCCCCACCCTGCCAGCTGAGGGTTCTTTCTCTTTGGGCAGAGATCTCAGGTACAGATGCAGCAAAATATATGTCAAGTGCTGTGTCTGGTGGCATTCTCTGACTGATGGCAGTGGGCCACTGGAGTGGGCAGGCAGAGGCTTTGCTATGGTCTCTGTGCCCCAGAGACCACAGCCCCCTCCTGTGCCCAACCTGGCAGTGGCCAGTGGTAACCGCTCTCAGGCGGGGGGCTGAGACCCTTGGTCCCAAACACTTGTCAGGTTCCTGGAAGCCTCCTGGCACTGGTACTTGCAGCTTTTCTTCTCTGGCTCTTTATAGCACTTCATCCTTTAGCCTCAGCTCTCTACTTCCTTGTCCTCTCTCTACTTCCTCCTTGCCCAGGCCACTCTCAGAATGTATAGCCACTGGCTCCAAATGCTGGTCTTTTTAACTTCCACACTGCAGCTCCTGCTGGGCCAACTATGGGACACAAGCCAGGTGCCTGGTGCCTCCGCTGTCTCCCACCTTTCCTCTTCACCTCCACCCCTTCCAGCTCAAACTGAAAGACCATTCTGAGGAAGCCTATTATTGGGCCTGCTTTGCAACAGCAATGGAGGCAGCAAAGGAGAGTGCCTCTGAGTGAGCCTGATCAGTCTCCTTGTGTAGCTGGGGATTGTGTACACCACACCACCACAGGCTGTTTTGGACAGTCACAGCCTTGCCTCAGCACCCGTTACAGTCATGGATTTGGATTTGGACCAACCACAGCCTTGTCCTGGACACCTTTACAGCTCTTTCTGTTAGGCCACCAGGGGTCGCGCTGCCCCTCTCGCCTAGGTGGGAATACTACAAGGTTATTTAGAGTTCTAGGCTTAACGGCAGCAAAGAGTCTAGTGCAAACTGTTTCGAACAGCCTGGCCGAGGTTACCTCTATGTCCACAGTACCACCAGCACTGACACTCATTCCAAGGCCAAGCAATAGGCCACCTCCTGCTTGGCTAGTGTCTTAGTCAGGGTTACTCTTACTGTGATTAAAAACTATCGTGGTCAGGAGCAAGTTGGGGAGGGAAGAGTTTAAAACCTTGGCTTACGCTTCCACATCGTAGTCCAGCACTGAAGAAAGTCAGGGCAGGCGCTCAAACAGGGCAAGATCCTGGAGGCAGGAGTTGATACAGAGGCCATGGGGGAGTGCTGCTTACTGGCTTGCTTCCCATAGTTTGCTCAGTCTGTTTTCTTACAGAACCCAGGAACACCAACCCACAGTGGGCTGGACCCTCCTCCATCCATCACTGATTAAGAACAATGCCCGATAGCCAGGCCTTTTGAAGGCCTTTCCTCAGGAGCTTCCCTCCTGTCAGGTGACTGGAGTTGACATTACACTGGCCAGTTACACCCTGCCTTATTGCTCAGCTGCCGCTGCCACTGCGGCACAGCTAGGGAGAGTCAGCTGGGGCCACTGTGGAGTCGCCCCCAGGCATCTGCAGCGTACTCAAAGTGGCTGGTTGTTGGCATAAATCCCAGCTGTCTTTTAGCACGACAGTCTTTTTGTTCAAGGCAGCCAGGACAGCAAGGTAGAGTCTAACAGGATCTAACGAGAGAGCCAAGCTGCCCCATCCCAGGCTGCCTGAGAGGACTTTGTAGGTTAAGGTGGCCCTGCCAAACTTGACCTGAGTTCCATCAGGACCAACTTGGTGGAAGGAAAGGTTGTCCTCTGACCTCCACACTAGCACTATGGCGCACATGCCCACACTCCCATAAGAGTAAATAAATGAATGGTAAAACAAGAACTTCCTGTTGTCCTCTCCTTAGCACTGTTCCCTGTCTGCAGGAAAATGATGTCAGGAGTACTCGAAGTACAGACTTACTTCCTAACACTAGTTGTTTGAACAGACCGGAACCATGCCCCGTGGCCCACGGAGAGGCCACCTTGGTGTGTCTGTGGAGCTGGGGTTTCAGTCCTTGTTCTTTTCATGTGGCGTGGTAGAGAGCACACGGTGAAGAGTTTGGTGGGCCTGGGTTCGGGTAGGGCTCCAGTCCCTTTGTGCGGAATGACCACTGGAAATGCACTGAATCCGTGCACCAGGGTGTTTCCCTGTAACCACTGGGAATTGTGAATGAGAAGGGCCTGTGTAGCACTGCCTGACAACCCTCAACTATCGGGGAGTATTAGCACTGTTTTCTTTCTGTGCTGTTGATCCCCCAGGGCTGTGTGTGTATGGAGGTGGGGGGAGTTGAGACCTGCAGTGGACATGTAGTTGACGTCAGGGAAGAACAGAAATGGGACTAAGACATTCACTTTGTTCCCCATAGTGAAAGGCAGTGGGTGTAGACAAGAAAACTGAATTAGGAACTGAGAGTCTCTCTCTCTTTCTTTTAGATGTATTTATTTATTTGTTTGTTTGTTTGTTTATTATATAGTATTCTACCTGCTTGTGTTGTATACCTTTGGAAGAACAGCCCGTAGTCTTCACAGAGAGATGGAATGAGCCATCTCTTCAGCCCCAGGAACTGAGCTTCTTAATGCATTTTGGAGAATAAGTAGAGGCTTGATAGGTAAGACAGAGAGAAGAGCTGGAAGCTATTATAAATGATCTTTGCCATCCTCAAAGGAAGAGGGGATTTGACAGGACTTTAGAAAGAAAGATAAGATTTTAGAAACTTGTCTTTGAGCAGCATACCCAGAAATCAGCCCTGGGGCTTAGCCCAAGCTGGGTGCTGTTTCAGGTTCTTAGTGAGATCGCAATGAGCAAGGGCAGGGGGACAACCTGCTGCCCTCATGGAGCCTCCATTTATATTCAAGTAGAATTAGGCAAAATGCAAAAGCCAAACCATGCACAAAAGGCCTCAGAAAGCCATGATTTTGATCCCAAGCCATTTTTATTCATTTCCTACTTTTAAAGCTAGATTTCTTGGGGTGAGGCACGGGGTGGATTTTTCTTCTTCTGTTATGTTTTCAGATCTGTGTTCAAACCTCTTTAGAGAAGTCTTGCCAACTCTGCCTTTAGCTATTTTTAGTCATATTTTTGAGGTTTGAGACATGAAGATGACAATAAAATCTTGTCAAGGCCACAGACCCTCATTTGATGGTGTGCCTTATCTTACCACCTGAGAATGGGAGCTGACAGCAGCATAGACACTGGGTCACACTCCTCAACCTGAGCAGCAAGTGATGGACATGCCAAACATCAAAACGGAAGCTGTGAGCCAAGCTGCTAGGTGTTGATGCTGATGGGGACAGTCCCTGGAGGTCAAGGGGTCTCCGTGTGTATGCAGAGAAGGGTGTTCCTGTCTGTTCAGGAAGCAATCGCTCTCAAAGTCACACCACAGAAAAGTGAGCTTTCCTCATCTGTGTGAATACACCGTGGCATAGCAGCGCTCTGAACAGAGGACAGAGTAGCTGGTGGAATGTTATTAGATGTGTTTGAACATGTGTGAGTGAATTACTTAACTTTCCATTACCAGCAGACTTAAGGGTGAGGAAGGTCAGCGGCTCATTCACCTGAACAGTACTTATCTTGACCAAAAGCCCAAGAGAATCATTCTGAAAGAATAAAGCTCTCATTACCATTTAACGGTTTTCTTAAAGACTTATTTTAATTCTATGAAGTCTGATCTCAGAAATGTCATAATTAAGGTTTTCATAAGAAGAATCATTTAATAGCGTTTAAGTACATAATGACTGCCAGTGTTCCATGTCATAAACCAACTAAAACCAGCTTTAATCTCCTCTGTAACTAGGCTGCTTTACTTAACCCTAAGTTATGGTGCTGTCAGACCAACTTATTAGTCACACAAAAATAATTATCATGGCTTTATTATAATCTCACCTTATTAGTCAGAAATATTAACCTGGCTAATCATGTGCCATAGTCACCAGGTGCTGGCACTATTTTTAAACATGAAAAATATTCTGAAAAGATGGGTATTTGCTAAATCAAGGATGGCCTAAAAAATGTGCTAGATCTAGTAGCTGTTCGGAGAAGCTTTTGCAAGCAAGAAGTACTTTTGAAAAAGCTGTCTCCTCTGCCAGGTCACTACGAAGGGGCAACTGTTGTGAGGCTTGTCATGTGACCTGTAATCTTGGCTGGAGGGAGCAGTCCCTTTGGGGTTGTGTTGTGTGCCTGTCCTTTTCCAGGGCCGTAGGATTGCCTTGTAGCTCCTTTTCAGATAAAGTAAAACTGGAAGTTCATTTAGCCTAACCATTTGCCAGCATTTCCTCAGCCCACCCTGGTGAGGTGTGTGGTATCATCTTACAGAACAGACTGGGGCCCAGGGCTTGGGGGTTGGCACTGTTAAAATGTTAAGTGGCAGGAAGCTTGTGTTTACCCAGGGCTCCAGGTGTGCGAGTCAATCACCTTGGCTTCTGAGTCATAACCCCACCAGGTTAGATTTACATTCATTCCAGGTTACAGTACTGCCACTGCGCAGCCTTATACTTTAACCTGATCAACAAAGTCACAGGTGTTTTCAGGACCCTTGAGGCCCCGATTTCCCTCTGGAGACATTCTTAGCACCAACCTTCCAGAATATCTGTTCCCTGCACAGAGCCAAAGGATATATGAAGAGACAGCTCACCTCTTCCTTTCTCACATGTGCTTTAGCCCATGGTAAAACGCTGTGGCAGGCAGAAGAATGAACTGCCCTCAAAGATACCTGTGCAACCGTTGGAGCCTGCCAGTCAGTTATGGGAGGAAGGAAAGATTAACGTTCGGTTAAGGTTGGGATGCCGACCAGCTGTCCTTAACATAAAGACAGCCTTTTAAACATTGGAGGTAGATAAACGTAATAGTCAACTGGGAATGGAGGGGAGGATGCCATGAGCCAAGGAATGTGCAGAGCCCTTGGAGGCTGGAAATGGCAAAACCGGATTTCCCCATAGAGCCTCAAGAAGGGGGATAGGCTTGCTGACCCTTGACATCCATTTCAGAATTTGCAAAACTCTAAGTCAAATTTATTGTTAAGTCACTAAAACGGCACAGGACAAAGCCAACCTCACCTTTCTCTGAGAGTGTTGTCGGCCCTCAACACCAGAGATCGTGAATGGCATAACCAGCATGACAGCAGTCTCAAGTTAGCAAAGCCTAGGAACTCTTAGTGCTGGCAGTGAGACAGGCAGAAGAGGAAGAAAGCTGGTCAGAAGTGCTTGTGAGCAGACCTGAAGCTGGGCTCCCAGCTGACCCGTGTACTCAGCAGCTGTGTGGTCTTTGGCAGCCCATGCAGCCTTCAGCAGCCTGAAGACTTGTGAATCATGGGCAGTTCTAGCTGCTGCCTGGAGAGTGCTGAGATCAGAGGTTTGGAATTGGCTTGTTTGTTTTTGACACAGGCTCTCTAGCCTGAGCTAGTCTCAAATTCTCTGTGTGGCCCAGGCTGCCCTTGAAGTTGCAGCAATCTTCCTGGCTCAGCCTCCCAACTACTAGGGCTATAGGCATGAGCCACCAAATCATTTTTACTTTTTTCCCTTTGCTGTTATGTGTAGCCCTCTCTGACAGTCCTGGACTTCACTGTATAGACCAGGCTGGCCTCACAGATCCATGTGCCTCACACAGATCCAGGTGCCCCTGCCTCCTGAGTGCTGAAATTAAAGGCGTGTGCCACCACCGCCCAACTACTTTTAATAATTATTTTACTGATAAGCATAATTACCTGACAGCATTGTTCCTAAATTGCAGGTCCTGAGAAAATCTAGTTAACCAAGCAACTGATTCACTGAACCAGTTTCTGTAACTATAGCAGATTAGAGCCAAGGGGACTTTAACTAGGTTGTCTCATCCATTTTCCAGGCAAAGCAGCACATTGAGGTAGCTGAAAGGTTCAAAGTTCAGACCTTCAGAAATTGAGGAATGGTGGGCTAGCATCTCCACTGTCAACCAAAAATTAAGACAATCCTCAACAGACTTGCCCACAGGCAAGTTTGATATGAGTCATCCCTTAACTGATAACTGTAGGCTGGGTTGACAATTCGTGCTAGCTAGGGTGAGGTTCAGAAGGAGAACAAAACAAAATCTTAGGCAAAAGGCAAAACCAGAAGAGTGCTTGTGACTCCCTTCTGGGATTTTTAAGGCACAACAGTCATAGTGAAAACTGAGCACACAAATCAAATCCTCCTGCCGCCAAGGCTGGGAGTCCTGGTATGCCCTTGCCTTATGCTCACATTTCTGTACCAGTTTTCAATATAGACTGCACAGAAGCAGCATAGCAGGAGAATTGTAATTCCAACTACCCATCTTCTCCCCCACTCACTATAGCTTCAGGGTGATGCCATCCGCAAACCCTGTCACTTTAGATAGCCCTACTGATACATGCAAGACGTGTCTGGGTTTTGAGTTTGTGAACAGTCTGCTCTAGCCAGGGTGTGGATCTAATCCCTGACTCCACCTCTGCTGATTCCAGAATGACCAGATGCCACTTGATGCTTGTCCCAGCCAGATGTTGCCGGTAGTAGTTTGCCAGTAGTCTTCGTGCCTGGAGTCAGGATGCCTGTAGAGGGGCTGGGGACAGATGGCTGCCACTGAGGGCAGCTGCGGAGTAGCTGAAGCACTTTCTGGAGCTCATTTTTTACTCCCACGGACAGCACCCAGGCCCTTCTGGCTCCTGTTAGTGTTTTCTTTATGGCAAAGAATCTAAAACTATGATTCTAAAGGTGACCTCTTCTGTTTGATGGCTCTGACCACTGGTGAGAGGGAAGAGTACCATTTCTCAAAGTCTTCCTTGCTTCTAAAGTATCCAGATTCAGATCTTGTGACCTGATTTATAAATGCACCTTAAACTAAACTCCAATCATCAAGAAAAATGCCATTGTTACTAGGCTAACATAAAATTGCAAATGATTAATGAAATGACAGACTTTGGGAACTGTCCTGTTCTTGGGCTGTGGCATCATATTCGGATGCCCTGTGTAAGAAAAGGGAGTGTTACCAGGCCAGGGTGGTCTACATAGCAATTTCCAGGCTGAGACCCCATCTTAAAAACCAAACCAAACCAAACTAAACCAAACCAAACCAAACAACCAAACCAAAAAAAACTAAAACAAAACAAAACAACCCTGCTTACAATTAAGCTTCTTTTCTGTTGGGAATTTTAGAGAATTAAAGACAAATGAATCATAAGACTAACTGCTATGCCCAGATCTTAAGGTCCCCAGTGACCATCAGGAGCCAGACCACCTATGCCAGAGCAAAGAGCTTTATTCAGGCTTAAGCTTAGTTCTCTCCATCATCACCAACACAGTGGATCAGAGAGGAGAGCCCTGAGCAGCTGCATGACAGGGTTTTTTGGGGTGGATTTGAGCAAGAACCCAGAATTCCCTGCTTAGCCATTCCCGATTATCCTCAGGCTATTCCTTGGATAGGGAATTTTATGTTTTTGTTTGTTTGTTTGTTTGTTTTTTAATTCCAGGAATTGGTAACTTATGGCCTAGTTCCTGGGACTGATGACTTTTGGGGAAAGGGGTCAGGCCTGGTCCTTTCATAATTACAGAACAACCTGAAGAGTATCCTAGAGTGCATCTGATACCTCACATCCTTGTATAAGCACAGATGAGTAAACTGGGCCCCTCCCACTCTCCACGGCTCAAGCCTGTCAGAAGTGACCCTGCAGCAAGACCATGCAGCTGTACACTGGCTGGTCTATTCAGAGAAGGAACCCTTCAAGGAAGATTCATGGCCGTACAAATGGGTGGGCTACGCAGGTGCTCTGCTGCTGAGCTGTACCCCAGCCCTGGGTGTGTGTCTTTGCATGGAAAGGCTCTTAGAGGAAGGCAGACTGGGGCAGAGGTACAAAAAACAGGGCTGTGGCCAAGTCGAGAACCAGGGAGAGGGGAGGGCGGTGAGGAGATGAGTCCCAGGAGAATGCTAAAAGGTCTTGAAGAATGGCGTAAGGTGGAGGGTGCAGTATTGCATGGAACTAAGCTCAGTATTGCTTATGAGTCATGGATGAACATTCTTGAGTCATTGCAGTTGTGCATGAAGGGAAAGCCTCTGAGCACGTCTTTTCACCTACACAATGAACATGTCATGAAGTTGCTACCTGACTGAATTGTGAGGGGACTTTGGAGACAGGGTCTCAAGTATCCCAGGCTGGTCTCAAACTTGATTATGTAGCTCAGGAAGACCTTGAACACCTGATTCTCTCATGCCTCTACCTCCCAAGTGCAGGGATTACAAGAGTACATCACCATGCATCTAGCAGAGCTAGCACACAGGGAATGCCCAGGAAATGCTAATGTCACTATTTTCACTAACCAGAAGCAGGCAGGATAGGTGTCAGCACTCTAGGGGGACAGTGCAGCAGCTAGGAAGGGCATGGCCACTGGTGGATCCCATCTTGACTTCTTCATTGCTTGTACAAATTAACCTCCCTTTCTTAAATTTTTAAAATTACATTTATTTAGTGTGTGTCACAGTGCATATATGGAAGAATGTAATGCCAGGTTCACAGGACTCTCAGAGACCACCAGGAAGCGACTCGATGCAAGAGAGATTTAGTATGAAGTGATTGAACTTGGGACCCAAGTCTCTCTGACGCAGCAGTAAAGAAGTGGGACCCCGAGCTCTGAGTGAACAGGATTTTTAAAGGGAAAGTCTGTGAGCAGGGGGTTTCCATGGCAGCAAGTAGGGGGGCACAAGCCTTGGCGTTACAGAATTGGGTGAAGTTTAGCAGGGCAGGGTGACCTTTTCTGAGGCACACAATCACAATGGTTAAGGCATATAATCACAATGGCTATTTTTCTAAACCACATCTGAAACATTGGGGAGAATTTTCCCACCCGATTTCCAACCGATTCCCATTGATTGTCTCTATTTTCTATGAAGATTGTCTCTATTTTCTGTGAAGCATTTATTCTGTGATATTTCCTGGAAGCTGTTGCTAGGAGAGTTAACTTTGTTTTCTGCCAGGTGTACATTCTGTGATATTTCCTGGTACCTGAATTCAGTTCCCAGTCAAGATCTTTATTTCAAAATGGAATTATATTCAGTCTAACTTAAACTCTTCAAGAACTTGTGGGAATCACTTTTCTGCTTCCACTGTATGGATCAGATCGTGACTGAACTCAGGTCTCCATGCTTGGCAGCAAGCAGCTTTATATCTTGCTGTCATCTTTCTTGTTTACAAACCAGGCACAGTATCAATACCTCTCCTTGGAGCTGCTGTGTGTTTGATAATGATGCAAGTGCCCAGAAAATACTGTTAGGCCCAGCATGAGCCTAATTTCGAGAAGGGATGAAGAGAACTCAGGAGACGGGTCTCAATGCAAAATCGCAAGAGGTTTATTTTGACCATTGCGCAATGGGTCACCCCTGCTGATCAGCAAGGAGTGGCACTGGGGGAGACAAACGCCTTGGGTTTTTAAAGGACAAAGCGCAGGAATTTTGAGGTCTTGGCAAATCAGGATTCAATGAGGAAGCTATAAAGTAAGATAATTGGTTAGTCTTAGGTGCTCAAGCTTGGCCAGTCCTGCCAAGTGTGGATGCAGTTGCAATTAAAGGTGGGGGTGGTTAGCTCATCCTTGAAGATTGGGGCTGCGGGCTTTTGGCTGGAGGTCAGGGTCTACTCAGAAGAAAGATTGAGGCCATCTGGGTTGGTTGCTAAGAAACACTATCTCGAAGACAAGGGTCTGGTCGCTCTTTTTGCTGAGTGAAGGTCATTGCTTGCTCACTTTTTTATATCTGCCCTCACAGATAGGGTCACATTCCTCCATTCTCTGGAAAGGTACTGAGAGGCTTTAGCTTAACCTGGACCTAAAACTCAAAACTATAGACTTTAGAAGACATACAGGTTACGTATAGGTTAGTCTAACCCTTTCAATACTAGTTATCAAGTGTCAAGATATGCAAGTCGTGGGAGGAGTCATGGGCCTGGTAACTGGGCATGGAGTCCAGACCCAGGATGAATAGATGTCAGTGAGCTGCTGGCAGAAGTTACTGAAATTCTATAAGAAAATGAATCAGGAGCAGAATGTAGAAGATGGCCCATAAAAACCAGACAAATAAAAATACAACTGGCTGCTTCAAAACTGTCACACACACCACAAACATCCATATGTATGGATATTAATTTTATTAGCCCTTCAAATTTTCCTAGATTGTTCAAATAAAAAAAAAAAGGAGGACAAAAGTTGTCTCAGTATAAACAGTTTGGGATCATGGTTCACACCTTTAGTCTCAGCTATCATAGCTAAGGCAGTTGGATCTCTGGGTTTGAGGTCTGCACAGTGAGTTCCAGGACAGCCAGGGCTGCATAGAAAGACCTTATATCACCAATAACAATGTAAAGAATCACCATTTACTATTCAGATGGCCAAACTTTGAGAAGCAATTTGGAGCTAAGATAAAAAAATTTGAGCAGGGCAGTAGAAGCCCATGCCTGTAATCTAGTAGAGACAGGCAGATCCCTACCACTTAACTGCTTTCTGAATTCTAGGGTTCCAACAAACAGGGGGGGTTCACACCTTTAATCCCAGCACTTGGAGGCATACATCTTTAGTCCTAATACTCAGAAGACAGAAGCATGTAGATCTCCGAGTTTAAGGGCAGCCTGATACAGATCCAGTTCCAAGCAAAGAAAAAGTTAGATCCGGGTGTGGTGGTTCACACCTTTAATCCCAGGACTTGGAGGCATATGCCTTTGATCTTGTGAGACAGCAGCAGGCACAAAGGAATTACAATGTTTTAATTTTAAAAGCTGCTTACAAAAGGCAGGCTAAAATTTAATGTGAATATCCTTTTTATAATCTATATATAGACATATATATAAAGGTATATTTAATTTCAAATTTTCAAAAGAACTTTTAAAATTTTAATTGAGTGATAATACTTTTTCTATTACCAAAAAGCATTTTGTCCTAGGAAAGATATAACCCAACAAAAAAGAAACCCTCCAGAGTAGGGTTGGGGCAGGGTTGTTTTTTGTTTTTTTTTTGTTTTTTTTTTTAATCTTTCCAGGAGAATAAAAGCATCTAAGGAATTTGGAGACCACTGGACAAATGAAACATCTTCATAAAAAGGATGGATTATCAAGAGAAAATGTGACAAGTAAAAGAGTAATTGGCTAAGTGCTATCACCCATCTCCATCTTGTCTCTTCTGCCCTCTACAGACATAAGCGGCAAATGGTCTTTATGTAGTCCCAAGTCAATTAAAAATTAAAGCTGGCTTTGGGGTTGCAGTGTGGCTCTTCTCTCTTCTCTAAACCCATGCATGCTTGTTTAAGGAAAATTCAAAATCTGTCTCATATCAGAAGAGCTACCTGGTATGACACAGCAAAACAAAAAATAAGGGATTGTTCATCTGCCACTGATCTCATAATTTTTTGGTTTTCATTTGACTCTCTAATTTTTTAAGGAATATTATCTCAAAACCTATGATTATTATGTATCTATAAACTTTCTGTCATGGTATTAGTAGTTATTAACTCCTTTTAGAAGTAAGCTTCATATACATGTTTCCAGGTTCGAGTCTGAAGCAAGTAACTATGAACAGTTTGTATACCTCATATGTACTCAGTAGATCATGGTCCTCAATCCTTTCTGAGAGCTGCTGAACATGGTATTTAAAAGTTTATGTTTTCTACCACTTCTAACAGTAATCTTTTAGGTTAACAAGAAGATGAAGGGGCCACCAAAGACGAATCCACCACCTGGACTGTGTAACAACCATCACTGGAGAAAAACTGCTCCACGTTTCCTCTGCTGCCTAGTTCTGCACAAGACAATGGACACCTTTGAGTTGATTGTTACGTTCTGCCTAGTTGGAATTTCCACTGAGCTGACAATCACCACCTAAAGATCGGTTTTGGACTACAGACTACTTAGGACATTCAAAATGCTGAGTTCATATGACCTTTCACAGAATGTTGAACTTAAAAATAGTTGATCTTTAAGATTGCCAAATACAACCAAGCTGGACATTGTGGAAAGCTTAGCAAAAATTGCTTAATATTTGTAAATAGTTTTACTGTATCATTTCTTTTTATTAAGACAAAAAGGGGGATATAGAAATAATATAGGAACAATAGGAAAAAGGGATAGATTATTGAATCTACTCTTATAGCTCTTTGTGTATTGATACAAAGTTAATATTAATTGGTTACATTGGTACAGACCATTTGCATATTGATACAAAATTAAAGTTATAGTTTGGTTATGGCATTGTACCTATGTAATTCTTAATAATGCAATGTGAAGTTCTAGTCCTTTTGAAAGCTACTCATAGAAACTGTTTAAGATAATTAAGAAATGCACACTAATAGTGAATCAAATTTGTGGTTGTGTTGGGTACTATTTTAGCTAAACACAGATGTTTCCTAAGTCAATATATAGCTTTCAACAAGTAACCAAGATATAGAGATAGATTGTCTTCAAAAAACGTCAGGATCTATAGGTTATGGCATTGAAAGATTGATAATTTTTTCACAAAGAGAAATATCAGCTCCTGGAAGCACCCCTTTTCGACTTCAAAGAAGAGGATGAGCATCAAAAAAAAAAAATTCTTGAGGAGATGGCTTCCTATGTGGCAAGAGAGCCTTTGGGCAAGGAATGCCCTTGCTTCTACTGCAGACAGAATGCTGAACAAACTGGATGCAGGAAAGTTGACTGCCAAGCTTTGCAAGGACAAGGTAGGCAAGTCCTTCATTTTAGCTGCTTCACAGCAAAGTCTGTTGGATATTGAGCCAGAAAGCTGAAGATGATGCTCCAACTGACCAGGCAGCCAGCATTTCCATAGTTTTGGAAGCTGCTTGCTCTGTTCTTCCTGTTTATTCAGATAATATTCATCCTTCTCGGGTCTTTGATAGGGCTGAAGACTAAATAGTTATAATCTTACAATTACAATAAAGTTCTTTAGGATTTAAGATGTTTTAGGTAAGTTTTGATACAAAGTGATTTAGGTACAGAACTTTGGACTCACCAAAATAGAATACTTCCTCAAGGTTACCAATTACATATCGACTAGACATTGTGAATGTAATTTTTACCTGATAGTAGTTTATTGATGTCAGAAAAAAAAAGTCTTTTACTTAAAAAGGGGGGGAATGTTGCAGGATATTTGATCCCATTGTAAATCACAAAATTGTGAACTGAAAACCCTGTTTCTTTGGTATGGTTGAGCCTGTCACACCCCTTTAATCCAAGAACTTTATTTTAAACTGGCGATAATGGAGTAGTTTAGTCCTAGCGCACACCTTTAATCTAAAAGCTTTCAGTACACTGGATTTAATAAAGTTAACTACTAGGTCAAGAGGCAGAGTAAACCAGCTGATAGGGATTAAAGAGTAAAAGGGACTTTGAATTGAGGGGTTCTTGAGACAGCTTGGAGAAGTAAGGGCTTTCTTTTCAGTTCAGTCTCTGGCTTTAGGCTTCAGCATCTCAGCTCTGTAGCTTTTTGGGCTTTGAGCTAGTGAGCCTTTTGAGTTTTTTTTTCCATCCAGACTTGAGCTGAGAAGGAAGGTCAGCTGGGTGCTTTCTCTGCCTCTCTGAGCTAGCACAGCATCTGGCTCCTGAGTCTTTATTGGTAAAATAGAACTGTTGGGATTTTCCTTGTTTTAAAGAACAGATTATAATTTATCCTTCTCAGGTCTCTGATCACATTGACAGCTAAGCTAACGATGGTAGCTTCTCAGCTAGAGATCAGACAATTATAGCTTCTAAACCCGAAGTTTGAGATTTAAAACTTTCTTTGGTTTGTCTTTTAAGTATAAACTTAAAAGTGTTTCTCATTGTGCTTAATTTTCGTGTATCCTGTCTTCTGGACAGAGGGAAGTCATCCCTCTTTCATGATGTGTCATCATACTGAAAAGCAAGATTAAATGAGCTTCTGCTCTACGGGAGGTCTCTTCCTCCCAGAGCTTGCCTTAGGACACCTGTGTTGTGGACAGGTGTCACAGGATGGCACGGTTTCTGCTTTCCCTGAGCTCACCTTAAAGCGTTCATGCTTTTAATCCAAAATTGTTTCCCAAGTCTCTGCTATGCTATGACATAGAGATGTGCGCCTACTGCCTTTTTCTACAATGCGTATTTCATTGCTGATTGCAAACAATTGTGGTGCTAACATGTAAAACTTCTCTCCTTTGTAAACTTCAAAAGATTCTTGTAGGCTACAGGAAGTCCACATCTCAGGTCAAACGGACGCCATGTAAGTACTGTCAAACAACAGCCTACGTTTCCCACCTTTTTCCTAGTTCATTCAGAGGGTGGGACACCCTCCTCCAACCATCAAGACCATGGCTAAACGTTTCAAATGTACACCTAAGAAAAAGATTCTCTCCCTAACCTACTTTGTCTTCTGCCCATGTTTCTTCCAGTATCCTGCCAAGTCCAGGTGTTTCCTCCAGTATCCAGGACAGCTCGGAAGCAGCTCTCCACAGGTGCTCCTGTCCAGCCTCGAAGACTGCTTAGCCAGGCCTGCACTTTTCTAGACACAGAGATCCCACAGATCCCGGACAGCAGTGAAACAGCCAGCTCTCTCAGGACTTAGCATCCCAATTTTTTAGGGCCCCCAGAGAAGCCGTTGCAGGAAGCAGTCAAAAGAACCCAAATGTTTTTATTCCTACCCTTGGTTTTTTAAACAAAAAGGGAGGAGTGTTAGCGTAGCGGTGATTCCACTAACCTGCCCCAGGGACATAGCCTGCTGCCGCCAGGTGTGTGCCAGATAAAAGGGTCCACCTGCTATCCTGCTCTCTTGATCTCTCTGTTCTCCCTGTTTCCTTGCTCTCTGTCTTGGGCTGTCTTGTCCCCACTCTCTCTCCCTCCCTGCCCTCTCTCATGGCTCACTCACTCTACTCCTTCCCCAGACTCCCTCCCCCGTTCCCACAATGAGCCTCCTTTATTACCGGATCTGTTGGCCTGTGATTCCTCAGTGGCTATGTACACCTTGTAGCAAGCCAACCACGGTGCCCCTACCGCCTGATTATACAACAGTACTGTCAATGGGTCCTCCAGGGAAAGATGATTTTAATAAAAAGATGCTCATGGCCTTGGGAGGAGCGAAACAGGAGTTTCTCTGGGACTGGCCCAATTGGGGGAGGGGTCCATAGATGCTGAAGGTAAGGAGCTAGGAGTCAATCAAACTCAAGGTCATTTTTTGGAACTTGGTGCTGGGACACGATCATTCATTAGGAAAGGAACAGACCATTTCTGAATAAAGAATCTTATCTTCATTTCCATACCCCTTCCCCTGCAAGGCTTGGGGTGTTCTAAGGCTTGGGGTGTTCTGAGTCTTTGGTGTTTAGAGAACCTTCTGGCTTTAAAAAGCCTTCGGTCTTAAGGCATTACATGGAGGTTGCTGGAACGGACTCCTCTTACTGGAAGGTGCATCTTCATGCACCCAAACCAGACTACCGGAAGAAGTCATTGGGGTTGCTCCTGGCCCTCAGCAGACTATGATTAGGTTTACACATGGAGCTGCGGCGCTACAGCAGGACTTTGGTGCTCTCGTTGTCATGGACATCCCTGTCAGGGTCCTCCTTGAGGAGTGGAGGCCTAGGAGAAGGGGGTTCTAGGACCCCTGCATCGAGGCTCTGCTCCCGCATCCACGCACTCAGTGCTTGGCGCTCGGCCTGAAGCTGGCGGCGCGCCTGCGCCATGGCGCGCTCCTCCTGCCGCAGAGCCCGGCGCCTGCGCTCCAGCGCGCGCTCGGCCTGCCTTAGGATGGCCTCGCGCCGCTCCAGCTCCAGCTCGCGCCGGCTGCCCCGTGCGGCCAGCGCGCCCATCTGCTCCAGCAGGCGTGCCCAGTCACCCTCGGCAGCCGTGGCGGGTCCGGGCGGCGGGCAGGGCACAGCCGGCGGCGAGCTGCGGGCGGCGCTCTTCTCCAGCTCCCGCAGGTGCGCGCCGCTCAGGTGCCGCCACAGCGCCCCCGTCCACGCCTGGAAGCCGGGGTGGCCGCCCACTTGCTCCCCGCACAGCCGGCAGGTGGCCCAGGTGCCGGTCGACGGGTGTCCGGGCCGACCTGGGGCCAGATGGAAGTATCCCCAGGCCTCGGAGTACGGCGCCCCCAGGTGGCCGGGAGCGGCGGGCGCCAGCGCGGGACAGGGGCCACCCTGCCCTGCAGTGTCATCTGGCCTCCAGCTGTCTTCCATGGTCTCCAAGGGCTCTTCACTCCTCATTCCTTCTGCAGTGTCTGCATCCAGGGGAGGTGGGGAGATAAAGAACAAAGTAATCATTATTATATACACACAGATCCTCTAAACGTAAGCCGAGGACAAACCTTGTGGGTATGTTTTTCCCCCTCTCCTTAATACTCAGCATTAGTTAATGGCTACAAAACAAAACCAAAAACAACCTGTTAGGAACATCTAGCCCTTCTTGTGGTAAGCATTCTCTTCTGAAGAACTAATATCTCTGTAGAAACTGAGCTAAGGGCTGGAGAGGCAACTTGCCCAGCATGCACAGTGCCTGGGTTTGATCCCAAACACCACAAATTGGGTGTGGTAATTAGAGCAATGGACTTGTAAGAAAAGTGACCATACTTTGAAAATGTGCACATTTTAGGAACTAGCAGGTTGTAACGCAGAGCCTTGCACTTTTGTCTTTAAGTTAAATGGTAGGCCAGGTCTCAATGATCTTGAGGTCCTGGTTATTGCCTGGAGGTTCCCAACCAACCAGGTTCCAAAGTAGAAACACATGTATGTACAGGACAATTCAGGATGATCTTGGAGTTTGTAGGACACACAGACCCACAAGAAATCAAGTGGAGCAGCCTAAGTTAGCAGGAAAATGACTAGTGAACGCTTGTCTAGGGTTTTTCCCCCCGAGAATTTTATAGGTACCCAAGACAAATAGTCTGCTTCATTGTTCATCCTAATTACACGGCCCCTCTCAATATTTAGAAGGTAGAAAGCTTGTCTGGCACTTCCAGACAAGAGACGGGAGGAAAACCGATGGTTAATGCTTTGTCTGCTGAAGTAGCTACACTAGAGGCACCCAGTCACAGTGTCATTACTGTAACGACTGAGTCTTGGGCATGTCTGTGTGCACGGGTGTGAAGATCAGAGGACACACTTGTGGGATCACTGTTCTTCCATTTTTCCATGGGTTCTGGGGATTGAACTTGGGCTGTCAGACTGCACAGCAAGGGCATTCCACAGGCCCAGTGACTGGGTATTTTCCGGGAGGAAAACAACTCACCCAACACAATAACCCTGACTTCCCCCAAGCCCTCCCAAAAGAAGCTGTAAAAAGGTGGCATTTGTTCTTTAGCGAACAAGTCGGAAATAGACCAAATGTAAATGTATGGATCTAGACAAACGTTCTCTGAAAGTTAAAAACAAAACAACAACAACAAAAGTCACTTAGATTCCTTGAGCTCTGATGACTTATCTCAGGTAACATCACGGCCAAGGGAGAACCAGGCTCAGTGCGGCAGCCAGTGACTGCTCAAACTGTCAGGTCTGGAGGGAGCAGCAGAAGAGACTACCATTACAGAGTTTATTAATAGAACTGAAGACCAGGGAAATACAACATCTGTATATGTACAAGGTACGTGTGTGCGTGCGTGCGTGCGTGCGTCTGTGTGTGTGTGTGTTATATGGAGAAAGATTTGGGTTCCCAATTTTATAAAACATAATGGCCATAAAAGGCTAGAAATGTCCTGACATAATAAAAATAGCAGATGCTTTCAGTACCCAATCCCATCTCCAGACAGGACATCTAAACTAAAAGATCAAAGACATTTCAGAGTTGCATCATACTGTAAATTATAGTTATATGAGAATATCCACCCAAAAGATCTTTTCAATGGCCATGGAACCCTCTCTAAAACAGGTCTCTCTATAGTCCTCAAAGAAAGTCTTAGTGAATACAAAGGCATTACCAGATCATAGCACAGGTGATCTAGAAATCAACAGCAAGAGTTGCCTATACATTAAAAAAGCAGACCACACATTTTCTTTTAAATGAACAGCGAGTCTTGAAAAACTGAGGGAGATTTTTAAAAATAAAAGCAGAACTCACTAGCATCTGTGGGGTGCTGCTGAGGTGGAACTTGAAGAGGAAAGTTTATAACTATGCATGCTGACTTAAAAATCCAGACAGGTCACAAATAAACAGGCTACAGATGCAACCCGGGTCTTACAGAAACAACAAATCAAACACCAAAGGAGTAGACAGCAGAAAACTATCCAGCCAGGGACATAAATGAATGAAATGTAAACTAATAATAATAAATAAATAATGAATAATAAATAAAAATTAAAAATTCAGTTCTTTGAAAACAAACAAAAACCAACCTCAAAATGACAACTACATAGCCAATCTAACCAAAATAATGAGAGGATGTGCCAACTTATAAAACTAGGGATAAATAAACTGAAGGATTTACAACAGATCCTAACGAAGTCTAAGAGACTAGCAAGTATTTTGAAGATGTTTTCTCAAGTACTTTAAAATCCAGAAGGAATGGGTAAATTTCCAGCTGCAAATGACCTACCAAAATGAAAGTCTGGAGGATATACACAATTTAAACAGCTTTATGACAGGTAATAGCATTGAGGTCTCCCAACAAAGAAAGGTAGAGTCACTGCTGAATTCTGCCAAATGTTTAAAAGAAGCTAATGCAGGATGCACCTCAAAACTCCTTCATAAGACAGAAAAAGAAGCAATGCTACTAAACTGCAAAGACAGCATTACCCAATGCCAAGGCCAGATAATGACACAAGAAAGAGAACTACAGACCAATCTCCCTGACTGCAGTGGGTTCTGAGGTATGCTCTGCTGATCCCTCATTTCTTCAAGGCTTTGATGGTGAAGGAATACTGAACCTTCTTAAAGGTCTTTCCTGAACCTATTGAGATGATCCTGTTTCTTTTGTCCTTAGGCCTATTTATGTATGCTGTTACACTTACTGATTACATGTTAAATCATTATTACTATATCGGGCAAAACAGCAGTCAATATTATTCAAATAGAGAAAAACAAAGCATTTTCTCTAAAATAAATAACAAGACAGGGTGCCCATTCTCTCTGCTCTTGTTTAATACAGTATTCAAAGTATTATCTAGGGCAGTAAGATAAGAAGAAGAAAGGAAAAAAAAAGATACAAACAGGAAAAGAAGTAGTCAAATTATTTCTAGTTGCAGATGACAAAAATGATCTATCTGTATCACATGAGTATATATGCCTGAACAATTCAAAGCCAGCATAGCAAAAAAATATTTGCACATGTATGCTGATTGCTGAACTATTCATAATAGTCAAGATGTGGAAGCAGGGGCTAAAGAGATGGCTTATCAGCTAATGGCATACATTGCTCTTGCAGAGAACGCAGTTCAGTTCCCAGCACCTATGTCAAGTGACAAATACCTATAGCTCCAGTTCTAGGTTGCTTAAACGCTCCCCCCATATACACATAACTAAAAATAAGTAAAGCATTTTTAAGAAAGATGTGGAATCAGCTTCGGTGTCTGTTAATAGACGAATAGATAAGGGGCACGTAATATACATAAAAAGTGAAATTATGACCCTCAATGAAAATGGATGAAACTGGAGAGCTGTATGTAAAGGGAATAAGCCAGACTCAGAAAGACAAAAGTCACATTTTCCCTCAGATACAGAATGTAGATTGAAGTTATATACAAATGTATGCATCTGTGTGGGACAGGGATGGAGACAGCAGAGAAAGAGTTTAATGGGCTAGGGAAGGGACAAGAAAGGCTGACATCATGTCACAGGAACAGAAGGAAGAACCATTTAGGGGAGAAAGGAGACCAGCTCAAGATGAGTGAGGGGGCAAAAAAAACTAACACAACAAAACCCCCAAACCCCAAGTGGGGAGAGATACATGTATGCATGAAAATGCCACAGTGAACCCCAGGTCTCCTCATGCTGATCAAATGTTACTCTAGAGTAAACAGAACATGACTTTAGTATTAGAAACAGTTTATCTAATTTTTATACCTTACCTGTTGTTAAGAATACCGTTTCCTCCTGCCTTGACTCTATCCTTTCTGGGCTCTTTTTAATTACTAGACATGGGAAGTGATGGTATACTATTATAGTGAATCTGTTTCCTAAGTTTTAAAATGACTACTGCTTCACCGTTGACAGGCCCAGGGGCCTGCAGATCTTTTTCATGGGCCAAGGGCTCAGGGTCCCCATTGCTCATGCACCTCTAACAGTGCCAGAGGTGACCCATTACTGTCAGGCTTTTTACATCCTTGTGAGCCCTGAGCTGGGCTTCCTGTAAGTCCTGGGATGCTGAGAGGGGCACCAGGCACGTGTGCCGTCTGCTGGGGAGTTAAGATGGGTCAAGCAGGAGAGCACGGGTTCTGTACTGTGTTCCTCACCGGAGCCAGGAACAGGCTACACTCCAAATGTGGGCCAGCACAGCAATGCCCCTCCACGGTGCCAAGGAGGGAGGGGCATCCTTCTGGTCAGCCCTTTACTGTCGGAGGTCTTAACCAATGGACAGCAGCACGGAACGGAACTGCCCCACCTTCTCAGTCCTCCAATAGTGGACTGCATTCTGGCTCCATGTGATAGGACTTTATGTCCAGGGTGGAACACCGCTCCAGCCCTGTTGTACGGCCCGAATTAATTTCTGCTTCACCCATGTAGCTGTGGAACTCCTCATCACAACAGCGCATACCAAGAGTTCTTACAAGGAGACTTTTAAAAAGCAAGTAATCCAATAGGAAACTAGGCAGAAACCTGAGCAGGCAAAAGACCTCAGGGCCAATTCAATGTCTGTGGAAAAGCGATTCTGTTCTGGGAACTGCCATGAGGGCAAGAATGAGGTGTCATTTTCCACCCACTACCAGAACCAAGGTGGGCAGGCATAACTCTGAAGTCCAGAAGGAGGCGGAAAGCAGGGCACCCTCACTTTCCTACTAAAGGTCTGATCGCTGTGAGGGAGGCCACCTGGAACTTTCTGCATTCGTTTAAAAACAGCTGAGATTTCTATTCTGTAGAACTAAAGGTTCTTCATGTTTGCTTCATTGTTGTTTAGAGTGGGGACCATAGCTGAGAATATAATGTCTGTTTGCAACAGGGAATATTATGCACTCATTGAAAGGACAAAAAATCTTCCAGATGTTCTAGAGGAAGCTCTTGGGGCAGATGTTGTAAAGTGTATATAAAAATCCCATCATTTCTAGATACTACCAGGTCACTGTAGCGTTGTAAAGACACAGATGTTCTCTAATCACGACGCAGTTGCATCCTAATGAACCATCAGTTGTAGCTAGCCTACCAAGCCCCACAGTGGAGCACCACAGTGCGTTCCAGAGCAGCAGCTGCTTCCTCTTATGACTGCAAGGCTCCTAAGGGCCTCCTAAGCACCTGCACAGCCCTGCCCAGCTGCCTGTGCTGTGTGCTACTGGCCAACAAAGATCAAGTGTCAAAATTCAAAGTATGGATTCTACTGAATGGCTCCCACTTGCATCCAGAACTATACGGAACCATCTCCACAGATTTAGGTTAGAACAAATAAGGAGACACTACAGGCTGAGCTGTAAGGTGACAGGAGAGATAGGGGAAGAGAAAGTATTACACACAAAAGCCAAAGAAAACTCTAAGAAAGCATACGGGGACATGCCTATGGCTTACCACAAAACATGTATGTAGCAAAATCTACATGTAAGGAAAAAGTAACTTTTAATGAACAACCCCTGGGCATCTCAGGTGGGCACAGACCTTACTTGAGGAGGCTTGAGACAGTGCAAAGGGCAATGCCTTGCTAAGACACTTAGGATCCACAAGGACAGGCTGTTGCCATCTGGAGGGAGAAAGCAAGTATACAGGGTCGACCAGTACAGCATGGCTCCCGTGCCTTGCTCAAGCAGCAGATTCTGTGCCCACAGGAAGAGAGGATGAAAGGGACTCAACCTGCTCCTCTCCTTGCCACAGAGCAGCCTCCTGGCTGCACCTGCTTTAGGTGCAGCTCCCTGATGAAGACTAAGTGCTTCTAAAGGGCGGCAGAGATAGGGGCTGTCCAACTCCCCAGCACCATGCAAATTTAATACAGAGGAGCGGCTAGTGCTCAGACGCCCCTACACTGAGATTTTAGTGGTTGAAAAGCAGTGTTGTATTTCCGGTGGACATTCAAAATGGAAGAATCTCTAAAAGAGTCATAATGCCAAAAACAAAGCAGAAAGATCAGAGAGCCACAACTGTTGTTGGTTAGTAATATTTATATTTGATTTATCTTTTAGTTAATCAGTGTTTGTTCCTAAACCAGCTGTAAACCCAAATCACCACACAGAGACTAGGATTTATTTAATTAACCTAGAGCACAATGCTGGGCAATAGTTACTCCATCCTAAACCTCCAAGCCCGCATAGTTTCCTCCCATTCAGAGTTTCTCTATTATACTTGCTTTTACTCATATCTTAGGTCCGGTTTATCTCTCCTCATGGTTCCAAGTCCTGCCCTGCCAATCTTTGCTCTCCTACCTCTCCAACTCACTTCCTTCTCCTCCCCTCTGGACCAGGATGTCCCACTCTAAACTCTCCATTGCACAGCATTCGCTGGTTGTTTTATTGAAAATACAGGGAATAAATGGTGGCATGTTTACACAAACTTGAGACAGCTGATGCTTAGAATAAGCATCACAATGCAATGTCAGGATTGAAACCATATAGTGGGGTAGAGAAATCAGCATTTGAATGAACAAGGGTAAATTGTGTACATTCCACAAGAACATTATACCAACATTTCCCCCTTTAAGTCCAATAAAAGGCTCCTTTTCTTTTAATACAATAATAATTATAAAACAGTTGTGAAAACTATTAGGTAAGATTTACATGTGCAATGTCCAGTCCATATGTATTTGGCAACTTAGGAGAAAGTATCTGAAAGTATCTTGACAAGTTTAGAGTTCTATACCTAAATTAACTTCTATCCTTGTTGGTATTACCTATATAAAAACATTTTCTTAAATTCTAAACAACTTAAGCTTAATTGTGCAAATATATCTATTTGGTCTTCAACCCTACCAGAGACTTGAGAAGGAATAAAATTAGTTACTTGAGTAAATAGGAAGTGCATGTTAGCAGCTTCCAAAAAATAAAAATTGACAGAGACAGTTTGCTGCCTGAACAGTCACCCATAACTCTCTATATTGTTAAAGCACCATCTTTAGCCTTCTGGCTCAGTATATTTGACAGACATATATGTGAAGCAGGAACTATTTAGGACTTGCTTACCCTGTCTTGGCAAAGTTTGGCAGTCAACTTGTCCTGCATTTAAGCTTGCCCATTTTTGGCAGAATTCTGTCTGTTGTGAGGAGGGCATTTTCTTTTTGCCTGGATGGCTCGTTTGCCACATTTGAAACCATCTCCATATGGAGGTTCTTCAATGCTCATCATCATCTTTGAGGTAGGTGGGGTGCTGCCAGGAGATGACCTGTCTCATTGTCAAAGAATCTTTAAAATAATAAAGACATTTTTAAATGCCATATTCTTAGGTCTCTGAAGTTTTGAAGACTTACCTATCTTTATGTAATCGACCTGTCTAAAATAATGTGTCTGTTAAACCTAGGATATATACTCCTGTGATAGATTAGACTAGTGTCTGACATGACTATGAGTTGATGAACTAGCAATTAACTTTCATTACCTAATACCCTAAACAGTTTGTAGTAGCAGTTTAAAAGTATTGGAAGTAACCTTGAATTTGTATCAAAATACTAAAATTTACCAATGTATTAAAAATAGACTTATTTTTGCATCATTATACAAAATCCTACACCGGAGTTAAAAACAACCTTATTTGAGAACAAATAAAGCTTTAAGTTGAGTAGATTCAATAATCTACCTTTTGTCTTGTTATTCCTATAAGATATCCCTGTATTCCCCTTTTTTTCTTTTCAACCCTAATGCAATGTCCGACTGACACCAGATGGTGGGGTAGAGAAATCAGCATTTGAATAAACAAGGATAAACTGTATACATTCCACAAGAACATTATACCAACACACAACCATTGCTCCTCAGATTTATTTTCACTTCCTAAACAAACCTTCACACAGAAATAGGTGGCTCATCAGGCAGGCCCAGGGACCTACAGGAAGGTGGGCTGGCCTAAGCTGGGTGATGCCCACACCTGCCTTATCAAGTGCCAGCTAACAACATAGAGCCACTATTATGTGTGTAGCTAGCAGAAAGAAAATAAAAACGGGAACACCTTTCAATTTTTCCTTAAACACCTTTAAGAACTGGCACAAAGGTGCCTAAAGATGAGATTATTTTGGTTTATGGCTATTTATTCCATCCAACTCTCTTGTCTAAATGTTCACTGTGCACCTCTCAGGGTCCACAAGGACCTCTGCCTTCAGGTAACTCACCATCCGGGGGGCAGGGAGGAAGAAATGTTCCCAATGACAAAGGCAATTCCTTGGTTGAAATCAGATCAGTGTTTGGCTCCAAAGAGAGTTCTACTATGTCAGCGTATAACTAAGGCTCCTAGTTCTCCATCAGTGTGTAACCAAGGCTCCTAGTTCCTGTTTTAAACTTAAGCACATTCAAGCTACATAAAAGTACTGCTAGGATAAAATCAACTCAGCAATGAAAAGTTTTGAGTCCAATTTCCAGGCGAAGGTGCAGGGTGACAAAGTCAGTGTTAAGCTGCCTGGCACGGGGAGAATGCCACCTTGGCACCACACCTCTAAAGCTCCTGTGGCCAAGCTTCATTTGGGGCACACTCTTGAGAAGGAGTGATAAGCCAATATCTGTGGGAGATAACAGACTCCCATTCATCACCCCTGCTTTTGAGTCTATTCTCATAGATGTACTAGTAGCCTATCAGGTTAAACCAGAGTCCTCTGTATGACTCCCCAGTCCCAACACAGAGGCTGAAGGGAGTCATTAAAACCTGGAAATAGGGGCTCAGCAGGTAGAGGCACCTGTCCCTAAGCCTGATGCCCTGAGTTTGAACACTGGGACTCACACAGTATAAGGAGAGACCTCTCAGAGACTATCCTCTGACCTCTACACACACGGGCACCTACACATTATAACCAAGTAAATGTAGAGCTTTTTTAGACTTTTAAATATGGTCTTATACACTATATGTATGACTATATATATGTACACATGTATATGCATGACTATAAAATTTGTCGTGAGACAGGCAGACACTTCCACTATTGGCAAAGAAGCATCATTTTTACTAATTCTTTTGTTGGTTGTGGTTATGTGTGTGTGTGTGCACACGCGCAAGCACACACACGCACTGTTGGAGACTGAACCCAGTGTCTCACACAGGTTAGGCAAGTGCTCTACCACTGAGCTCCAGCCCCTATAAATGGAATTAGAAAGAAAAAAGAAAGGAAGAAAAGAAAGCAAACAAAACTGTAAGGTCTCAGATTCAGGACAAACAGCTGAGGTGCCTATTTCACACATATCAGAGAGGAAAGACTGGCTGCTGGCTGGTCTCTCTGCTTCCCCAACAACACTCCAGCCCTGGGGCTGGGCTTCAGCCATTTGGCTCCTTAGTCTCTAGGCCTCTTGCCCTCTGGGCTTGCTCTTGGCTCTTAGCCCCTCCTCCCTTTTCTTTTCTCTCCCCCCGGTCCCCCGTGGCTCCCTTCAGTTTGAACCCTTCCAGATGCCTCTGGCTTAAATCTACAATAAGCCTCCTTAAGCATACCCGGGGACATCATGTCCTCATTTCTTTTTCATTCATTCTAAAGCCTTCTGATTTGAAACACACCTTTATTTCAGAGCCACCTTGCTTTGTTTAATACATATGGTCACTACAAAGCACCTATGAAAATTTATTATTTTATGCTTATGCTTGCACACATAATAACTGGGTAGGCCAGTGGCCAACAAACCAGGAAATGTTCTCAAAGCAAAATAACAAGTGAGAAACAGTCCTGTTTGTCCTTCTGCAGTCAAGGCTAATCATGTCAGTTGGGTTTGCCAGGCAGAGTAATAAACAGGTATGTGTTGATTGAGCCTGGATCTAACACGAGAAACTGACATTATTATGAAATTCACAGATTATGTGGAAACACTAATCGCACTTTCATTTACTTCACCTAATAGTGGTTTAAACCAAAGCAGAACAGAATAATTGAGTAATTAGCTTTGGCAGTTGAAGTTCCGGGAAACTCCAGTCCACTCACCTGTGATCTGTCCAGCTTGGCTTACCTATTAGTTTCCTGCCATGTATTCATATATGTATAAATAGAGCCAGACAACTAGAAAAATTTGTCTGTAATTATTAGCCTGAAGGCATAAATGAAATTAAAAGCTGGAAACGGGGATGGAGAGATGGCTCAGTGGTTAAGAGCACTTGCTGCTCTTCCAGGGGTCCAGAATTCCATTTCCAGCCTGCAGGTCCAAGTACTCCTGACTTCCTGTACTCCAGCTCTGTGGAATCGGACACTCTCTGTTTCCCACAGGCACCCTCACATACAGGGACATGCAGCACGGGAGGTGAGGGTATACACACAAACAACAAATAAAAAGAAATGTTTTAGGAAATGCAAATCAAAACAATTCTGCGATTCCATCTTACACTGGCCAGGATGGCTATGATCAAAACCTCAAGTGATAGCACATGTTGGCAAGGTTGTGGAGAAAGGGGACTGCTCCTCCATTACTGGTGGGAGTGAGAATTTGTACAACCACTGTGGAAATCAATCTGACACTTTCTCAGAAAACTGGGAATAGCTATAGCTCAAGACACAGCTATACCACTCCTGAGCATATACACAAAAGATGCTCCACCATACCACAAGGACACTTGCTCAACTATGTTCACAGCAGCTTTATTCATAATAACCAGAATCTGGAAACAACCTAGATGTCCCTCATCCGAAGAATGGATAAAGAAAATATAGTACATTTACACAATAGTATACTGTTCAGCTATTAAAAATAGGGGCATCATGCAATTTGCAGGAAAATGTATGGAACTAGAAAATATCATCCTGAGTGAAGTAATTCAAATCCAAAAAAACATGCATGGTATATACTCACTGATAAGCGGCTCTTATTCACAAATTATGGGATAACCATGCCACAAGCCACAGATCTAAAGAAGCTAAGTAACAAGAAGGCTCCAAGGGGCTCTGCTTGAATCTCACTCAGAATGGGAAACAAAATAGGCATTGGTGGTGGATGGAGAGAGGGAACTGAGTGGAAGAGGGGATTGGGAGAGGCACAGGGATAGGGATTAGGAGTAGGGAAAGTGGGGGACAGAGGGTCCCAGGTGAGAGAACAGAAATCGGACGTGGGGGGCCATCTCTGGGATGTGCCAGAAACCTGGGCTAGGGAAGGCCCTATGGGATGACTTAGCTGAGACTCCTAGCAGTGGGGAATCTGGCCTTGAAGTGGCACCTTCTGTAGCCAGGTGGGACATGCAGTGGAGGGACGAGGCCACCAACCCACTCACAAAATCTTCCACCCAAAATTTGTCCTGCCTACAAGATGTGCAGGGACAAAGATGGAGCAAAGATTGAGGGATAGTCAACCAAAGACCTTACTTGAGACCCACTCCATGAGAGAGAGCCAATCCCTGACAATGTTAATGTTACTCTGCTGTGCTTGTAGACAGGAGCCTAGCATAACTCCTCTGAGAGGCTTCACCCAGCAGCTGATGGAAACAGATGCAGAGACCCACAGCCAAACATTAGGCAGAGCTCGAGGAATCCTATGGAAGAGCCGGGGGAATGATTGAGGGAGCTGGAGGGGTCAAGGACTCCACAAGAAGACCTACAGAGTCAACCTACCTGGGCCCATGGGGCTCACAGAGACTGAGCCATCAACCAATGAGCACGCATGGGCTGGTCCTAGCATCCCTGCACATATGAGCAGATACACAGCTTGGTCTCCATGCAGATACCCCAACAACTGGAGTGGGGTCCTCTGACTCTGATGCCTCCCTTTGGGTCCTGCTCCCCTAACTGGCCTGCCTTGTCCGGCCTCAGTGGGAGAGGATGCGCCTAGTCCTGCAGCATGGAGGTCCCATGGGGGCCTCCCCCTTCTATGAGGATGAGAGGGGAGAGTGGGGGAGGGGGGACTGGGAGGAGAAAGGGGGGCTGAGAGCAGGATGTAAAGTGAATAATGAAATGATGTAAAGTGAATAAATTAATGAAAAAAATGCTTACTCAGACAGGCCAAATAACACCAAAAAAAAAAAAATCATCTTAAAAAGTCAGTAAAAATGACTGCAAAGTGTAAATGTGTTATGAATAAAGGGTTGAATGTGAAAACATTAGAAAAAGGTTATACATGGACTGATTTTTTAAAAAGTACTGGACCCATAGCTATTAGTGAAGCAAAGATGAAACCTGAATGCTTTAAGCTGAACTCTCAGCTATTTCTCCCATTAGCTAAAAGGCAAAGCACGCTATCAATGCACTGTAAAATAAAAATTATAAAGCACTATGCCCTAAAGGGGACCTTTATTTCAGCTCAGCGCCGCATTAGTTTAATATATGCATATATGCACGTATATACATCTGTATACACACACACACACACACACACACACACACACACACAGAGATGTATATAGCTTTGTAACTTAAAATATTTTTAAGTTGGGAATTACCTGGTTTGGACTCTTGGTCCTTTTACATAATTTCCTATGCCATTTATTATCACTTTCCTCTAACTATTTTGGAGGCCCGAAGGTGCATTAATAAGCTAGTACAGGAGTCAGCAGGAGGCGGGGCACTCTCTGTGAGATCTAGGCCAGCCTAGTCTACACCGGCAAGTTCCAGATCACCCGAGGATCCATGGTGAGACCCTGTCTTTAAAATAAGCAAAAACCAAAAAGCAGGCCAGATGGTGATGGCTCATGCCGTTTATCCCAGTACTCAGGAGGCAGAGGCAGGTGGATCTCTGAGTTCGAGGCCAGCCTGGTCTACAGAGTGAGTTCCAGGACAGCCGAGGCCCTGTCTGGAAAAACCAAGCGAATTGGGAGAGGATCAGGCACAACACTCCACTCATTGTTTCAACTTATGAAACCAATTCTTCAACAGCTGTTCTAAAGACCTCACCTTTGAGCTCGGCAATCCCAGAGATGTAGTTTTTTGTTCCGACTAAGGAAACATCCCATCCTGTTCAGCAGTAAAGCTTTGGGAAGGGCCACCCAAGGCTTGCACAGCCTCGGCTCCAGTGTGCTAGGAAAGCATCAGGAAACTCTTTTGTTTCTGTCTGGCGGAGGACGAGGTTCTGGTTTACACCGGTTTTCTCCCCCCGCGCGCGCACACACAGACGCACACCACACACACGCACACGCACAGAGGTGGAAAACGTTAGCCAAGTCCCAGCCAGCGCCAGACGCTCCTGGCAGGGCCACAGGCCGGGCTCAGTCAGGCTTCCCCGAGGCAGCTTTGTGGGATGTTTCCCCACCTCCCCCGGGGCGGCCCTGGAGGCGGGCAGGCCTCTCCGCCAAGCCCGGGTGGAGGCGTCCCCGCAGGAGCCCGCCGCAGCCCGGCGCTTCGCCCCGAGGCCCCGCGGTCCCCGGCCCCCGCGCCCCGCCACGCCCAGGCCGCGGGCGTCCCCGCCGGCCCCGGCCCCCGCCGCTCACCGGACGCCGGGCCGCTCGCCCCTCGCCTCCCGGCTCCTCGCAGACATTTTGTCCCGACGGAAGGCGCCGCTGCCCCCTTAAAGACACAGAGCCCGATTCCCGCGTCTGGGGGCGCCCGGGGGGCGGTGACGCGTGGCCTGGACGCCGGGGAGGCCCGCTAGACCTTCCGGTCGGTGAGGGGTTAGAGCAGCGGGGTGAAGGAGAGTGTGGAGGGTGGAGGCCTGCGGGAGTGTCTAAGTGGCGCCACAGCGCAGGGATGCTGGAAACGTCCGCGTTCACCTTCCAAGTCAGCTGGTCCAGGGCCTAAGCGGGGCGCGCCGCCCGGCTCGTCTACGGCCTCTGAGGTGACGCAAGTCAGAAGTTTCTGCCATCAAGGTCTAGGGAGGAAAAGGTGTCCCCAAAACGCCACCATGGGCTACCACTCTTGTCCTGACGATGCTCTGTCAGCGGCGGCTGGTTTACACGGCTGTATTCCGCGCTCCAGCTGCGAAGACGAACCTTTTCAGGGTCTGCGGGCCGATGCAGAGAGCGCCTTGGGGCCTCGCAGCTTGAGGGCAATTCCTGTTGTGGGCCGTTCGCTGTTCCAGCCCCGTAAATATTACCACCGTGTAGATTCCAGTCTACAAACAGTCCTGAAGAAGGGACTTGCCGACTTCCTAGGTGTACCGGCTCCCTCTTATGCACAGCTGGCACATTTTCGGCCCTTTATTTTTTCATTAGAAAGTTGCACTAGTTCGCTGTGTTTGAATTTGGTGTGTTTGGGTGGCAGGGGTCGTGGGTCTGTGCCTGTGGGCCGCGGCGTCAGTGGCGTCCAGAAGAGGGCGTAGTGCAGAAGAGCCCGTACTGACTGAAGTTGGAGGTGTTCGCTAGCCACCTGAGGAGGGCTGGGAATGGAATTTGAATCCTCCGGGAGAGCAGCACCTGCTCTTACCCACTGAGGCATCTCTTCAGCCCACATACCGCTCTGCTCACAAAGTCACATGAAGAATGGGGCTGAAGCCTTGCTAGCTAGGCTACACCTGCAGCGGTCTTTTAAAAACTCTCCTTCATTTGGGTGTTTAGGCCTCTACCTCCCTTCCCTCCAAACCCCCAACTTTAAGTAGGAGAGAAAAAGGTTAGTGGGAGAGGGGGCCCAGCTAGTTAGGGTTCAGTGGGTTTTTTTAGGCTCTATACCAATCTCCATCAAATGAAGACGCAGCTAGCAAGCTCCTCCATGCTGCTGTGCCCCAAAGCATTTCTCCCCATCTGTCTGCTCCAAACCGTCTCTGGTCTCTCCAAACTGCTCCACACCACACACCAACACCGAATGCCACAGTCTCTTTCTTAGCTCTCATATTTATACTCTAAGAGTCCTAGACCATGCCCCTCCCTGTGCCACACATGGAAGGCCGTTACCAGCTGGCAAAGATCATGCTCCACACGTGACAATTAACAAGTGTGGGCAAACTATAGCTCAACTAAAATCCCACACTTGGGATCATGTTTGCATAATATACAAAGAAACCAGAACTTCCATCACAGACAATAAGCAAACATATAAAAAATAAAAGAAACAAGAAATTATTTTGTAAGTTATACAATTCATGCTAGCTGCTTTGGTTCAGCTGATTTAGGAATGGGGGTGCTAGGGATGAATGCTTGGTCTTGCTCACGGCACACGCTTTGCCATGGAGCTATTAACATCACCCTTTTCATTTTTTCTCCCTAGAGTTGGAAATTTTGTTTGTTGAATTTTCTCTTTTCTCTGCCAAGAATGATTTCAGAGGAAAGAAAAATCTGGTTGGATATCTAGAAAGAAATAATTTTGCCATGGAGAGATTAATTAGACTCCCTACTCCCTTTTAAATTTTATTTAAATTTTTTTCATACTACATATTTTGATTATATTTTTAACTCAACAAACCAATTTAAAAAAAGCACATAAAACATGGTGTATTAAGGTTCTCTAGAGTAACAGAACTTATAGAATGAATTTCTGTTTAATATATATAAAGAGAAAGAAAGGGGAATTATTAGAATGATTTACAGGCTGTGGTCCAGCTAATCCAACAATGGCTGCCTATGAACAGAAAGTTCAAGAATCCAGTAGATGTTCAGTCCATGAGGCTGAATGTCTCAGCTGCTCTTCAGTATATGCTGGAATCCTGAAGTAGGCTCTAATGCTAGGGAAGGGATGGACTTTCTAACAAGGCGCATAGAGGCAAAGACAGAAAGCTCCCTTCTTCTATGTCCTCATATAGGCTTCCAGCGGCAAGTGTGGCCCAGATCAGAGGTGGGTTTTTCTGCCTCAAAAGACTAAAGGTCTTACCTCAAAGATTCTGATTAGAAGTGGATCTTGCCACTCCAAATTAAGCAAAAACCCTTCATAGGTTGGCTCTCTATTTTGGGGTTTTAGTTAATTCCAGATGTTGATAACCAAGAATAGTCATCATACCTGGAGATGGTTTTGTGTTGGCCAAATACTCTGAGCATGAGGCCTGCCCTGGTATGTGGCTGATTTGCAGCATCTCTCTAATGGAGAAAACCATGTCCCTGCCCTCTCCCAGCAGGGATAAATTGCAAATATCTTTTTGTTAGGAGTGGTTCTTTGTGCCTGCTTCATCTTCGCTGCCCTGGAATTTTGCCTGGCTTGCTCTTTTGCAGGTCTTGTATGTGCTGCCACAATTTCTGGGAGTTACTATGTGTATCAGCCTTGGTATATCTGGAGGACAGTTTCCTTGGAGTCATTCACACCTTCGCCTCCTCTTGCACATAGATCCCTGAGCCTTGAGGGGAGGGGTATGATGAAGACATCCCATTTAGGGCAGAGTGCTCCAAAGTCTCTCATTCCTTGCACATTTGTCCACCTGTGGGTCTCTGTGTTAAGTAGCATCTACTGCAAGAAGAAGCTTCTCTGAGGAGAGTTGTTTGGACGTATAATTTCATATAGATGTATAAAGTATGTCATTAGGAGTTGTTTAATTGCCATGTTAATTTAGCAGAGTCATAGTAGTGGGTTTTGCCTTAGGTACCATGACCTTCATAGTCTCAGGTTCTCACCCTCATGAGATGGGCTCCATCTCATGGAGTGGACCTGCCTACCACTATTTAGAAAAAGCACACTTAGAGTTACAAGATGTCTGGTTAAAAGAAAAGAATCTAACACAAGTGAATTCTCTGAAAAACAACTCTTAATTTATGTTTCCTACATTAATGAACTTATTACAGTTGGTATCTTTCAGTAAGAGGCCTCATTCATTTACTTAGTTTCAGTGGTGGCTGGACCCATGGCTTCTGTGCTGCAATTACTCTGTCCTGGAGCCAAACCCCCATATTGTTTGAATGCCTTAGACATCCAGTTAAGGTTGGTGGCTGGGGCTGAGGCAGAAGGAATCCAAATTCTAGGTCAGCTGGACAATTTAGCTAGACTCAAATAAAATTGAAAAGGCGAAGGCTAGGGCTGCAGGCCAATGGTAGCTTGCACGGGGCTCAGTCATTACATTTGACCATGTAATGAGGTATATGATATTTTTTGTTAGTTTACAGAATAGTATTTTCTGTCTCTCTTTTTTAGATTTTAAAATTATATTATTAAACCCTTGTTGATCTAGAACCAATGATTGAGCCTTTGGTCTCCACCTCCAGAATACCAGGCTTACAGGTGTGTGCACCTTATCTGGTCTATCTTTTTTTAATGATGTTTCCAGACACAGTCTTGGCATATTGCCAGATCAGCCTGCCTGCTTTAGCAGCTGAGGTTGGAATTGTAAACCTGCATTATGACATTGGTCTAACAAGCAGAAACTGGGAAATGAATACAAGTCCAGAGTTTCATAAAAGCTGCCCCTACGATTATAGCTTAAAGGAGATGCAACTCCAGGAAGAGGGATGCTGATGCAATAGGAAAACAGGCCAGCCCTGGGGTGACGTGAGGACAGCCAAAGACACTTGAAAGTGATAGCATCTTAAGACCTGAAGGTGGCAAGATTTGGTCTTGAGGCATTATGGATTTATTATTCTAACAAAATGTATTTGGGATTACTTTTTTAGACCTGAGAAAAAGAATCTGTCCTTCCCGTGTTTGATGCCATATTTAACAGTTTCTATGAAAGTCAGACATCTCTTCTAGGTAGTTTTAAATTAATTTTCAAGTCAAATTATAAAGTTTGTATCAACATAACTAATACCTCTAATAAACTCTGTTTTCCTTTATGCTCTTTGCTCAAGTTCCTGCAGGGAAAATATTGTCCAATTCGTATCTGTCAGGTCACTAACGATGCTATTGACAACAGCCTGAGGTGATGGCCAGGCCCAACCTAGGCCTAAACTCAGCCTTCCTCAGAAACCCCTGGGAGGTAAGTTTCAGTTGGCCAGAAAAGCCAGTACTTCCCTTCTCTGCCCACAAAGGTCACCTACCTCAGAGAAAGTGCATCTCGTTTCTGCTTAAACTAACAGCTGCTCAATCTCCCACCTGCTGACTAGCATACAAAACCTGCTTGCTTTCCCAAAAAGCTGCACTCTGCTCTCTGAGGCAGTTTGACCCCCAATAAACTATTTTTCTATCCAAAGAGTGGTTTCATTTGGTGGTTTCACTGTACCTTGCTTATAGATATCTTGGTTGGAGTAATTCTTCTAGCTTTTATTGTTATACTAATAAATATCATCTAATCTTCATTTTAAAAATCCTTCATTTTGCCTGCTACTTTGAAACATTGTTAAGACAGAATATTTATATTCCAGATTCACGGCAGAAAAAGCTTGAAATCTGCTCTGTAATCTTTATTTAAAAAAAAAAAGCTTGAGAAAAGTATTTATGGAGATTACCTAAGACATAAAAACAATTGAATGGTGAAGAATATCTTTTTTAGACAGAGGAGGCTATCTGGGTCTTGCCATTTCTTTATGGACATGTTTTGCCTTTGTTTGATAATTTCACACTTTTCTATAATGATTTTTAGTAGTTTTCAATCTCCCATTTCCCTGTCTCATTCCCACCCCTCTGCTGCTGAAACCCTTGCTCCTTTTCCTTTCCTGCCTCTGAGCTTGATTAGAGGTGTGTGCGCGGATGCGGGTGGGGACTTTTACTGGAGCTAGGGTAGCTTGTCAGGAGCTGCGTGACTGAAGGCAGTCACACCCTCTACCCCAGCACCACTAACTTCTGTGAAATAAATAGTTAAGACTTAATGTTCCTAGAAGTTAATGCAGTGGCTGTTATCTTTAACCAGCTAGTTCCCCAATGATGACACAGAGAGAATATTATTTATTTATAGCCTAAGTGCACAAAAACTGCGAATTATCAATCTATTCTGACGCTCCATGGCTTATCTGTTTTCCTCCCAGCCAAAATCCTCATAACACTTGCATTTTTTCCTTATCTTCTCCAGCTCCTTTCTCTTGAAGCCTCCTGGACCTCTCCTCTTCATGGCTAAAAATTCCACTTCCTCCCTCTTTCTCCTCCCCTCTCTGGAAATGAATGTCCTTCCCTGTTCACTCTACTGCCCAGCTATTGGCTGGCCATCTTTTATTGGCAAAGCAGAGAACAAATGGTGAGCATGTTCACACAAAGTTGAGACAGGAAAGTCCTAGAATAAACATTAGTGCCATGTCCTGATTTAAGTCAGAGACTGGGACAGAGGAATCAGCATTTGACTAAACAAGGGTAAACCTTACACAGTGCACAATAACATGCCAACGAACTTCCACGTGTACTTTAGGAAGAGGAGCCCCATGGGCCCCTTCCACAGCCCTGAGGAAATGTCATTGGGCCCAGTTTCCTGAAGGTCTTGTTCAGATAACCACAGCTTCAACCCGTTCCTGAGTGCAGTGGCTCTGGAAGACATCTTTTTGCTTCACACCTGCCCTTCCTCTGGCTCTGGCATTCTCCCTGCCTCCTCCTCTATGATGACTTTTCTTTAATAGCCCATGGTTTCCGGGAGGAGCATTGTCCATCCATGGAGGATAAAATGAAGTTATTCTTTTAAAAGAAGTACTAGTTAAATCTCTTCATGTGTTTCAGGTCTATAATATATATACTTTTTTATTTTTGTGACAGTTTTGGTAGTTTGTATAATTCTGCGGACTAGACCATTTCACTGCCGTGTGCTGGGTATGGTTGTTCATAGCATTCAAGTACTTTTTAGTGCTGTCAGTTGATAGTGTCATGTTCTCTTTCATTTGGTTCCCACACAGGGTTTTATTAAACTTCCGCTTGCTGTCATACCGTCTGCCTTCAGTGAGGCACCTTGCAGGAACCCCTGGATGAGGTTCATTCTCAGATACAGTGCTGTGATGCCGTCCCTTGCGACCGTCCACCACGTCCCACAGGTTTTTGGTTTTTTTCTCCTTGTAGATCCAGAAACTTTGTTGCCATAGTGTCATGGTACACTGTGTCCCCAGACCAGCGAGGTCCTCTTGCTCATTTTGACCTAGGTGTCAGCGGGGCCATGCTACCCAGGTTTTAGGAACATATTTGCGGCGATTTCCTGAGGAAATGAATTATAGAGCTGTGTGTTTGGACCACTGTTTTGGAAGTAGAAAAAATAATATGGCTATTTTTCCTATGGGAATTCTCAGAAAGGCATTAGAAATCAATTTATATTTCTTAGAACTATTAAGAAGAAATGGCCTAGAGATTTGTCCCAGATTTTCCCTCCTTTTCAGAGTCCATTAGTCTACTTTCCAGGCAGGACTGCCTCTATTATTTCACGTTCCTGTCTCCTGTGGCTTGACAGTACCCTATAAAGGCCTTTCTGGCTGCTTCAAGCTGCGCTACACTTGCAATTTCTGTTAAAATACTTTTCAGCAACTGAACAGTAAGAATCAAACTTATAACACATACTGAGATATGTAGGGTTCTGTTTTTGTTTTTCTGTTAACTTAAAGGAAAGAGGTTTATTTTCCTTTATGACAACAAAATTTCAGAGTCTGGGTACATTATAGAGAAAATAGGTTAGCTTAGCTTTTTTTTTTTTTTTTTTTCTGATGGTCCAAGCATGTGGTGAGACTCACCAGGCAACAGTAAGAGTGGTGAATGGTGGGCTTCCTTACAGACCCAGTCCCTGGCAGATAAACCTAGTCCAAGAAGACTGTCGGCCATTAATCCCTTCCAAAGGAAATGGCCTCGACCTATCACCTTCCAGCTGACTCATCACAGCCATGCTGGAGACTGAACTACTGGAAAAAAAAGAAGTAGGGTGTTTGGGGACCTTTTAGAAGAAATACATGTACTAATTGCTCCTTTCTAGTGAGCAAATACTTGTCAGAAATAACTTAAGCAAGGAAAGAGAGCCTGGTATAGAATTGGCAGAGCGTTTACCTAGCATGAACCCCATCCTGGGTTCAATGCCTAGAACCTTATACAACCGAGCCATGATGGCACATACCTGTAATCCCAGCACCCAGGAGATAGAAATAGGGGGATAAAAAGTTCAGGATCATTCTCAGATATAAAGAAAGATCAAGAGCAGCCTGAGCTATGTGAGACTCTGACTTGAGGTCCCGAGAAGAACTACTTGGGCCATTTGGGAGGGTGTAGTCCACCACAGTAGGGAACTCAGGGTGTCAGGAGTGGCTTATGGTTGTGTCCATGGCCACAGGGGTGTGAGGTTGCTGGGAGCATCAAACAGGCATCCAGGAAACTGTGTGCAAGAAGCAGACCTGAGATAACCTCCAAAGCTCACCTCCCAGTGAGTGCTTCCTTCAGCTGGGCCCAGTCCCCAAAGAATTCTGTAAGTTCTCAGAACAGCACTGCCAGCTGGGGCCACGCATGAGCCCAAGGGATTCATTTCATATCCAGCCAGAACCAGTCTCAAATGATAGCATGAGAGGAAGGAAAATAAAGCAAATGGGAAGAGAAGAAAAGGAAGGGCAGCTGCCGTCCTTGCCTGGGATGCAGGGGAGAACACAACAGGTGACAGGGCTTGGGGACAGGGCAGTGAGTATGGCTCACTGCTCATTCCACTGTCTAGGGGGACTGACTGGAGCATACATGTTCAGGCTAATCTCTCTGGGAGTCCAGGAGTCCATCCCTCTAGTTGTGGTCAGAGTTGACATGACCCTGGGTGGCCAGACATTCCCCACAAGTTCCAGAAGGTTGCATACACTCCTTTTGCAAATGCAAAAAGACAAACTTGCACAAAAGTGCTGGTTTAGTGATTTTTTTTTGAGAAAATTATGAAGAATAAAACCAGAATTAACTCATTTTTTTCTTTTTTAAATCTATTTAGCACTGGGAGGAAAGTAAGTAATTGCCTATGGATGTGTGGCTTGGATTAGACGAGCAGAGATCTGATATTCAGAGCCACAGTGTGTTGCTCTCTCCAGAGGAACTATCAGAACGCTGTTCCATTGGCCTTGACTGGCTCTGCTTGGAGTCGTCCAGCTTGGCTGCCTTGAATTTAGTCTTGCCAGAATCTTCCACTCTTATCTGCCAGGCATATCTATTCTTTGGGTCCTAACTCTTCTGAAGACCTCTTAGGCCACTCTGAAAGGGCCGGAGCCAACCCTCATATTTTATGTACATCCCTCCTCCTTGGAGCCAGGTTCATGCTGGGCAGGACACTAGGCAACAACCAATCTCCGCAAATCCTTAAAGGGTTGGAAGTTGAACACAAAAAGCATGATTAGGCACAGAGCTCAGTAGCGGATCATGCACTTAGCATGTTTGACGCCCTGGGCTTATCTGTAGCAT
>NW_026596463.1:1686308-1702871 GCF_907164565.1 Psammomys obesus | reverse complement strand
CTTAGCATGTTTGACGCCCTGGGCTTATCTGTAGCATGATTAGGCGCAGAGCTCAGCAGGGGATCATGCACTTAGCATGTTTGATGCCCTGGGCTTATCTGTAGCATGATTAGGCACAGAGCTCAGCAGGGGATCATGCACTTAGCATGTTTGACACCTTGGGCTTATCTGTAGCACAGGCACACATACAACACACTGAAGCGTAGGTGGAATCACTTAGGCCGAGCAAAAGTCTCCTGCTTTCTCAGTACAGAAAGGATGGCAGTTCTGGAGGCTGGGGAGACAGAGGGAGTCAGTGATTAAAGTGGACAGTGTTTCGGCTTGAGAGAATACAAAGTCTGTGGAGATGGTCCCCGATGCTCACACGACACCACACCACGCGCTTAAATTCCAGTTTGGTTGGCATGTCAGGCAGACTCCAGTTATAGAGCTCAGCGCCCCACTTCTCAGCTCCATGTTTTTAAAATGGGAAGCTGTCAGCAGGCTTTCAGTTTAGGTTTTGTGTTTAAAGTTTGTCTGTGTGAGAATAGTTGGGGCAAAGGTCAAAAGCCACCACAGGCTAAGTGCCGGTGTCTCGGGGTCTTAGGGACGTCTCTGAGTCCTGGGGAGTTTCCGATCTTTTCTGTTCCGTTTGGGTTTTCATTCAGAAGCTTCTGTGTGGGCTTAAACAATCCTCGTGATATGTACCCTCACATGGACCCAAACCCCTGGAAGGCACCAGGCTGGTGGCTGGGCAGGGCTGGGGGATAGCACCAGCCAGAGTATCAGGGCTCTTTTCTCCCGTACAGTCTTCACCCAGCTTAAAACAAGCTGCCGGCAGCCTGTCCTTATCTGTGCTCTTTTCTCTAGATCAAGTTAGGGAGCACTCAGCATAGACTCTCTTTCAGGGGTGGCCATGTTGGGAAGGGGAGCATCACCGTGAAAGAGCCTGAAAGCCTGGACTGTGGGCAGGAAAGAGTCCATTCTGCCCTGGACTGCCTGCCCTGAGCAAGCCAAGGGATGGCAGGTGCAGACTTCAGCCTGAAGGGTCTTTCTTCATTGATAATTCTTGGTATGGTCTGATAAGTGTCAAAAGCTCTCTAAAGTAACTTTTGCCTTGGTTCCCTGGAGCATATACCAAGCTATGACAGTGGAAATGCTTTATGAAAATTACTTAAACAAATCCAAGGTGCAATTTACCTTTTCAGACAGCTGCCCTTGTAACTCTGTTTACAGTATGATGTTGTACTTATTTTCCCCATGCCTCAGTACTATGGGATATTTCCTCCCTTTTCATCATATAGGTCTCCGTTTGATGGTGACGTGGAGTTTCCATCTCCTCCATCAGTTGCATGATACCTAAAAACTGCTGCTGGGTTTGAATCATATAAAAATGACCTCACGGAATTCTCGCTTTGGGCCCTGTGAACGCAGTTGGTGCAGAGTGGAGGCCAGACCTCAGGTTCTGGTTTCAGTCCCCAGCTCATCTTGCTTGTTCTGAGCGGAAACTCACCACTGACTACACTTGGGAAGAGCCCAGGGCTGAGCAGTGGGGAGCAAAGGCAGGGCAGTAGCCGAGGACACAGGCTTTGACCACATGCCTCTGGAGTCCGGTTCTGCTGCCGTCTGGCTCTGAAAGCTTGCAGCAGCCTCTCGGGCTTTCTGTTCTTGTAAGCCTTTCCATGGGAGACTGTTATAGTCCACCCAGATTGAGAGGGCAGTATCCGGCCAAAGACAGAACTTGATCCAAATGTACCCTCAGGAACCAGAGATTTTTCTTGGAGTTGTTTACAAGAGCTTGGATGATCGGTGCAGCTGTGTCGCTTAAGGAGTTCACACCTAGCTGAGCGTGGTGGCACACACCTGTAATCCCAGGGCTCTGGGAGCCAGAGGTAGGCAGGTTAGCCTGGTCTACAACGTGAGTTCAGGAAGCCAAGGCTGCAGAGAGAAACCCTGTCTCAAACAACCAAAATAATTAAAAAATGAAATGAAATGAAAGAAAAGAAAAGAAAAGAAAAGAAAAGAAAAGAAAAGAAAAGAAAAGAAAAGAAAAGAAAAGAGGAGTTTACCCTCGCCAGGCAGTGGTAACATATGCCTTTGTCTCCCAGCACTCAGGAGACAAATAGGTGGATCTTGAGACCAGCCTCACCTACAGAGCAAGTTCCAGGACAGCCAAGGCTACACAGAGAAACCCTTTCTCCAAAAACAAAAACAAACAAACAAACAAAAAGTTCCTCCGTGCATGGTTGAACCCCCTCCCCCCGAGCCTCGTTGTTGGCGTTCCTGGTGAGGTCACAGGCAGCTACAGCACTGAAACGTCTCCCCAGCAATTGTTGGCCCCTCTTGTGAACTGTGTCAGCCTTTACCATCCATCCATGAGGCTCTGCCATAGGTCCAGTCTCCTGAGAGTGTCATGTGGTTATTCAAAATGCCAGCCATCACGCCCCAACCCAGACCAACAGCAACACAACAAACAGCCCCCTTACAACTCTACATAAAGCTGCTTATTAATTTCTAGTTCAATGTATCTGCCTCCTCTGCTGCATCCTTGAGCAGCTTCAGCGACCTGGACTTGATAGGGGTGGCCATAGAATGAAGAAAGACAGATGACAAACAGACAGATGAAACAGAGAGACAAAAAGCTCAGATCAGGTGGCCTTGGCTGTCAGCTAGGAAAGCCCGAGCATCCCAGAAGCTCAATGTTTAGTATATGGAGTTGAACTGCGAGGGAGGGTTACTGTGTACAGCTGGACAAAGAGGTGGAGTTATTACAAACAGAGTAAGAAGGAGGCGGGGTTTACAGTGTACATCTTGAGGTTTTGAGCAAGGGGACAGGCTTAGCTAGTCTGGGCAAGAGCCATCAGTGTAGGGAAGAGTCTGTAGTCATCTAGGGGTGGGAGGAGAAATCTGTGGTAGACATAGGCACCCACTGTCAGCACTCCCGCTAGGCCTCGCAGGAAGGCTGGCTGTGCCTCTGAACCTCGCCCTCGGGGAAGGCTTTCCTTTCCTCTGTGGGTCTGAGGCTCTGAGTTCTTTGGCTCATTTCAACTCATCCACTCAGGCTTCACTCACCCAAGGCTTTCTCCACTCGCTACACTCCTCTCTTTTCATGCCTTTTCTCAATGGTTAGGACTTCGGATACAGTAGCAAATGGAAGTGATGAGAGGGGTATCGTATTCTTGTCTGCAAAGCTTCTTAGAGAAAAAGGTACAGTTTTTTACCATTAAGTAGGGCAATTAGCTGTAGGTTCTTCACAAATGTCCTATAATCCAGTAGCTTTTAAATGTTACTGTGTTCCATCAATTCTAAAATAAAAGCCAATGATGAAATCTCATCACGCACATCCCAAATCTTTTGTTGGACTAAGTTCTAAACACTTATGGAATTACTCTTGAATGCTGTGGTTATGCATGTGCACTTCAAATGCATATATTTGTACCAATTCTCATTTCCTGATGGTATTTTACACAGGAGTTAAAGGGATTACCCACTAGGTCTGGAAGATAACTGAGTTGGTAGAGTGCTTGAGTTCTACAGAACTCTGTTTAAAAACAATCCAGGCATGGTGGCCAAGAGTGAAATCCCAGGCTGAGGAGACAGAGACAGGTGCATGGATCTCTAGGGCTCAGTGTATTCTACCTGGCCAGAAGAGGATGTTCTCTGACCACCACACATGTGTACACATCATGCATGCCCCTTTACATACACAGGTGTAGCTTCGTGCACACACACACACACACACACACACACACAAATTCCCAGTTACACGCCCAGTGCTGTTTTCCCTACCTCTCTCCCAAGTGTACCTTAAATTGACCCCAGTGCATGCTTCTTTTGGAGAAAGCAATTCTAACAGGTTGAAATCATTGCAGCTCTCTTCGTCCGCACTCGGGGATTCCTGTGTCCCACATTTCAACCTCCACAAAGCATTACAGCACAATGACGGAAAGATGAAGAAGCAGAACTTCTATCTATGTGACCACTGGGGATTTTATTTGTGCTTAAAATTTGAAACAGTGGAGCTGTCAAATGTAATGTTTTTATTTGGTAAGGAAAATTTTCATTTTTGTATTACGTTTTTTACTCATTTGAGCAAGATCTTTAAAGTTGAGGTTTTTTCCACTTTGTGATGATTATCATTTGTTATTTAATTATTCATATTTTGTGACTGATCATTATGTAGATCTGAGACTTTTTTCACCGTAAAAATACATCAGTGTGTCTCCAGGGTATGTAACTCAATAGTACAGTTCGTGCCTATCACCAGAGATTCCCTGGCTTCCATCTTCAGCACCCTGAAAGTTAATGGATGAAAAAAATTTTGTATACTTGTAAAAATACAATTTGTTTTATTTTTTTACTTTTGGTTTTAGTCATATGCTTATGTATGAAATAGTCAATCAAAGAAAATTCTTTCAGAGCCAGCCAGCCCCACCCCTTGGGGTTGAAGAAGGCAATCTCAAGAATTTGTTCTGGTTGTGAAGCTCTGAGTCATCTGATTAAAATATATAAGGAATTGTTCTTACTGCTGTTTGAATTAGTGAACGACAAAGGAGGCTCTAGAGACTTCACAAATGGGATTGAAAGAACAGTAAGACAATGAAATATTTAAGTACTTTCTAAAGACAGCTATGACTCTGTCCCCAGCTGTCCCGACTGTGCTCATTCCTATCACAGACTGTGTTCATATACTCTGTGCCGAAGGCTATGGGATCTTTGCTGTAGACTCCAGTGGTGACTCACCAAATCTGCGTCTCTCCCAGGGCTTCTTCCAAATGCTCAGCTCACTGGAAGATCAGGAAGAGACTCATGCCTGATGCTGTCCTTGCCAAATGTACAGTATCAGAGGTCAGACCTCAAAGGTGTTCATGGACCAGCTGCACCGTCAGAATCACTGTAAGAGCATGTATAACTACCAGATCGTATCTGGGAGCTGGGATCTGCCCTGAAACATGCGAGCAGTTTGTATGACACAGCCTGAAGTCCAAGTACCATCCATGCGGAAGGTGTGGTTGGTGAAGGGAACAGGAATGGACGCTGGTGCAAAGCTGAGAAAAGGGAAATTAACAGAGTTTCCTGCCTTTGTTACAGCACAATGTTTTTAATTGTTAAATGGGAAATCTTTTGTCCTTAAGATTTATTCTGAAAAGTCAAGATATGTTTTAATGTAGGACTAAGGGCGATAGGATCAAAACAGAAGATGCCAGGGACAAGGCAAGTCACAAAGTGACACCTGTCAACTGCAACCCATGGCCTTGATGATAGGGCAGGGAAACCACGGGTCTCTAATGAGAGAGTCAAGTTTAATTAACTCTTCTCTGAATAGATTTCCAATAGGAGCTTGGCACCTGGAACTTAATAGCTAATTACAAGGGCTGCCAGTGAACAATGGTTAATCTTCATCTTCTTGTTACATGCGTCATAATTGTGTTTGTCATGGCAGCAAGGCAGAGGGACTAGAGACAAGCTGCAGCTTTCTATAGAAAGTCCAAGATACTGTTTTGCAGGTTGGAGAATGGGTACCCATTGTTAGCCACAGGTGGGAACTACACTCCTGGCGTCAAAGGATGCACAGGTGCCTCTGTGTCAGGGAGCCAATGGCCCCTTGCACTAGGCCATGAGGTAGCTATTTGTTTCCAATAATAATGCCTTTCTCGGTTCTACCTCCCTCTCAGCCATGTCCCATCAGTAAGTTAGGTGTCAGGCAGTGATCTTGTACCATTTGATACAATTCAACATGTTTTTCAAGACAAAGTTTCTTAGCAGTCTTGAGATCAAAGATGTCATAAGTTGCTACCGGGGGTCTTTTAATAATTAAGAAAAATCTCTTTGGTAGTTTAATTAAGAATGGATCATGGTGAGATGGGCACACATCAAGGACATAATACAAAAAGTTATTATACTAGGTCAGGGAAAGATGAAAGATTGGACTTTGGAGGCAACCAGAAAAATGGAAGATATTTGGTAGATAAAATTGAAAGGGTATATTTGAAGATTGGCCATGGAGATTGAGGACGAAGGGCAAGGGTAACAACATCGTGTGTGACGAGATGGGCTGGGCCAGCATGTCTTCAGCAGGAAGGTCAGGATGATGCAGAATGTCTATTCTTTTTTGGAGGGACCTAGTCTATGCGACAGGCCCCTGAGATCAATTAGAAGAGCCTCATGTCTCTGGGAAAACTATGTGTTCTGAACGGCTGTAAGGAAATTCCAAGCATATGAATAGATTTCAGTAGGTCAGAACATCAATGAAGGACATTCTGAACTGATCTGAAGCAAATCGGTGGGAGGATGTGCTAGCATTGGCGCCAACACCAGAGAGCAGACGAGAAAGATGTACTCTGAGGGCCTTTACAGCAAAGCTTTTAAAAATGTTATCTCCTCAGACTTCGTTCCAGCCATGTGAGATGCATGTTACTGTCTGAATCTTGTTTTTAGATGGTAACTAGTGTCCCAGTTCATCCAGTAACCTGCCCGAAGCTGTTGAATGATGAACGAGGTTTTTAAAACTTCTGAGGCTGCAGATCCTATAAGCCCCGCTGTGGGGATCATTAGGAGAGCTTTGAATTGAAAAAAAAAAGTCTTCAGTTCGCAGTTAAAAATTGGTTTCCAATGCAACTGTGAAAAATGGGAAGAAACAGAATAGGTAAATAGTCATTATGGTTGGTACTAGTGTTGCCTTGTCACAGTTAGGATCAAAGGCGTAGGGAGGCTTACCCGAAGAACCGCGTTGGTTACCTTGTCTGACATGGGAAGACCCACACCAAAGCCATAAGGTCCAAACAGTCAAACATCAAAACAGATGAGTAGATAGAACATGGTATTTACATATAATGGTGTACTACGTAATATCAATTTGTGGTCCAGGCTGGCCTCGAACTCACTGTTTTCCAGGAGGGCCTTTAACCGTGGGGGTCCTTCTCCCTCTGTTATTCACGGCATGAGCTCGGGATTATACCATCATTCCCAGATATCATTTATATTTTTGAAGTTTTAGTTGTGAGTCTTAGCCTGTAACAGCTGAACTGTCTTTCCAGCTCTATTATTCATATTTAAAGGAAATGAAATTTCAATGTATGCTAAAAATAGATACTTGAAAACATGAAAGAAAGAGTTTCATATAATTCTATTAATGCAAAAGTCATAGGCATAAGGTTGGTAGGTGGGGTAAGAGGAGACGGGCAGTCTAATAGGTAGTTTCAGTTTGGGCTGGTGAGACAGTTCTGCAGACTGATGGATGGTGGTGGTGGTTGTTCAACGCTGACACTGGACTGTACACTTCAGATGGGTAACGTGATGAACCTTCTGTATGTTTTATCACAGCGAAAACTGTCCTGAACGTTAGCCCCAGTGCTCAAGGATAAACCGTGTCTGTTTGTCAGTTCATGCCATTTGGTGGCAATGACAGATTCAGTTTTATATAGTAGTATCTATGTGTATTTCCTACAGAGTAAAAAAAAAAAAAAAAAAAAAAAAAAAAAAAAAAAAAAAAACAACTTTGCATACATTTAAATTGCATTTTCCTCTATGAACAATTTTAGAGATGTGTCATAAATGAGCAGTGGAAAGAAAAAAAAATTCTTCCCTCGTTTTCATGTCCCAAAGCATTCTGCCTCCTTCCTTAATGCTATGCCAGGAAGATTCTAGCATCCGGACTCAATTTATTTCAGATCATTATTTTGCCAAAGTCTGAGGAAATCATCTTGGTCATGGATTGTTCCTTGCCAGAATATAGATTTAAATTAAGGAAGAGTATTCTGGTATTCAAACAGTCTTTGTATTATTCAGTTTTATTTTATTTTATTTTTTTGTTTTTCCACGAAACAAAAGGATCATGTCCAGGATCCTGCCTGATGGTAGTAAGCAAGTCGTTCCATTCCTCAATAAGCCATTTCCTCCTAGAGCACAGCCATGCTTCACCATGTGCTGAGTCCAGCTTGCTCTCTGATTGCTTTCCTGGGGTCAGTGAGTGGACGTGGGTGAGGGCCTGGACTAAAACAAGCATCATTCTGCTGGTTCAGTCAGGGTCACATAGCAGGCCGAGCCTGATCCCCTGGACCATTAAAACATGCCAACATGTCGCCCTTTCAGACCCTGTTTCAGGTCTTTAGACCTAAAAGATTTCTAGTGGGATCCTAACTTTGGAAGAGGACACCTCCTTTGGCTTTTCATCACGTCTCTTTTGTAGCCATTACTACATGGCTTGATTTTCATTACAGTACCTTCTGCACTGGCAAGAATGTTTCTATTTGTTATTGCCATGGGCCTTTGCAAGTCCTGCTGTGTTTGAGTAGTTAGTGTGCTCAGCTGACTCTGTCATTTCCTTTTCTCAGGACTTCCAAAACAATTCACGAGGCTAGTGAATACTCCATTGCTTATGCTATCATTCACATTGCCACCATATTGTTCCAATACCATGGCTGCAGTGACCTGGGGCTTCTCCTCCCACCAGTAACTTTATCCCTGTTCTCCACAGTAAGACTCTGTGTGCCCAGTGTATCTGCACTGACTATCGGCAATGGTGTGCTCCTTCTGTCCCCTTAACATACCCCAACCACAGAGAGACAAAAAGCAGAGGAGTTCCTCAACTGTGTGCTTGTGCCTGTCCAATGCTATCTAGGGCATCATGGATGTTGGTGCCAGAGAGGTGCTAGAGTAACTTCTGGCCCACACTATCACCTGTGTGAAGCTGGCAAATGGCCTCACAGAGCTGTGACTAGATTGAGTGCCGAGACCATGGGATGCGAATAGCTGCTCATGGGGCTGGTAGGGAAGAGCCTCTCCCTGGTATTAGCACACTAAGCATTGTCAGCTCAGAGCTGAGCCTTTGCTTGAGCACATGCTTTGCTGGCGAGCAATGCTTAGGGACAGTCACCAGAACAAGGGCAAAGTCTATTTACATAAGCAACATCCTGGCTCCTTTTTGCCTGTGTGGTGGTTCTGACCCCGAGTTTGACCAAGTCTAAAGATCATGATGACAAATATACTTTTCAGGGGACATGAAAGGTTTAGCAAGGAGGAGTACTTGCCAAGCAAGCATGAGGGCCTGAGTTCAAATCCTCAGCACCATGTAAAAGGCTGTGAGTGGCTATAGGTGTGTCTGTACTGGGGCATGAGGGTTGGAAATAGGATGTCTGGGGCTTGCTAACTACTAGCCTAGCTCTGGGCTCGGTGAGAGATCCTATCTCAAGGGAATAAGGTAGAGCATGATAAAGCGGAGACCCCGTGCACTCTGGCTTCCATGCGCATGCCCTCGCACACAAAGTGCATGTGCTTCTGTCTCTGTCTCTCTGTCTCTGTCTCACACACAAACTTCACCGTGGAGTAAAGGAAAAGCCAAGTTTAGCTAGACAGTAACTTAAGAGTAATTTTATTCAATAACAGTTTGAATACTTTATTTCTTTGCTTAGTTATTCAATCTGAAATCTGTTATGTGGTCCGATAGGTTCATAAAAGAAAATTATCAGTATTTTAATGCTTTATTGTTGATTGCACCTCCTGACTTAAAATGTATCTTGGTATGGGAAAAGAGACACACAATTTTTAGAAAGTCACCATCAGTATTTACCATCATTAAACTTACGACTGTCTAAGGCTCTTCGAAGATGTTTTTTTTTTTTTTAATGGGAAATTTCAAACAGAACATAGAGAAGAATAAAATAATAAATCTTGTCTTCTCATCAGCAAATATTTAGGGGGACTCTCCACCCAGATACCAGAGGCATCTAGAATTCCAGCGTGCCTTGCAGGTAACCAGGAAGGTCACCCACCCGTAAGAGAGGAACATTTTTCTCTCTATTCTCATCACAGCTTGACTGAGTGATCACATCACCCAGCTTGGAAATGGGTTTCCCCCTCCCTGGTTGGCTTATTTGCTCAGGTTCCCATTCACCAGAGGAGGGCTGAGGGTTTGGGGTCAGGTATGAGGAAAATCTAGCTGTGTGCACTGGAGGGAGCCATAGCCTCCTGTTTCTTGGTAATTTGCTGTAAATTGGTGCTGCTGCGCCTCAAAGTTTTATCTAGTTCTGTTCTCCTCCTGTTGGAACAGCATCCGTTTTTCTTGGCTGTGGGATACGGTCTGTGACCTCCACATAAGCCCTCGCATTACTGACTGGTATTTCACAGTGACTGAATTGGCACCTACCTTCTGCATGTTTGACTGTTGTATTTTCGTCAGCAGAGACTGCTCACTGTTTTCCATCTTAGTTCAGGGAGACCAGAAAAATGCTGCTTTGAAAGTGAATTCTTTTAGTATGTTTTTCTAATTGAGATCTTCCATGGCCTTGACTGTGTTCTCCAAATCTTTTTCCATCTCTCTTTTTGTTTTCACACCGAGACTCAGTTGTTTTCATAGTCTAGAGCCCAGGGGAAACGTGGGCGACTGTACTCTATGCTGAATAGAACCTGTATGGGTCTCTGGGGTCTCATCACTTTAGAGTTATTTAGGAAAACGGCAATCAGAGGGATATTTTGGCAAACCTGAGTGTGCTGGGGTGGGGGGGAGTGAACAGGTTGGTCCAAGTGATACATGATGAATAATTAACAAACAGGAGAATGCCTGAGTGAGACAATAGCCCTCTGCAAACACTGTGCTGAAATATAGCTATGACTGCTGTGGGAAAGTTCGCTGGAGACAAGTTCAGCTTATTATAAGATCACATTAGAAGCAGCTTGCGTTTAAACTGCATTGACTCCCGGAGAAGAGCACTTCCCTCTTCAGATGTTAGATACAAAACCAGTATACAAACATCAAGGTGAGTATGGTCAGTGTGACCGAAATCCCCCTCAGGAGGCTCGGGGAGGGAGGCCACGTGAGCTTGTGAGTTCCAGGTCAGCCTGTGCCACACAGAGGCACTGTTTGTTTCTTTCTTTGTAGATGTGTTTATGTATTTGGATATGTGTGTATGTATGTATATACACTTGTGTTTTGAGATCAAAGGACAGTCTTTGATACCATCTCTCAAGTGCTGACCACCATTTTATTAATAAGGTCTCTCACTGGCCTAGGACTCACTGAGCAAAACTGGCTGGCTGGCCAGTGAATGTCACGGATCTGCCTGTCTCCTTTCCTTCCTGGAATTACAGTAGTTACCACCCAGCTCACTTAAAAATATATTAAAGTGTTTTTAAACAGTTTCATACATGTATATAATGAATATTAGTTGTTTTCACCTCCTCCCATTTTTCTTGCTCCTCCTCCTTTTCCTACTGAAGCTCTTCTCAGCAAGTGTTCTTTATAGTTTTATGTTTTGTTTTCTTGTGCTGTGTGGTCCACTGAGTTTAATTTGTTATTTGCTCAAGTGTGGGTAGGTCATTACTCAGGAGAACAGGGGCAAATTACCAGGGACTACACCACTGAAGACCATGATACCTCCCCTGCCCCAACAACTCTAATTGCCGACAGTTCCTCAAGGAGAGTGGGCACGGACCCTCCCCATTCATGATGACACGATGGTGAGCCCAGTCATCTGCAGGTGTTGTGTAAAGAAGCACAGCTTGAGTGTTCATGAGCACAGCCCTGTGTCATACCCAGGAGGCGTCCTTTTGCTGCACACCTTCCTCTTCTTTGGCTCTGGCATTCTTTCCAACCCCTCTTCAGGCATGTTTCCTGAGCCCCGGTGGCAGTGGTAGAGCTGTCCTTTTTGTGGGGAGCACTTCACTGTCACTCATCCACAGCACTGTGGTCAGTTATGTGTCTCTGCACGGTTATGCTGTTTCCCTATAAAGTGCAGGAAGAAGTGTTTCTGACAAAGGCTGGATACAGCACTTGTCTATGGCTAAAACACGAGGCTTTAGAAGACAGGCTTTTGACCCTTTAGCAAAACAGTAGTCCTGGATTCCCTACTTCAACCTGTCTCCTTCCAAAACACAGACTTTGAAAATAATTATTTTTTCTTTTAATTTATTTACCTTTAATTTAATTTCATTGATGTTTTGCCTGCATGTATGTCTACGTACGAGTGTCAGATCTTGGAGTTACAGACAGTTGTGAGCTGCCATGTGGGTGCTGGGATTTAAACCCTCATCCTCTGGAAGGGCAGTCAGTTCCCTTAACTGCTGAGTCATCTTTCCAGCCCCACAAAACACAGACTTTTGACAGGGTTCACAGAACCATGGATAAGTTCTCTCTTGTGGCATGAGCCTCAATTCCGATCAGAAAAATGGTTGGTTACACATATAACAATCATACCATTGTTGCACTGGTCCAGCATTTCTTGTATGGCAGTTCACAACTGTAGATCACAGGATTCTTCCCCAACAGTCTGCAGAGCGCCCTCTGGCACCACGAAAGCTCTCCACCAGGGAGGCGTTCCCAGCTCAGCTTCAGGTGTCTCATTTCCCTGAGACCTTTGGTGTCTTTAGTAACAGGGTCTTACCATCAGTTTCTGGTGGGCAACTAAGAGCGATGGCAACAGCCTACATTCTTTTGTGTTTGTCTCTGGGACCTACCTAGCCAATGACCTAAATGGAAATATTCTGGCACTGGGATTTTTGTTTAGTGGCATATTACTTCTGGGAAGAATATTATTCATCATGGAGGGCACCTCTGTTTGAAGCCTTTGTTTTTAGATCGTATTGTTTCATAAACTTGTAAAGCGGTAGGTTTTCATATAGCGTTTATATGTATTCTTAGTTTTGGTTGCTTCTCCTCTCCCCCTCCTCTTCCCTGCCTTCCCAGCCCCCTACTTAGAACGTCCCTCCTCCCAGCATTCTCCTCCTCCACTTTCATGCCAAATGTGTTTTACAAATCCCCCTCCCTTAAGGCTTCTTGTTATATGCTGCTCCTCCAAATGCCCCCTCTCCATTTTTCTGGGCTTTACCAGCACTCAAAGCTAAACATGAACCTCTAAAATGTAGGAGCTCAAGTCTGCCTGTGAGGAAGAATGTGCGGCTTGGGCTATCTCACTTAGTAACATTTTCTAGTTCAATACATCTCCTTTCAAATTTTATTTCTCTATAACCAAATAGATTCTATTGTATAACACATTACATTTTTATTATCCATTGATTGACGTTTGGGCTGGTTCCATTTCCTTACTAATGTGATTAGAACCACAATGAAATGGGTATGCTGGTAACTCCAATGAGTTCTTTGCATAAATGCCTGGAACTGTTTGTTATACTTCACGTGGGTCATATGGATGTTCTAACTTTAGTTTCTTGAAGAGCCTCCTTACTGACTTCCACAGTGGCTACACCAGTTTACACTCGCATTGACAATGAAGTGTTCCCCTTTCCCCACATCATAACCATCATCTGCTTTATTTATTAATAGTCGTGCTGACTGGGTTAATTGTAAATTTCAAAGTTTTTTTTTTTTAGCATGTTGAGGACTTTTAAATTGATTTATTGTTTATTACAATTTATTCACTTTGTATCCTAGCTGTAGCCCCCCCCCATCTCTTTCCAGTCCCACCTACCCTTCTTCTCTTCCCCCAAGCCCTCCTCTAGTCCACTGATAAGGGAGGTCCTCTTCCCCTACTATCTAATCCAAGCCTATCAGGTCTCATCAGGATTGGCTGTATCCTTTTCCTCTGTGGCCTGGCAAGGCTGTTCCAACCCCCATCCCACCACCAGGGGGAAGTGATCAAAGAACCCGCCACTGCTTCCATGTTGGAGGCAGCCCCTGCTCCCCTTACTAGGAAACCCACATGGAGACTGAGTTGCCTATGAGGTCTAGGTCCTCTCCATGCATGGTCCTTGGTTGATGCATCAGTCTCTGCAGTCCCCCTGAACCCAGATTTTTTTTGGCTCTGTTGGTTTCCTTGTGGAACTCCTGTCCCCTCCAAGTCTTTCTCCCCCTTCTTCCATAAGGATTCCCTGCACTCTGCCCAAAGTTTGACTATGAGCCTCATCATCTGCTTTGATCCCCTGATGGGTAGAGTTTTTCAGAGGCAACTCTGTTGTAGGCTCCTGTCCTGTTCCCTGTCTTCTCCTGCTTCTGATGTCTATACTGTTTGCCCTTCTGAATAATGATTAAGTATCTTCCCTACAGTCCTCCTTGTTTAGCTTCTTTAGGACTATAGAGTTTAATATGTTTATTCTTTATTTTATGGCTAATATCCATTTATAAGTGAGTATATAGTATATACCATGTGTGTCTTTCTGCTCCTGGGTTACCTCACTCAGGGTGATCTTTTCTAGTTCCAACCATTTGCCTGCAAATTTCATGATTTCCTTGTTTGCTCAACTATGTTCATAGCAGCTTTATTTGTAACAGCCAGAATGTGGCAACAACCTAGATGTCCCTCAACTGAGGAATGGACACAGAAAATGTGGTACATTTACACAATTAAAAACAAGGAAATCATGTTGAGTTTTTAAAGTGCTTATTATTCATTTTTGAACTTTTAGGGGCTTGCCATTCAGTTAGATAGACCATGTTTAATTGGGGTGTTTGTTTTCTTGATGATAAGAGTTTTGGTTGCTAGGGATTTTGACTGGAAAATAGCCAAGATAGCTTAAGGGGTTAGTATCTGTCCATCCCCAGTGTTTTAAGGCATATAAAAAAATTAAAAGACAATTCTTAGTTCCATGTATATTTTCTGCCAGATGTGTATCTGGCAAAGATATTTTCCCCTTCTGTAAACTGCCTTTGATTGACAGTTTCATTTACTGTATGGAAGGCTGTGCTGTTTTTTTGTTTTTGTTTTTATCAACTTGACACCACAAACCTAGACATATCCTAGAAGAGGGACTATCCATTGAAGAATTGCCTTCATCAGGTTTGCCTGTAGACAAGTCTACCGGGACGTTTTCTTGATTAATGATTGATGTGGGAAGGCCCAGCCCAGGGTGGGTAGTGCCATCCCTGGGTAGGTGGTCTGCTGGAGCCCGCCACACCAGCAGAGTCGAACGGGAGTGAGGATTAAAATTAATAAACTAACACACAACACATGGGACCTTTCCAAGAGGCTCTAGTGGAGACTAGACTCCACCAGCCCCCTGGCTTTACTTCAGACTGCTTTTAAGCCAGAGTAAAAAACAGCTCAGAACAATGAGTTCATTCACAAGGAGGTGAAACAAGAGGTGTGATTTTGACAAGCTGTCCCACCTGCTGTCACAAACAAAAGGAGATGGAGTTGGAAATTCTTCCCTGACTTCAGGGTAAAACCAGTCTTTCTGCTGAGATTTAAATATCAAAGCAGCTGCTAGAACAGTGGTCCCAACAGTGGTCCTGGGGTGTATAAGAAAGCAGACTGAGCAAGCTAGGAAAAACAAGGCAGTAAGCAGTGTTCCTCCATGGAACACTTCCTTCAGTTCCTGCCTCCAAGTTTCTGCCCTGTGTTTTCTGCTCTGAATTCCCATCATGAAGGACTGTAAGCTGTAGGGTGAAATAAAACCTTTACTTCATAACTTGTTTTTTTATTATGGTCTTTATCACAGCAATAGGAAGCAAACTAAGACAGAATTCTGCTTTTTAATTTTATGAGTCCCCCTTATTGTTCATGTTTTTTTCCCTGAGTTACTGGAGTCGTGTTCAGAAAGTCCTTACTAATGCCTGTATTTTGAAGTTAAACCCCGTTTGTTCCTCTGACACTTCCAGAGTCTTAGGTCCTTGATACTTTGGAGTTGATTTTTTTTGTCCAGGGTGAAAGATATCTTCTTCATGTAGACATCTAATTTTTTTTCTCAGTTTCTTCAAAAGTTTGTTGAAGGACCTATTTTATGTAGTTTGGGATATCTGTATCTATATCTATATCTATATCTATCTATCTATCTATCAATCTATCTATCTAGCTTGGGATATATATATATATATATATATATATATATATATATATATATATTCTTTTGCTTAACAGTTGTCTTATCTTTGCTAATTGCTTCCCTGTATCTTCTTATGCATGTTTTCTTTTCTGCCCACAGCATTTCTGTCAGCCGTCTGTGAGGCTGGCCTGGTGGTCATGAATGCCTTTAGCTTACTTTCACTCTGATGAGGTTTTCTTCTCCTTCACCTCTCTTAATAGTTATTGATGCCTGGAAGAAAGCATGTCCTTCTTCCATAAATGATAAAATGGATGGAATTTGTTCTCAGCAACATGTTAATCAGTCTTAATGTATTACCCATTTGTATTATGTAAAAATGTATCATAATAACTTGCACATATTTTGACAGAATAGTCTAATATTGATAAAAAGAGTTGTAATAAGTTTCAGTCTTCATGTTTCCATTCTCTGGAGTCAATACCTTTCTTCCAGATTGGTGAGCAATAGGTACTATATAGCTTTTTCCTAATTTATTTACCTTGGACATTATCTACTGACGTTCTGTTGTGGTAATTAAAGAAATTTCTTCTTCTTATCCCTTCTATGTGGTTATATCACAATTTTGTGAGCATCATGATATGAAATACCGTGTTCATAGCCAGGCAATGGTGGTAAGTCACTTTAATTCTAGCACTCTGGAATCCAGAGGCAGAGGCAGGCAGATTTCTGAGTTTGAGGCCATCCTGGTCTACAGAGCTAGTTCCAGGACAGGCAGGACTACACAGAGAAATCCTGTCTCGAAAGAAAGAAAGAAAGAAAGAAAGAAAGAAAGAAAGAAAGAAAGAAAGAAAGAAAGAAAGAAAGAAAGAAAGA
>NW_026596463.1:1650230-1686298 GCF_907164565.1 Psammomys obesus | reverse complement strand
AGAAAGAAAGAAAGAAAGAAAGAAAGAAAGAAAGAAAGAAAGAAAGAGAAAGAAAGGAAGGAAGGAAGAAATAGAGATTGTGTATAGCTGAGTATTGCATGGGAGAATATAATTTGTATTTTCTGGGAATTAATTTTTTAGGTTTTTGGCATACTTATTCATGAGTGTTCCCACCTTCTACAATAGCATCACACACATGCATATGTGTTGGTGTTACTTTTTTAAAACTATTTTATTTTGGCCTCTTATGCCTCTTTCTCCCTATTCCATCCAATCCCTTCCAACACCTGGTAGAAGAGAAGGAACTCAGGGAAAAGAATTCTCTTTAGCTACTTCCTGCTGGTTAGGGTCCTTCGGTTACTTGGCACAAGTCCAATCCTCGTTTCAGGATATCTTCAACTCATCTCACACATTAATAGCAACCAGGAGCATGAGGTGGGAAGTACCAGCAGCCTTCTTCTTTCTCAGAGCTCCCCAACACTCTCTCGTGCTCTGGCATTTATTCCTTTTCTAGAGTCCTCAGATTTAAACTATCTGCAGCTGGCAAAGAACTCCTCTCAGAGCGCACACGAGGAAAATGGTCTGCTACTATGAACTATCCGAATCATTCCCACATCCCACACCAGGGACCAAAACAAAACCATGTTTACATCCACAACACACATGTTCCTCTCCTCTCCTTGCAGTGAGTGTGGGGCCATCGGTGTGACTGTTTTAACAATGGGGAGCTTCCAGGAGCCTTCCAGGAGCTTGGAAATTTCCTTCATCTCTTCAGATTTTCTACTTCTAATATTCCTCTTTTGGTTTAATCTTTCTTAAGTTAAGAAAAAATTCTTTAGTAGTTTCCTTAGAAAAGATCCCTAGAGAGTAAGTTAACCAGGACTGTGTGACTCAAGTGTCTTCATTCTAGGCTAGAGTTGACTTGTGGTCTAGATGGATATAGGATTCTAAGTATGAAAGCACTCCATCCAGAATGTGGGAAGCATTCCGTTGCTTCCAACTTCTGAGGTTGCTCACGAGAGTGTCTGCCACCCTGATTGCCAGTCCTTTTCACATGATGGCTGTTTCTCAGTGCTGGGGATTTTGTCATTTGAACCTGTTCAGGCTTTGTACATACGCTCACAGTTCATGTGTGAACCAGTACTACAGATCTAAAGTGCCACAGGACTGTATGTGGTAGATTAGACTGTTGTTCCCAGTCCTTACTCCTCAAGGGCTGAAGAGATGGCTCTGCATGTAACAGAACTTGGCGCTCTTGCAGAGTGTGAGAGTTCAGTCCCCAGCACTTTCATTGGCGTCTCACTGCCTGTAAGTCCAGGAGATCAGGCCCTCTTCTGGCCTCTGTGGGCACCTGCACATTCATACAAGCAGACACACAGGCGCACGCACAGAAGCATACATCAAAAATAAAATCCAAAAAACTTAAAAAGATGTTTTTATTTTATGTGAATCAGTGTTTTGCTTACATGTATGTGTGTCAAATATGTGCTTGTACCTACAGAGGATATAAGAGGGTATTGGATTCCCTAGAACTGGAATTATAAATGAGTGTGAGCTATCAAGTGGGTGCTATAAATCAAACCGAGGTACTCTGGAAGAGCATCCAGTGCCCTTTACTGTGGTGTCACCTTTCCAGCCCTGCAAAAGTAAAATCTTAAAAAATATACCTTTACTCCCCGCCCCCACCCCCACCCCACCCCGCCACTTTTGTTGGTGATGTGACTTCCCTACACTTAATTTTAGGCCATTTTGCTTTGTCACTGTGATCACAGCAGATAGATAGCAAGTAGAGGCTTGAAAAGCACATGTGTGCTTGGATTTATTCTCTTCTATTTATGCCATCAGAACAGAAGACCATGCTGGTAGTCCAAAGAGGAAGATAAATAGCGTGTGAAATAAAGCCAGTTAGTCCTAGCCAAGCTAAGCCTGAATCAGAGCCCAGCTGAGTCCAGCCTGCACCTGCCAACACTCAGCTGATTCACAGGTCACTGAGAATATATTACTGTTATTTTAAGCCACTATAGTTTTGGATGTTTTCCACATGGCATTTTGTGAGAATAGCTTTTGGTGTCAGACATTAGTACCTTATTGGTACGAGATGTTGATAACAATTATGTGAGATAGACATAAGAAAAGCAAAAAACTAATGGCTTCAGTTTGGAGATTCATTGGCAAAAAAGAAACTGTGATAGAAGTTAGAAAGAAAACGGCAATCTATGTTATGCAGGGAGGGAAGACAAGTGTTTTATAAAAGTATCAAACTTGGAAATTGGAATATATACCAAAAATATTTAAATTTGTGGGGACGGATGTATAGGAAAAGAGGTGAAAATGAGAGCTAGCTGTTAATAGCTGCATGTCTATAATAGATCCTGTACGTCAGAAAGAAAAACATTTAGGAAAGAGCTAGTTTTGAAGGAAAATGTACACAAACTAGAGAGAATCCAGTTCTGGGATTATTGAGTTGAAAAATAAGGCTTCTTTATCGTGGGTCATTTGAGGAACTACATGGAAACCTGCTATGGTAGACACTTCCTAAAATATATATACATGTGCATGGAGTCACAAAATAGTGAGACAAAGCCCCAAATACACAGATATCTCTTGCCACCAAGTGAAGCCCCCAGGAATGGGCTATCTCTTGTTGAGCTGTTGGACAAAAGGGCTCCATGGAGACCCTCAAGTACCTTAGGCAATTTCCAAAGGTATTGGTAGCTCCTCAAAAACTGATGGTAAGGCCCTGTTTCCGAAAACACCTACATATCTCATTGAACATGGAGAAGTCTATTTGGTGCCTATCTAGAGACTTCATCTCTGTTGAGTAGTGTTCACGGTACTGGAAAGTACTCTGTGTGCTACCAGAGAAGACAGGTGGGCAATAACCTAGCTATGAACACTTCGAACAACAGTGGTGACCTGCCTGTGAAATATGCTGGAGCGACTGTGGTGCAAACACGGTGGGAATAAACCAGTCACTCTCTGATTAGATTCAAGGCCCAGTCTGTGAGGCGGAATTAATGCCTGAGCCTGCTAGGCATTAACTTACCACCTCAGTGTGGTCAAGAACCTGAGACCGGAAAAGATATGGGTCTAGGGGAAAACCAAATACTAACTGCTAAAGGAACATAGCAATAAATAACTTCAAGCATATTCTGCCATACCCAAAGATCAGTGCTTCGCTCCACCATAATCATAGAAACTTTTTGCAGTAGACGAGAACCAACACAGAGACCCGCAGCTGGACAATATGGAGAGAGTTAGAGACTTCAGAGCCCTCAGTTCCATATGGGATGTCTCTATCAAACCCCTCCCTTCAAAGCTCAGGGATCTACGCAGAGATTGTAAGAGCCTCGGGTAGTGTCTTGCAGACACAGCAGGACTGACACACTCATGAACTCACAGAGACTGTGGCAGCATGAACACAATCTACATAGATTCAAACCAGACGTGGTAACAGCCCTGAGAGGGGCAAATGGACATCATGGTCCTACCCAAACCAAGAAACCATCTGCAGCTGATAACTGCTGGCAAAGGAAAAGTTAGTTTTCCCTGATGGAGTCTCACTGGTGCATTGACCACACTTCAGGGGAGGCTTCATGCTCAGCAGTAGTCAGCCAACACAACATGAACTAAATGGTATTTTTGTAGGCTTGTAGGACTTATTTTGTTTTGCTTGGGATTTTTTTTGTCTTGTTGATCTTTTGCTTGTATATTTTGGTTTCTGTTTTTTTATTTTTGGGGTTTGGTTTGTGATTTTTAAGAGAGGGGGATGGAGTTAAATGATAGAAGGTAGGACAGATCTGGAAGGAGTTGGGGGAGAGGAAAAGTGATCAGAATATATTATATGAATTTTTTCAATTCTAATTTAAATTTCTTTCTTTTTTCACTTCTCTCATATATTACATTTTGACCCCTGTTCCTTCTCCGTCCCCTCCTCATGACTCTCCTTCCCCTACACCTCCCCTCTCTCCAAGATCCATCCCCATCCACACCCTCCTCCCCTCAGAGAAGAGCAGGACTCTCAGGGACAGCAATCAACTAGGGCATAACAAGCTACAATAAACCTAGAACCCCTGCCCAGATATAGCCCATCGCAGCTCAGTATCCAAGTGGGTTCCCTAGTTAGGGGAACAGGGACTGTCTCTGACATGAACTCAATGGCTGGCTCTTTGACCTCCTCCCACCCAAGGGAGGGGGAGACTTGCTAAGCTACAGAAGAGAACATTGTAGCCAGCCCTGAAGAGACCTGATAAACTAGGATCAGATGGAAGGGGAGGAGGACATCCCGCATCAGTGGACTTAGAGAGGGGCAGGGAGGAGGTGAAGAAGGGTGGGGTTGGGAGGGAATGAAGGAGGGGGCTAAAGCTGGGATACAAAGTAAACAAACTGTAATTAATATAAAAATAATAAATAAAAAAGACAAGGCATATACCATCACATCAAGGCTGGACAAGTCAATCTAGTAGGAGGAAAAGGGTCCCACAAAGAGTCAAGGAAAACCCCTTCTCTCACTATTAGGATTTCCACAAAAGCATCGGCTACTCAGCCATAACATATATACAGGGGACCTAGGTCATATCAGACCCCTACAGTGGGATACTTGACTCCAAACTAACTACAATGAGACTGGAAGATTCAGCTGTCCGTCCTATAAGGGTTTGCTTTTCTTCCCTCAGACCTGCAGTGAACACCATTCCTGATGTACATTAATCCTGATCATAGCCACAGAATCACACTCTCAGTGTAGTATCTCCCAGGGACACACCCCATAGAAGGCAAGATGTGGGGAGAGGACCAGGGGTCCATGGTGATTTCGCATCCCACATTTTCTAGAAGGAGCCAGGCTCAGAAAGCACTGGGATGCTAGAGCTGACACGTTCTTTGAGAGGCAACATCCTTAGGGTGTACTCTCTGCATTCAGTCATGACTCCTGTATAGTGCCATGTCCTCAACATGAAACAAAGAAGCAAACAAATGTGAGAACTAAGAGACAAAAGTGGCCTCACTGTCATTTCTAATGACCCACTGCTGTGGTGGTTCTTCCTCCCAGCCCTAAGATCCCAGAATAATGACACAGACTCAAAATGTATTTACATATATCTAGGCCATACAGTTAGGATCTTCTCTGACTAGCTTATAACTTAAAATAACCCATTCATACTAATCTATTGTGGCTGGTTACCTCTCTCAGGTTCCATGCATCTGTCTTCCTCATATCTTCCCTGGTGAATTCCCCACACCTGGCTCTATCCCAGATTCCTTTCTGTCTAATGGATGTTCCACCTTCTATTCTACCCTTTCCTATAGGCCATAGGTTTTTTATTGTCAGGTAATGCATCTATACAATACACAAGATATCCCTTCTATAACCTACTCAAAGAGTTTTTGCTTCATGTCTCTATACCTTTGGGCTCTTCAAGGTAAGAGGTTCTGTTCACTAAATAAAGTATGTTCTTGACAGAAGACATGCAGCAATGGTCCCATTGCACCCTGTCTTATGGCTTCTACTAAGGGATTTATTTTTTATTTTATTTTTTTTTTTTTGAGATAGAGTCTTGCGATGTTATCCCAGGCTGGCCTCAAACTCATGACCTTCATCTCCCAGCCTTGCTAGGACATTGAGGTGTTATGGTTTGAGTGAGAAATGTCATCCATGGGCTTCTGTATTTGAACATTCTGTTTTCTGGCTGATGTTGCTGTTTGGGAAGGTTATGGAATCTTTAGGGAACCTTGCTAGAGGAAGTACATCCCTGGGGGAGGGCTGTGAGACTTTATAACCTAGCCTCACTTCCTTTGTGCTGATGAAATGTGATCAGTCTGCTCCCTGACTGCCAGTCCAGGCTCCTTCCCCTGCTGCCTTGCCTTCACCACATGATGGGAGATACCCATTACGGAACTGTAAACAAAAAACAAACCATTTTCTTTTCTAACTTGCCCTTTCCAGGGTAATTTTTTTTTTTTTATCACAACAACAGAAAAGTAACTAACACACAGGTCTGTATTTCCTTGTCTGGCTAGCATTTTAGATTGTTGGTATCCTGCAGATAAAAAGAGGCATAGTGATTCTGGCAGAGATAACTGATATTTTGTTAGGAGTGGGATGTGGGGCCACTTGTACACAATGTGGGGAGAGAATGAGGCATGTGTAGGTCACTTGGGAATGATCCTCATGAGCATTTTTTTCAAATCTTGTCCTCTACTTGTCAATAGACACCATAATCAACCTGTCTACAAAGGTGTTATTACCAATGTCTAAGACATTTCTGGAATGATGGTAAACTACCAGGTTAGCCATCAAGAACTGCAGAACTGAGAGCAAGGGACCTTAGGTTATGTAATACAAGAATAAATATTACTTGTACGCTCAAGACAAACAGCATCAGCAGAAGTTATGGCTCATCTTCTGACCTCTTTCTGCGTTCTTCATCATGAAGAGAGGCCCATCAAAGCCATGGAGACTTGGACCTGTTCAGGGAAAACATGGGCCATCTCAATCATGGAGGCACTGCTCAAATGAGCCTTTTAGGAGAATCTGCCAAGGGGAGCATGGTTGACTGACAGCACCAGGAATCTAGCTTTGGGTCTACCACCATGTTTCCTTAGACTGCACTATCTGATGGCTGAATAAGGCAAAGATGCTGGTGCCAGGCTGTGCTTGTCTGCTCTGGGCCCTCTAATAAACATCGGCTTCAGAGACTTCCCTTTGCTGTGGCTGAGATTTTCTCAGGACAGTGTTGGAGTCTGTTCTTTCCTTGCTATTAACCGCTCTGAATCTTCTCTCACCTGCTCCTGATCTCTGCCCCTTTATCCTTCACAGGCAGCTCTCCCTGTAAATCTCTTACAGATCCATCCTAATACTGACATATGCTCAGAAAATCCAATGTTACGAATGCCCTGCAGTGCTTTTTGGATTCTGCTAATTGATTCTGCATGTACTGTTGCAATTTTTATTCACTGCTCTATTCAGGAGACACTCCTTTAGCTGAGGAACTTTAGACTTCCAGTTGGAGGAAATATGTTTTGTTTTTGAAAACTTTCCAAATTTCTTTTCCTGAAAGTCCTAGGAGTTGAAACTTGGACATCAGGATCAAACATCTACTTTTACTTTCTTTCTTAGTCTGCCAGTTCTCTCTGTGTCTCTGTGTCTGTTTCTCTGCTTCCTGCTTATAGATCAGGTGACAAGCTCTTAGCTACTGCTCTGGTGCTATGCTTTTTTGCCCCCTGCCATGCTCCCCACCATGATAATAATGGACTGACCCTCAGACTGTAGGCCAGCCCCACACCAGATGCTTCCTTTTATAAATTGCCTTGGTCATAGTGTCTCTTCATGTCAACAGAACTGTAATTAAGACAGACGCCTTGATGATATCTTACATATTTATTTATCCAGTCAAGTTGTAATCAAAATTGACCATTACAAGTCCATCCTCTGTCTTCTTGACATCTAAACACATCATGTTAAACCATGATATTCCAGCCCTAGTCCCCAAAATCTCATTGCCATTTTACAATGTAAAATGCAATCAATCCAACTTCCCAAACCCCGTAGTCATAACAGTATCATACTGTTCAAAATCAAAAGTCTCTTCTGAGACTTGGGTAACCCTTATGAGCCAGTAAAGTAAGAAAACAGACTATGTACTTCTTACATAACAACAACACATACACATAATAAACATTCTTACTAAAACAGAAGAATTGAGACTGAGCAGGAGAAGATTAAAAGCAAGACTGAAAACCAGCAAAGCAAACAATGAGCCTCATGGCTCCATGTTCACCAACTGGGACTTCTGTTGGCATCAGCTGGGCTCCAGAAGGTTTAGGCAGCTTCAGCCCTCCAAATCTGTTTTCTCTGTGGTGTTTCTCCTAGACCAGCTTCAACTGATACTTGCAGCATGCCTGTGCAAATGTTCTTTGTTATTGACATGTCCAATATCCTGTGGTCTCTACTGAAACTTAGGTTTGGCTTTCACAGCTTCATCCACAGTTCACTCAAGAATTCCATGTAGAGAATCGACCTTGCCACACACTGTATGGCCTTGATGCTTTTCTAAAATATTGGTGTAAATGCCCAAGACATTCTTACTCTTGTAATATTTGCAAAACCAACATAATGTGTATGATTCTGAGTTCTCCAGTCAGCTCAAGGTGGATACTGGCTCCAATGGACCACAACTGTGGTGCTTTCTGTGCACCTTCACAATGGAACCTTGGAAATTATTTCCAGGCACCTGTTTTAAATTAGGACATTGCAGAGGCTCTTTCTCTCAGCTTTTCTCTTTTCATGTGAGTTTTCAACTTTTCACCTTCAGGGAGCGGTGTCTTGCCATCACAGTACCTTTCCTAGTGTCTCAGGACAAAGTTTGAAGTATCTCCTTAATGGACAACCTCTTTAACAATTACATCTGCCCTGTCGGCTTTGTCTGCAACATTTCCACAGTTTTTACAGGATTCACATTTGTTCTTGCCAAACACTTTCCACATTCACTGCACTCTTGTGCTGTAAATTTGGGTAAATGTGGTAAGTGATGATTGTTCCACTGCCCAAATGCTATTCTAGCTAGAAGTTTTCTCTGTCAGAAAATTAGTTCATTACTTTTGAATTCAGCTTCACTAAGGTTCAGGACACAGGCAAAATATAGCCAGATAATGGCAGAATATGGCTCCTTTAATGTGATTTGAGACAGAAGGTTTCCCTGGATGCACATACCTACTTTTCATTTTATCTATGGCTTAAGGGGAATGAAAATAATCATTTGCACATCACTTTAAGCAGTGCTTCCTCCATGTTATTTTCATGTTAAAGGGTGAAAACTTACTCCATAGCTACTGTATGATGATTACTTGAGGAAAGCTTGACCAAGGAAGAATAGAAACCATAAATGGAGGGCCCAAGAATGGGGCTGGATAAAAGTGTGATCAGGCTGGAAAGAGTATATTTCCACTGACCTATTGAGAAAGGGGTGAAAGCTACAACTTTGTGGAGAATGAACTCCAACAGGAAAGGGTATAAGGAGCTCAGTGTGGGTGACTGGCTGAGGCAGAGTCAAAGCAGAACCAGATTATCTGGGTTTCTGCTCAAGGTCTCAGGTTGGCCATTTTGGTATGTCTTGCTGCCTCCACCTGAGGGGAGATGGTTATGTGATTCTTAGCATTTTCACATAAAATGAAAAATAAAATAGTCAAATTTTAGTGTCTGGAAGTATTTCTACTTTACCTGCAAGAGATGTTTTGTGACGGTTAATAAATCTCAACTGTCAACAAGATGTAAAATCATCTGAGAGATGTGTCTCCTGGTATACTGTGGACAATTATCTTGATTAGATTAACTGGAGTCAGAAGACCTGCCCACTGTGAGAGGCATCATTCCCCAAGCTTAGCTCCTGGACCATATGCAAAGTGAGATGAGCGCAAATACTCTCTCCTTCCTGACTGAAGATGCAGTGTGAACAGCTGTCTCCAGCTTTTGCTTCCCTGACCTTCCTGCCATGAGCTGTGAGCTGAAATAAACTCTCCATTCCTCATATTGCTTTTTATGAGAGTTATTTTATCACAGCAGCCAGAAAAGTAATTAAGATGGACTTCCTGTTAAGGTTTTCATGTTGTGCTTTTGCTCTAGCTATGAGCTCTTCTTTGCCCTTATATTTTATGGATTTTGTCCAATTAAAGAATTTTCTACCTGCAGTAGCAAAATAATATATATGTATATAACACACAGACATATTTTATATGTATATATACATATAATATATATGAAAAATATCTAAAATTATATATATAATTTTATATATAATTATATATAGTATATAATTTTATAGATATTTTATAGATATTTCATCCCTCACAATATATATAATATTATTGAACCAGCAGACTCACCACTCATGATAGATATGTTGTCTGCCCCAAAAAACACCAGAGGAGACACCTTCTATTTCCTTCTGGCTTTCCATGTTTGTAATGATCAAATATTCAAGCCAAGTATCTGAACATTGCTGTTATGAGTCCACATACATTGGTGTATCAGAGACTGAACATTCAAATTCAGTGTTAGCCTTGGACCCCAGCATTGCCTTCCTCTTTGCCCCATCCCACCCTGAAGCTGCCTTGATGTTTCCCTTTCCCGCCTTTTTTCAAGCCTTCATTCATGGGTCCTGCTATCAGGTCTAAAGTTGTTTAAGTTAAGAGTTTTCATGGGCAAGCAATGCTGCAGGATTTTTGTCAAGTATCTTGTTATTTTGAATATAACAGCTATGGCAGGATTATTGGCCTAAGACTCCCTTCTAGAACAAAGATGTCTATAACAGGTGCTCATCAAAGTCTACTGGGATTGTTATCAACACTTTCTTTTTTTCCATTATAAATTTGTTTGTCAAAGATTCTACATGACATTTATTTAGGGAAAACAGATAATCTTCTAGTTCCTACTTCATAACTGAAATGATTCACGTTTTGGGCCAAAATGGGGGGGATTAACTTGCTGATTTCATCTTTTTTGTTGTTGACAGAATCTCATGAAACCCAGGATGGGCTCAAATTCACTTAATTGCTGGGGTTGGCCTTGAACTATTCCTCTACTTTTCCAGGGATAGGATTACAGGTGTGTGCTGTCATACCCAGCTTTATTTCAGTTTTTTTTTTTTCATTTCCTTCTATCTGCTGTCCTTTCCTATAATCTATAATATTTCCTACTTTGTCTATCCTCCAATGTAAAATATCATAGAAAGGTAATTCTTGTTTTTCTTAACATTAAGCATAATTCAAAAATGAAGAAAACCTCAGTATTATAGTCCTTGGAACAAAAACTTCAATATTGGCTAAAGCAATTCATTCAGGAACTGAGAAGTGAATCCAGAGAATGAAGTGGTCACAGATGACATTAACAGTTAGTTACGCTGGGGTTGCAATAGCAGCAAAGAAATGTCAAATCATTAATTAAAATGACTCCAGCCTTCACTCTTGGAAACAAGTTGTTAGTCAGCCTCAGCTGCAATCTGTGTGAAAGGAAATGCTACGTAACAGGGTTTAAAAGCTCAGATGCAACTGATACTCCAACCAAGGACCATTCATGGAGACAACCTAGAACCCCTGCACTGATGTAGCCCATGACAGCTCAGTCTCCAAATGGGTTCCCTTGTGAGGGGAACAGAGACTGTCTCTGACCTAAATTCAGTGGCTGGCTCTTTGATCACCTCCCCTTGAGGGGGAAACAGCCTTATCAGGCCACAGAGAAAGACAATGCAGGAAGTCCTGATGAGACTTGATAGGCTAAGATCAGTTGGAAGGGGAGGAGGACCTCCCAATCAGTGGACTGGGGGAGGGGCATGGGAGAAGAAGAGGGCGAGAGGGAGTGATTGGGAGGGGATGAAGGAGGGGACTATAGTTGGGACACAAAGTGAATAAACTGTAATTAATAATAAATAAATAAATTTAATTAAAAAAGCTCAGATGCTAAACTCTAACTGAGAACATGGCACCATGTTCCAGAACATGGAAAACATGCTGAGATCCACATTGAGTCTGTCTGTGCCATGGTGACCAAGAGAAACAGTAGGCTTGCCAGGGGCCGTGTAGACTGAAGCCCCTTCCCTTACCCCGTGGCTTTCTGTGGCTAATGAAAGCTAGTCACTGTCCATTGACCACTTCTGTCCATTGGTCACAAATGCAGTGGAGACCCGAGATGGAGGGAAATTCCCAGGTGAGGCACACCCATAGGAGGGAACAAATAAAATATGCTGTTGTCACTAAATTCTATGGAACTTTGTTAGGTAACAATATATATTAACTCTATGTACTTAGCCATATAAGACTTCCTGTTTTTAATTTTTTGTTTGTGTGTTTCTTTTATTTTCAAGGCAGAGTCTCATAGTGTAATCCAGGCTGGATGTAAATTCAACAAAATTCTCCTGCCTCTGGAGTGCAGGAATTACAGAATTACAGGTGTGAGCCACCACACCTGACCCAACAATTCCTAAAATAATTCTGTTGCATCACTTCTTTCTCTTTTTCTGCATGTCCCTCTTTAGTTCCTATGGGTGTCCTCCTGCCATTGGGAATCAAATTCTTACTCATTTTCACACTTTTGTTTGTTTACTACATTTTTAGATTTTCTTCAGTGTGTTTCCTTCTTTTTAATTAATCCATTATGTATATTATATATACAAATGTGTATATATAAGTCTTAGCAAGCTAAGCATATATAACATAGCATATATATATATATATATATATATATATATATATACACATATATATGTATATATTTGAGCTTCAGTGTCTACAAGTTTTCACTATGAAAACTATTATTTGGCTCTTTTTTATCTAAGTGTATATATGATACAGCATATGTATGTATATATGTATGTATGTATGTATAGTTTTGAGTTTCAGTGTCTATAAGTTTTCACTATGAAAACAACTGTTTGGCTCTTCTCTTTTTTGTCTTTGTTTTTGGTAAGTGGTCTTACTATCTTGGTCTTGAACTCCTGGGCTCCAGTCATCCTTCTATCTCAGCCTCTCAAATGGCTGGGCAACTGCTTTCTTTTCTTATGCTGTTGTTCCTTTTTTCTCTTCGCTCTTATAGATCCTTTAAAGCAGTCTTATTTTGTAGTCTCCTGTAGACTTCTTTTCTTCTTCAGTCAGTTTCATGATCTGATTCTCCAGTAATTTTCTGGTATAGTTGGCAGCTTTTAGTGTGAGTTCATTTAGAACTGAGATTTCCCATGGTGAGGACTGCCATGGCCTGAGCTGACCTTTTGGGCCTTCATTTTGCCTCTGAGTTCTTCTGCTGGAGTCCTCAGCTGTGTTCAATGTGTATTCAGACTGAACGTGATTCAGCCTCAACCTCACAGGAAATTCTGATCTCATGGCATGTGACCAACACTTGAGGCAAATAGGGTGCACTGGTAGCATTTGTAAGTTGGTCTCTTTGCTATCAACCTTTTGCACATGTTACCTCACTGGTGTAGAATAAATGGTAACTATTTGAAACATGTGCCATGGTGCATTTTGACTGATGAATTGTGTCAACTTCCTATTACTGTAACAAAGCCATGGAGGCAACTGATTAAAGAAGATGGCAGGTTGGATTAAAGAAGATGGCAAGTTGGATTTTGGATCACAGTTTGAAGTTTAGTCTGTGGCCAGTTACCCACACTGGTGTTTGGGCCTGTGGTGATGCAGTATTTCACACTGGGCGCAGAGCGTCATAATTTTTCACTTTGCTGAGGCCAGGAGGCAAAAGAGAGGAAGAGGAGAGGTCAGGGTCCTGATAGCCTCTTCCTGGGAACACTGCCATATGACCAGAAGACCCCTGAGTAGGCCTAGCTCTTCGTGGCTCAGACAGCCTCGCAATATCACACGGGGCTGGGACCAAGCCTTTAGCGCACACCTGGGTGGCTGCTTCTCCACACTGTCACACGAGACCTTTATCACACTCACCTTCTCCTGCTGTCGCACTTCACAGGCCTCTTTTGACCTTGGACACTTACTAGTCAGCTTTATATTGCTGTGGATGAATTGGCTTTTTCTAGAATTTTATGTGAATATATAAAGGAAGAGATGTGTGGCCACTTTCATTCAGGGGGTTCTCAAAAATAAAGATTTTACATTTAAATAACATTCATTCACTCTGTGTGTATGTCTGTGTTTCTGTGTCTATGTGTCTGTGCGTGTCCCACAGCATGAGTGAGGCTATCAAAGGACAACTGTGGGAATCTATTATTTCCTTCTATCATATGAGTCATGGGAACTGAATTCAGGTTGTCAGGCTTGACATCAAGCAGGTGCCTTTACCCACTGAGCCACCCATCCCCAAATAGGGACAATTTAGAGCATATTGGAAGTACTGACAAGCAGGCATCTAATCTATGATTCATACATAGAGGACTGAGGGAGACTGTGGAAAGCAGGGGCCATTTAGCATGGATTTCTGTTGGTATAATGTTCTTTTAAAATATATACGCCTTACCCTTGTTAATGCAAATGCTGATTTCCCCACCCCCAACTCTCTGGTTTCTCTGCATTGTGATACTCATTATAAGCATCCTGTCTCAACTCTTGTGTAAACAGGACAAAATAAAGCAACTAGATACAATGTTGTGCAATGGGAGGAGCCAGAGGACAGGAAAGAGGGGAGGAGCCAGAAGGCAGGAGATGAGTGGGAGGAGAAGGGGCGAGGAGAGAGCTAGGAGAGCAGAGCTGGAGGAGAGATGTTGGAGGATGTGGAGTATGAGCCAGACCTAAGATTTCACAAAAAGCAAGTATAATGTGGGAAATCTAAATGTTAGGAAACTGAGGGCTTGGAGGTTTAGAAGGGAGTAAATATTGCCCAGCATTGTGTTCTAGGTTAACCAAAAACCCAGCCTCTGTGTGGTGATTCGGTTATACAGCTGCTGAGGATTAACAGTAGCATTACTAGAAGATAAACAAATAGTAAATATTAATAACTTCCTACAACAGATTTCCAAATGGAATGTCTTTCGTTTTTTTCCTCTTTTTGTTTCTCAGCTGCCACGTATTGAGCAGATGCAGCACAGTGAGTCCACTGCAGAAGAGTCCATGAATCTTCACTTGTGGAATCCATATTGTTCATGTTGTGACCCTTCCGAAGTTCCTCTAATGATAGTGTGTGTGCCCACATGTTCGCGAGCACATTTCATTTATGTACAGGTACACATGAGATGGCTAGAGGACACAGTCGGATGATAACTTCAAGGATGCCATCCCCCTCTTTTGAGACACGACCTCCCATCGCCTCGGAGATCACCAGCCACATGAGACTGGCTGGCAGTGAGTCTTAGGGATCTTCCTTCACTTCCCCAGCCCTGGGATTACAAATTTACACCACCATGCCTGGCATTTTTACGTGGGTTCTGAGGCTCAAACTGTTTCTCATACCTTTCAAGGCAAGAACCTTATCAACTGAGCCATCTCCTCAGCCTGATGCCAGCTTTTTGGGTAACTAAGCGACCCGCTTAAAGCCAGGGCATCACTACGAGCTTATTAAGGCAATTGGCTCGGTGAGACATCTGTGTCAGTCATCTGGAGCTGGTGTCAATAGGAGGTGGAGGTTTGGATCCCAGGAGATCAGCTCTAAGATATCCTGAATTACAGGAACGCGAGTCTGTAGGGAAGATTTGAACGAAACAGCATCCTGGGAGATGTAGGGAAGCAGCAGGATTATAGAAAGGTCAGATACTGGGATGAAGACCCAGTGAGGATAGTGAAGGCCAGATAAAGATGTGAAGCAAAAAACCACCCACTCCATGTAAAGAATCTGCCTGCTGGGGCTGGAGGGATGGCTCAATGGTGAAGAGTCCTGGCTATTTTTCCAGAGGACCTGGGTTTGATTCCCAGCACTTAGACGATGGCTGGTTCTTGGAACCACCTGTAACTCTAGTCTCAAGGGATTTGATGCTCTCTACTGGCCTCTGAGTGCACCAGGCATGCACACTGTGCACAGACATATGTGTAGACACACACCCACACACAGAAAAGAAATAAGTAGAAAATCTAAATGCTATTTAAACAGAGAATGTCCCTACTGAGAGCAATCCCTAGTCTACCTTCTTTTTGTTTGTTTTAAAATACATTTTATTTATCGTGTGTGTGTGCGTGCATGCGTGTGTGTGTGCATGTGTGTGTGTGTGTGTGTAGAGCAGATGTTGGACCCACAGGACCACATGAAGCATCAGTTCTTTCTCTCTGCTAACCGCAGAGATTGAACTGAGGCTTGCTAGCCAGCACCTTCACCCACTAAGCCATCTCACCACAAACAGGCCATTTTCTTCCAAGATAAAAGAGTTCTTACTCTGGAAACCCAGCCAGTACCATTCCAGCCCTGTGCGTGTGAAAGCGTCTCTGCAAACGGGAGGCCCAGTATCAGATACAATAGTGGTTCTGTGACAACGTGCCCAGATATCCTACTGGATGATGTACAGAGAAAGTTCTAAACGCTACCTGTTATACTCTAAGGAGTCTTCAGGCATGTAAGTCTGAGTTACAGTGAGCTGTATCATAAAGGAAATATTTGCACAGAGATAACTCTTGTAATCTATAGCTAATATAGGTTATTAGAGCATACCGCTCAGTCTTGGCCTCCATCAGTGGAGGATGTTCTAGAGAGACTGGAGTGGAGCCAGGGGAGACAAAGTGAATGATGAAAGGTTTTGAAAAACAGCCCTTCGGGGAAAAGTCTCCATTAGCTCGGAGGACAGAGGTGTGCTCAGGCTGAATATCAGTCTTCATACTATCAAGGGATGCTACATTATTGACATGGAGTCTTTTTTTCTGTGTCCACAGAGGGCAATACCGAAGGAAATAAGTTTAAAATGCAGAGGAAGGGATTTAGGCTGGTCATCTGCCAACCCAAAGGTCAAAGATGCACTCCAAGTACCCAAGAGGCCATCTTGCCAGGGAGTAGTTCATTACCAAGACTCTTTTTGATCTCTCTGATTGTTTGCATGCCAAGTTCATGCAGACCTGCCCATCTACTTACAATTGTTTGTGTTTGTTATATTTGTAAACTGATGAGCTCAGTCCAAAACATGAAGTGTTTTTAGGATTGTTACAAAGAGGGCAGAGTAGGGCAAGTGTGAAGTTGACCGAAGTGTGGTCAATCCACATACAAGCAGTCTGAGTTTCAGCCCATTGTTGCCAACATTGCCTATAGGAGAACGGGGTCTGCAGATGGGGTAGTTGGCAAGATAGTTGTATCAGCTCTGTGATGCTTGGTACAAGTAGGCCACATCTCAGGTATTGTGGGGCAGGCCTTGGTAGTTATCATATCTTCAGGGGAGTGTGGACAACCCAGAAAAGAACAACCGAGGCAGAGAGAAGAATCTAGAAACTGGAACTAGTTGAAGGAACTGTGTGTTGCCTGGGAGGTGAGGGTGCAGGCAAGAAGCTGTTTGCAAATGTTTTCAAGGGCTGTCAGGAAGAGAAGTTACAGTGGTGCTAAGCAGTGCCAGAGGGCAAGTGTGGGGACAAGGGGTACAGGTCACAGGGTCAGCATGTCAACTAAGAAGTAAGCAATGGTAATTATCAAAGACGATTAAGGGGGTTATTGTGTCTAGTGACATAGGAAATACTTGTGCAGAGATTAAATATCGAGAGAACACTGGAGGAAGAATTGCTGAACTTTCTTTTCATCTTGTTAATAAGATAATATTTTTTTTTCCTTGAGATAGTAATTCAGCTTCGTAATCCTCAGGCCTCAGACTCGCCCGAGTACACCGAGTACAGGGATCAGCACCATCCACCACCATACCATACATAGCCTTTTTTAATTTTTATTTTTATGTCGATTACAGTTTATTCACTTTGCGTCCCAGCTGTAGTACCTCCCTAATTCCCTACCAATTCCACCCTCCCTCCCTCTTCTTCTCCCATGCCCCTCCCCAAGTCCACTGATAGGGGAGGTCTTCCTCTCCTTCCTTCTGAACCTAGGCTGTCAGATCTCATCAGGACTGGTTGCATTGTCCTCCTCTGTAGCCTGGTAAGGCTGTTTCCCCCTCAGGGGGAGGTGATCAAAGAGCCAGCCACTGAGTTCATGTCATAGACAGTCCCTGTTCACCTTACTAGGGTACCCACTTGGATACTGAGCTGCCATGGGCTACATCTGAGCAGGGGTTCTAGGTTATATTTGTGAATAGTCCTTGGTTGGAGTGTCAGTCTTAGAAAATACCCCTGTGCCTAGATTTTTTTGGTTCTGTTGCTCTCCTTGTGGCACTCCTGTTCCTTCCAGGTCTTATTATCTCCCCTTTCTTTCATAAAATTCCCTGCACTCTGCCCGAAGTTTAGTTATGAGTCTCAGCATCTGCTTTGATACACTGCTGGGTAGAGTCTTTCAGAGGCCCTCTGTGGTAGGCTCCCATCCTGTTTCCTGTTTTCTCCTTCTTCCAGTGTCCATCCCATTTGTCTGAGTGAGGATTGATCATCTTACCCAGGATTCTTCTTCTTGCTTAGCTTCTTTAGGTATATAGATTTTAGTATGTTTATCCTATATTATATGTCTAATATCCACTTAAAAGTGAGTATATACCATGTGTGCCTTTCTGCTTCTGGGATACTTCACTCAGGATGATTTTTTTTTCTAGATCCCACAGTTTGCCTGCAAATTTCATGGTTTCCTTGTTTTTAATTGCTGAGTAGTATTCCATTGTATAAATGTACCACAATTTCTGTATCCCTCAGTTGAGGGACATCTGGGTTGTTCCCAGATTCTGGCTATTATGAATAAAGCTGCTATAAACATGGTTGAGCAAATGTCCTTTTTGTGTACTTGAGCATATTTTGGATATGTGCCTAGGAGTGGCATAGCTGGATCTTGAGGAAGAGCTATTCCTAATTGTCTGAGAAAGTGCCAAATTTATTTCCAAAGTGGATGTACAAGTTTACATTCCCACCAGCAATGGAAGACCTCAACATAAAACCAGACACACTAAATTGGTTAGAAGATAAAGTGGGGAAGAACCTAGAACTCATTGGCACAGGAGACTAGAACACCAAAACAGCACAGGCTCTAAGATCAACAATCAATAAATGGGACCTCATGAAATTGAAAAGCTTCTGTAAAGCAAAGGACACTCGTCAGAACAAAACGACAGACACCCTACAGACTGGGAAAGGATCTTCACTAACCCTGTATCTGACAGAGGGCTAGTATCCAGAATATATAAAGAACTAAAGAAGGTAAAAACCAACAAATCAAGTAATCCAGTTGAAAAATGGGGTACAGAGCTAAACAGAGAATTCTCAATTGAGGAATGCAGAATGGCAGAGAAACACTTAAAGAAATGCTCAACCTCATTAGCCATCAGGGAAATGCAAATCAAGACAACCCTGAGATTTCACCGAATACCCATCAGAATGGTTAAGATCAAAAACTCAAGTGACAACACATGCTGGAGAGGGTATGGAGAAAGGGGAAACCTTTTCAGAAGGCGGCTGCTTAGCCAAAGTGTTCCCTTGGCTCCCGAGAGGTGAACCTTGCAGTCTAACCACTAGAGGGACTCAGGGCAGCACTGCAGGCCTCCAGCCGCTCCTCCATGAAATGCAGTGGATGCCAGCCCCACTTTGGAATCTGTACTTCTGTGGCCTGGCCCACCTCCCTCAAATCTCCTTAGAGCGAAAAGATCTTAGAGCATAACTTCCTAGGGGTCTCTGTACCTGAGAGGCAGTCACTCCTATTTACCGTCTATTGAAACTTCCATTTATACATCAACCAGGCTCTTTTAAAAAAGAAAAAAATCCAAGCACTTATTAAAATAAACCAAAAAATATGAATTTAGCAAATACACAATTTTCAAATATTTACACACTACTTTATACATATATGCACATTTGTACGCATTCTCAAATGCTATAAATGTCCTAAAGTCAGAATCATCAGAACTCTGCGTACATGAAGTCAGTGGTATATCCGGCTGTGCAGCTGAGATGATTCGGGAGCAGAATGTTGAAGGTGCCACCTGGTTTATTCTCAGTGCTTACAGTAAAATGCTGGAGGGTGGGAGGAGTGGGGAGAAGCTGACGAGCAATCAAAGGCACCAGAACTTGGTGAATTTGAAAATTCTCAGTCTTTGCAGAGGCAAAAAGCTGTAAGAGCTTACTCCGAGGCCCCGGAGACATGGCTCCATAGCTAAGAGCATGCACTGCAGTTACAGAGATCAGAGTTCGGCTCCCAGTAGCTGCTTCCCTTGGCTTACAGCATCCTTTTATTCCTGCTGCAGGGGATCTGACTCCCTCTGCCATCTCATTGGGTACTTAGCCTGCATACATAAATCTACACACAAACAAGTAAAAATAAAGTCAGGTGTGATGGTGTACACTTTTAATCCCAGCACTTGGGAGACAGAGGCAAGCAGAGCTCTGTGAGTTTGAAGCCAGCCGTCTCTGCATAGTGAATTCCAGGACAGCCAGGGCTATGTAGAGAGAGACCCTGTCTCAAAACAAACAAATGAAAAATTAAAACAAAATTAATTAAGAATAAAAACTTAAAAATTACATTGGAGCATTAATTCAAATAAATTATGGTTTAGAGTGGAAGGAAAAAAACCCAATGAAGAACGTATGAATTTTGTTAAAACTTCAGGGAGGTCAGACAGATGCAAGGCCCCCTCAGGACACAAGAGATAAAGTTCACAGATTCTGTTTAGTGATGATATCATTTAGAAGCTTAGTGGAGCTGTCCTTCAACCAGGAAGATAAGGGCTCAACTCAAAAAAGAGCTGTGGTCACAACTTTTATGTAAAGGGAAATTTATGGGAAACCCGAAAGATATTTGAGGAAATCATTAAAAAACAAACAAACAAACAAACAAACAAACATCAAACTGAGATGGATGGAAAGGGCACAAAACAATAAGGCTCTCAAAATTGCTCCAGTAGGAAGCATGTTCCATGAAAAAGAGAGAGCCAGAGGGTATAACCAGCCTAGCCTGGGGGTTTATGCTCTGAAAGTATTACCACTCTATAATCCACTATGGAAGAAGCCGTCAGGTTGCAGGCTTTAAGATTGCAATTTTTTGTATCTAGTTTGTATCCTTTTTGTATCTAAGTTTTGGACAGGGTCTTGCAGTGTAACCCAGGCTGGCCAAGAACTTGCAATCCTCCTGCCTCAGCCTACTGCAGCATTAGAGGCATGTGCTATCACAGTGGCTAGTAACTCTTTTCCATTGTCCTTTTAAAATGGGCATTTCTATGCCTATTTGATTAGAACTGTTCCTCCATTGAGTTAGGAGTCATATGGCCTGTCTTCAGTTTCATAGTTTGGGAGGAAGTACACCAAGGGTCCTCATTCATAGCTGGGCCTGGTTTGGATGATGTGGACTCTAGGCAGGGGAGATATGGTATGATATTCCTGGATACCTTTGGAGGGAGTGAATACACTCTGCAGGTGCGAGTGATTCAGATCAGTGGGGGCCAGAGGGTAAGTTGTGATGGACAGTTGTAGGCTTAGATTATTCAAACACCCACTTTATTTAATGTTCCTAATACCTCCCCCTCCCTTCCCACACCCGGACCTTAGGTAGGGGATTAGTAGGCAAAGGGGCAGTAGACTTCTTTTAGCTACTTCCTGCTGATAAAGGTCTTTGGGTCCTTTGGGGATTACCTATCTCAATCGATAGGATACCAGAATTTTAGCCAAACAGCAAAGCAGCAGCAGCAGCAGCAACACTCAGCAGCAGCTTAACAATTCAGTAGAAATGGCTAGATTTGGCACGAGTCTGCCGAAGCCGCAAAACTCTGTCAAAACAGTCTGAGAAGTTCCCTGGAGCGTTTCTCTCTTGGAAGGTCAGTGAAGGAGGAGAACTGTAGCAATGTAAAAGCATAGAGATGCAGCAATTGCTGTCTCACTGTCCGAGGGCTTCTCTTTATCCCTTTTCAGATCCCACAGAGGACGTTGGCAGCTCACAAAAAACATGCCCTTTGAGTGAGGTAGCTTTCAGCTGACCACAGCTACACACCTGCCCTCTCAAGGGGGCTGTTTTCCACAGGGGAAAAACATTCCCTCATCCCACACTTGGCACCAAAACAAAAAACATATTCACTTGATACAACTGAGTTTCCAAAGAAACCAGAAACTTCCACTTCAGATAGTCTGCAGGGAATCTCTGGCATCTTCATTCTCTGGTTTCACCCTTGTATGTTCTCTTCTTCTTGGGTATAGAAGGGACTCATGACTGGCTTCTTACGAGTCAAGTTTGGCATGGGACACATATGGCTGTGTGTGCATGATTAGATAAGGCCCGACCCCATCTTTCCAAGGTTCGCTCCTTGACTGGGTTTGAAGGAGCAAGCTGCCATGTTGTCAACCATTGGGCAAGAGTACTATATAGTGAGGTGTTTAGGCAGCCTCCAGCAGACAGACAGAAGGGAAATGAAGTCCTTAGATGGGCAGCACGTGAAAAATGAATGGTCTAAGCCATATAAGCTCAGAGGCAGAGGAGACCCAGCTAAAAGTGAAGGATACAGACAATGAGAAGAGAATTTATCCTCACAGTGGGTGAGCACTCAAGGAACCTGATCCAAAACTGTGCAGAGATGCAGTGAAGCCTCGGTTAGCTTGTGTTGCCTTTGACCCTGTTAGTAAAGCTGTGACACAGAAGTCTTTTTGATTTTGTTTTTTGTTCTTTTGGGTTTTTTTTTTTTTGTGATGGACCTAAGCACACTTGCCTGCCTGGCCCAGGAGTCAGAAAGACTGAAGGAGAACCTGAGGAAGAGTAGGTAACATCCAGATGCCCGTGCATGCTGCAAGGACCCAGCTGACCAGAAACAGTTATTAACTACTACAAGGTGATGAATCCAGTATGGTATCGGTTTTGCTTGCAGTGGTTAATCCACTCTTGTAGACTAAAGGTTTATTTAACTAAAACTCCAGTTATAGCCTATCATTGTGAGGCAGCCAAGGCAGAAAGTCCTAACAGCGCCTCACATCCATAGTCTAAAGCAGAGAGAATGAAATGGTACTGATCTCACTTTCTTCCTCCTTATACAGTCAAGGACCCAAACGGAGGGGATGGAGCCACCTGCAGTGGGCTGGGTATCCATCAACCAATACAGCCAATACATTCCATCATAGACATGGCCACAGGCCAACCCGATCTAGACAGTCCCCCACTGAGACTCTTTTCTAAGGTGATTCTACTTCATGTCAAATGTGACAAGACTTTTACAAGTACCTAAGTATAGCATTTACATACCAGTCAACACACTTGAACATAACTGCCTTTTATACCAGTAAAAGCAGTAAAATGGCAATCTTCACTTTCCACAGTTCAAGTAGCTACTGTATAGAGAGTTCTCTTGTATGGTTTTACTAAACCCTGGGTCTCCACATGCCAGTTTGGGTTGTTTTCAAGTGTGGACTGTCATGGGTAAGCTATCCCAGATATTTGCCTACAAGTTCTTAGGTGGGCATGGTTTCAGTCTCCTGGGTAGGTTTTAGTGACTGCACAGCAAGTTCATACTTAACGTTAAAGTACATAAAAGTGGTGAATGAGTTTCTAATTCTTTATTCCCATCAACCCTGCTGAATCTGATTCATTTGCAGCTAGCACATCTATCCATTGGCTTTTCTCCCTTCTTCCCTTCATTCACTTCAATTTCTCCAAATTACTTCTCCACAAACTACATGCATGGAGTCATTGTTTCAGAAATACCAAGCCTAGAGCAGTTCATCACAGGACTTGTTGCAAGTTGGAATGCATCTATGGACAGGGAACAACAGAGGAGTATGGCCAACAGGAGGTACAGGTATGCTATAATTCACTCTGTTGCTGAAGGCAGAGAACTCTGCAGGGGATTCTGGGAGGCCACCTGTTGGACACCTGGGACATGAGCAACAAATGAACATAGTATGAGATATGGAATTTGCTCGTCAACTACAGTCACTGGAATTCTCTAAGAGGCCCTGAGCTTCCTGTCGCAGGAAGAGCACAAGCATTAACTGAATGCTCTGCTCTCAATGACACTGTCAAAAAGACTTCTGGAAGAACAGTCCAGGTGTCCTCTAAGGATAATGGATTGTAGTTACGAAACTACACACATTCCAATGGCTTTACCAAGCCCATTTTATGCATGAGGAAGTAATTCACAGACAGGTTAGAAAAGTAGCCTGTGTCATACAGCATGCAAGGTGCAGACAAGGCATGTTCCTTAGGCTTCTTAGGTACCTTACTCTCAACACTGGCCTCGCTGATTCTAAAGCAGAAGTAGTTTAAAGGCTTACAGAGCTGGGGAAGATATGTTTTTAAGATGTTAATCTGTACTTAAATGTGAAAAAGATTTAACATAAAGATCCTGTTATCCAGTTTCTAGGGAAAATCTGTCCAAACTGGTCATGCAGACTTGTAGGTTAGGCCAACAAGTAGGGGGCGCTGAGGAGCAGGTGGGGAGGGGGCTCATTCAGCAGACTGCTTTGGGAGATTTGAACTTGCGAGAGGTAAAAGGCTCCAATGGAAACTGAGTTGTTTCTTGCACCGTTTGGGGCTGGGCCACCGGGGGGCCTCAGCCAAGAAATGAACACCCAAGTCTGGGGCCTCTTACCTTTTTCTCCTCAACCTTCTTGACTAAGAGACTATACCAGAGTGCTTTTGCCTTTTGTCTCAAGCAGGACCAGGGCTCCAGGGAGCAACAAATCTTGAACCAAGCCTGAGTTGAGTAGGCATTTTTATTAACTGAAAATATTTGCTTCTTTACAGGTAGTGTTTGTGCCTGAGAAGCTGCGACACCCCAGCCAGGTGCTCTGCCTTAGGCTGAGCACAAAGGGCTCTTTGAGAGTCCTGCCAGCAGGGTGTGGCCAGGCAGCCTCCCCCCCCCCCCCAAACACACACACTTGCTCCTTAGCAGAGACAGGGCACAATTCTGAGCTGCTTGCCTGGCTTAGGAGAAGGTCTATGTGGGGGAGTGGCCACAATGCTGAGCCTCCTGGCTTAGAGAAGGAGTGTGTGTGTGTGTGTGTGTGTGTGCGCGCGCGCGCGCGCGCTTTTGCTCCAGTGTCGTCAGCAAAGCTCATTGGGAGAGGGCAAGTCTGGGGCATGGCCTGGATGACAGTATGACGCACGAATCTAAGCCTGAGGCCACTGATCCCCTGTGGAGCCAAGCTTGTCCTTCTTACTGGCCAGACTTTCAGGCCCTCCTTTCTCTGCAGAGGACCACTCCCTCATCCACGCTCTGGCTGGGGCTGGTAGTGGCCTGCCTCTCTCCACAGGGAAAGGAGCCACACTGTGCGGCCACATCCGAGTCCCCATACCGAAAGAAAAGTGCCTTGTTCTCTTTTTAGGAAGGAAAGTAGGGGAACTGTAATTTTAAAAATTGTTTAACAATCTCTCTCCTTTACACAATAAATGTAAATCATTTTCATCTCCCCTTTCTCTCACGCCGACCCTCCTACTCGCACACCCTCTGCTTGTGTGTGACCCACTGAGGGTAACGAGCTGTTTGTCTGAGTGGGTGAGAGGTTGTTCAGTGGAGCAAGGGCAACCTGCCAGCGGCTATACCACTGAAAAGCGACGCTCCTTCCCCCAACAACTGTTGCTTTTGAGCAGTTCCCCAAGGAGGGTGGGGCATCATGGGCCTCTCCCCCAGCTGTGATGATGAGGTGTTGATGGGCACATTCTTCGTACCCCTTCTCATGGGATGCTCGATGACCTTGGAGAGGTTGGCACAGCCGGCTCATTTAAGGCAGAGCGCTTCATCATCACTTAACCTCATTAGGTATTTCTGTGTCAACCTCGGCTTGGTGCAATGTGAAGCTTCTCTGATGAAGGCTTGGACACCTGAGGCTGGGCTGAAGCATGGGCGTGGGGCTTTCTATTACTCTCTAACCTCTGTGGCAAGCAGGTGCTGGGGCTGACATGGGTGGTATTTTTTGTTTGTTTTAAAGACCATTTTGTTCTCCTGCCTTCACTGGGATATAAAAAATTTTTATTAGTATATATTAATTATAAATGATAATAGATTCATTATGACATTTTCATACCCATGCATAATGTATTCTGTGATAGTCTCTGTCTTTAACACACACACACACACACACACACACAATTTTGGTGACCCAGTGTTCCGTCTCACTAAGGTTGGTTACAGGACTGTGAGGAGGACTTCGTTAGCAGGAGCAGGGTACCTTCTCCATGGTTTCACATGATACAGGAAATACCTGTCCTGTATCAGCCATCAGCTGTGTATAAATCCTCAGAAAGGGCTGGAGCCCGGTGAGCCCTCCCTCTGCATGGCAGGCTGTTGACGGGCCCAGTCCTGAGTGGGTGAGTCTCAGAGTGCCCCAGTGTGTGGTGTTGGAAGGAGATTCACTGCATATTCTTACAGGCTGTGGGCTGGGTAGTCCAACGGTGACTGTCTCACACCGGAGGATCCAGGATTTGCTCAGAAGACAGCCTGGATGTCTGAGCTGTCCCAACAGCGCTGAAGGCCTGCAGAGTCCTGAAGAGCTGCTGCTGGTTCTGTTGAAGTCCTGAGTGGTTGCCTCTAGTATTAGCGAAGGAATGTTGCTGCGACAGGATAGAAGGAACTGGCAGCAAACTGGAAAGCAAGCAGAAGGCAAAACTTCTTTCTTCCATATCCTTTCATCTGGGCTGCCACCAGAAAGTGCCAGTGTCAATAATCTGATCAAGAAAATCTGTTACAAAGATTTAAAAAAAGGAGGAGGAAGAGGAGAGTAAAAACATACAAAGGAAGGAACAAAAAAAGAAAGAAGAAGAGAGAGAAGATAATTTCTTACAGGTGTGCCCAGCTGCTTGCATTTTAGTTGATTCCAGATCCCATTAGACTGACAACCAAGATAAGCACACGGAGCCTGGAAGTCAGCATTCCACAACACTTTGCATTTCCTCTAGCTCTTACATTTTCTCTCTTCCTTTCTCTGGAGTGTTTTCTGAGCTTGAATGGTGTAATATGAAGGCTTCATTTATGCGTGGTCGTTGCTCCCAGTGCCCGGAGCAGTTATGTGTCCCTGCTGGCCACCGCAGAGAAAGCATCTTTGCTCAAAGCTGAAAGCACTGCTCTTTTATCAACACACACAAAGTTCCTCATCAGGCAATTTGCTGGGCACACCAAGTCCACTTGAACGCTGGGGATTTTGACGGTAGTGATGTGCAGGTGCAGAGGGTTCACATGGCAGGTAGTGGCCAGAAATGCTAATGAACAACCTCTCCTGCATGGACGGCCAGGTCAGCCCCGGGCAAGGGCTTACTGCCAAATGCTAACAGCACCTGGGGTTGAGAGACTCTGCCGTAAAGGAAGGTGTTTGTTCTGTGCTTGATTTTTTGTTTTGTTTTGGGACAGGCTGTCATGGAGCCCAGGCTGGCCTCAAATTCACTACACAGCTGAGGACGACTTTAAACTTCAGACCTTCAAGTCTCTGCTTCTCATATGCTGAGAGTACAGGAGTGAACCACAATGCATGGCAGTTTTTAATACTTTTAAAAATTAGATATTTAGCATTTTAAAAATTCTAAGAGCTTGGATGTGGCTCAGTATCATAGCACCCGACTAACAAGCACTTCTTCTGGGTTCCTCCCCAACACTGTCAAAAACCAAAACAATAAAGTCCAATATTTTATCATCAGAAGACTAAAATAAGTTATTTAAAATACAGGTAAATATGCTGGAATCCGTTTGAGTAGCATCTCACTACTTATGGACGACAACCTTGGAGTACAGCGGGCACTCAATACCTATTTGTGCAATGAATGAATGAATGAATGAATTCTTGAATGAATGGCATTGTGAAACCACGTGTCTCATTTTGTTTGTTATAATGCAGTTTTCCTCTTCTGAAACAGTCTGCAGATTTGGGGGTACATATTGTACAGTCTATTTATGTATCAATGCATTTACTTAGTTATCTGCTTTGAATTTTAGCAGGGGAAGCCATGACTCCAGCCCCACTTCGTGTAATAAATTGTTGTTATATTTGCTCATAAGCTTGGCCTCTTCCCTTTCTCAACACTTGTGCTACTGTTTGGGTAAGTTTGACCTGATATGTTTCCAATCTGTCTGTGTGAGAACAAGATTTGATATTGATTTGGATGGCAGCCAGAAAGCTCTTTCTCACAGAGGAAAGACTATTCCATAACCAAATGATTACGTAGTTAGATATACCCCTTGACTCACACAGCTCCAAGTTGTATGTTTCATGGTGTTGGCAACGGGAGGCATTGGTAAATGGAATCCCACTTCTGGTGCTCCTTGGCACACTCCCACGTTGCCCATGGCCCTGTGTCCCTGTGGAATCCCCCTCCATATGGCATACGGCCCAATAGCATTGTTGCCATCTGAATTTCTACCAGACTTTCTTTTTAATTTCCAGTTTTGAGCAAATTCTCCATGACCAAGCTATACCTGTAGCCTTTGTCTATTATCATCAAAGTGCTTTTTGTTTGCTCCCCTAGATGCGTGTTCTCTGAGGGCAAGGGCTTTGTTCTTGCCCCGCTATTTCTATATTCTCAGTGCCTAGATGCCTCTACATGTCAGACGTTCACTAAATATTTAGTGAACCAGTGATTGTGGCGTAGAGAGACTTACACACTGAATGACCGACCCACCTCATACTAATCCCTGCCAGAAGAAGTGGTCACATCACTAGGGACCAGAAGTACAGCCCCTGTGTGACCTAATCAACCTCTTTTCACTGTCCTGGGTTCTTGGTCTTACATCCTCAGAGCCCTGGAACCGCCAGTCAGCTGCAGACTCAGCAGATACGACAGGGCATGCTGTAATCCCAGCCGCAGCAGCAGTGATCTTGTGATATCACACACAGGGAGGCCAGCCTGCGTTGCCTAGGGCAGAGGAGTCCTGGGTTTCAGGACCGCCAGTGCAGTGGGGGTGGCCATTCGATGTGACAACAGCGTTCCTCGGAGATCTGTGGTGCCTGCAGCGGGCAGTTCCTCTGGCCATCGTGGCCTCGTCCTGGCACATCACGAGGGAAACATCTTAGTGGTCACTGAATCTCAAAGTTGCAGAACAGTCTGCACAAGGAACGGGGAGAAGGAGAAATTGGTGCATTACTTGCTCCAAGTAAACAAAGGCAATTGCTGTTCAATTTAAAGCAAAGGCTGAGGGCAGAGGGGAGAGACAGAGAGACACACAGACACGCACACACACACACACACACACACACACACAGAAAGAGATCTGGTTTCGACACTGCAGCACTTCCGTAAAGTGCAAACCTTCAGCACTACAAACTGTAGCTGCAGGCGAGTCTTCTGCAGTGGCCCCTGACTGACAGAGCAAGCCTGTGTCTGCTGCCAGTGTCGCTGAGGTGGGTGAAGGGTTCATATGAAAAGTTACTCAACTTGGCTAAGATTGTCCTGTCATAAACCAGAACAAGAGCTGAATCCTGGTTGCCTGACTCCCATTACCTCTTTTCTTTAGCACTAGGCTGCTATTATACATGTAACATAAGAAAAGAAATTTAAAGAAAAAGGCCAGAGGGAAGCCAGAGTGTGATCCCCAGAATCCACAAAGATGTTACCTTTGTATGGATCTAAATATTTATTTTCTGTGTGCATACCTTAGCGTGGGTGCATCTACAGACACGGAAAATAAATATTTAGAAAAGAAAAACAAGAGCTCTCTCGGGGAGGAAAGGGCTCCGTGGGAGAACCCGCTCAGGATGTGGCCTTCTGCTTTGGATCCTAGGGTCCACGCAGAGGCAGATGCAGCCGCACACGCCTGGAGTCACAGCGCCCCAGCATCTAGATGGGGCGCACAGGTGAACCCATGGAAGCGTTGGGCTAGCTCGCTTGATGTGTGCCGCAGCAAACAAGTAGGGACTCAAGCTAGCACTGACGCCTGAGGGTGCCCACTCACTCCCACACACAGTGTGGCACATACCCACTTGTACTCACGGACAACTTAAAAAAAAATCTAGGTTTCATCCTGTATTAAGCGTGACAATCAGTTTCAGCTGTCGAGTTTAGTGGTATTGCCTTCTGCCACAATGATCCAAGGGAAAATGTTACACAGTTAATAGAAACAGCAGGTGATAAAAATACTTTTTTTTTTTTTTTTTTGCCTGGGTATTCATTATACAATCTTGGGGGCAGCTAATTTATCTTCCTAATTATGTTTTGCTTAAGCTGATTTTAAAATTAGTTTGTTTATCCTGAGCACATACTGATTAACAGCAGGGAGAGGTGGCCTCAAAGCATCTTAGGTGGGAGAGGAAGAAGATTTTGAGATTTGAGGCAATTTGATGGATCATTCTCAAGTGGCTAAGGAAGGGAGAAGGCTGATACGTTGATGGTACTATGACTATAATAACTATCATAATTATTGCTGGCATTATTTAAATACAAGGTTTCAGCTCGCAGACCCGGAGATAAAGAGGCCCCATGCTTCTTGTTCATTCTTTAATCCTAATCAGAGTTCAGACAGTCAGGGAGGGAAATGGAAAAGGGAGGAAGGGATGGGGAGATGGCTCGCTGGGTGTTCTCCCAGGTGTTCTCGTTTGCTTTCTATTGCGGTGATGAAGACTGTGGCCAAAAGCAACCTGGGACTGTTTTACCTTACCGCCTACAGTCTATCATGAAGGGACATCAGGGCAGGAACTCAGGAGGCAGGAATTGAAATACCATAGAGGAATGCTACTTACTGGCTTGCTCACTTTTCTTTCTTACACAATGTAGGACCACCTGCCCACAGTAGGCTAGGCCCTCCCACCTTAGCCATCAGTCAAGAAAATGGCCTACAGACTTGCCGAGAGGCCAATCTGAGTTGAGGATCTCTCTTTCTGATGACTCTAACTTAGTGAACAAAATCTAACCAGCACAGTGGGTAAAGAAGCTGCTAAACAGACCTAACTGCCTGGGTTGGATCCCAAAAGTCCATGTAAAAAGCTGGATGTGTTAATACTCAGTTCTGAAATCCCAGCGCTCATATAGAGAAATGGGAGGTGAAGGAGGCCCCTGGAGGCCCACAGATCAGTAAGCCTGGCTCATGCAGGCTTGAACAGCCCTGTCTTCAAACGAGAGAGACGGGAACGACTCACACAAAAGCCTGTTCTTTGACGTCCATGACATGGGTATGCCTGTGTTTACTCACACATCACACATAGTCATTAATAATAATAATAACAACAGTAATAAATTTTAAAAAGAGGAGAATTGGGGTATAGTTGAACAGAAAAACACACATGCACAAATGTACATGCATACACACACAGGGAGGAGAGGGAGACAGTGAGAAAGCTGAAGGTGATGGTAGGACTTTCCTTTCCATCTCCATCCAAGGACGGTTGAGCGCCTATTGCATACTGTGAATTATACCAATTACTGAAGGTACCAGGATGAATGAGGCCATTCATTGTCTGCCACTCTGAAACTCTGCACTCTGGTATGGAAACCAGAGGAGGAAACAGAGAGGTCACAGCCAGTGTTCTAACACAATCAGAATGAGCACTCAGGAAGCAGAAGCAGGAGGCTGCCTGCCTAAGGGAGGTAAAAGAGGGAGCAGCCCTCTCACTTTTTCAGGCTCTCTCGGTTGCCAGGGTAGAGATTGTAAAGAGTGGGATGGGAGTTTAGTGTGGGCTGCTGACTCTTCAGGCTCAGTGTAAAGCTTTCAGCTGCTTTAAGCAAAGAGAGGCACTAAAGGGAGGCAGCAGGAAAAGGGTCAGGTGGCTCTCTTCTTGCTTTGCCTTTTGTGATGTCTTCAAGATCTTCAGATGAGCTGGGTGGACCTCTGTGATTCCACTTCCTACTACACAAGGCCACTGAAGTCCACCTCAGCAGCGTGACCATGGATCTGGGCTCTGGTAACTTCCTTTAGCTGCCTGTCCAGACTCAGGATTCTACCAGCTCCTTCCTGGTACTAATTCCTAGTTTCCCTCAGTGTCCCCTGGTTGGTGGCTGAGCTTTTCCACCCCTGGGAAAACCATTACCCGAATGTGACTGACTCTATTTAAAGACAGGAGTTTCTGTATTTCTTGATGGGTTCTGTACTGGTTGGCTTTTGCCAGCTTGACACAGACATTTTGACACAGTCTGGGAAGATGGAATCTCATTGAGGAATCACTATCAGAATGGCAGGTGAGCAATTCCATGGGGGCATTGTCTTCATTACTAACTGATGAGGAGGGCCCAGCTTACTGTGGGCGGTTCCACACCTGGGGAGGTGACCCTGGGGTAGCTGAACTTGAGCTTGGAGAGCAAGATAGTATCATTCTTCCGTCATTTCCCCTTCAGTCCCTGCTTCCAGGTTCCTACCCTAACTTCCCTCAGTGACAGACTGTGACAAGAAGATGTAAGCCATTTTTCCCGAACGTGTTTTTGGTCGCTGTTTGATCCCAAGATAAGCTGTGATGGCTGGGGGCAGGGTGCCTGGGTTGTTAGGTTGGGGTGTAGGGTAGGGACTTCCCCAGGGATGGGATGTTGACTTTGCTCTTAAAGAAGGAACTCTTCTAGACATCCAAGGAGGGCTGTGCCACACAGATGCTTGGAGTGAGACACCTGAGTGTAAGGACCCAGGAGAGACAGATGACCCTAGCAGCGGGGGCCTGGCCAGTTCAGCTTACAGGCAGGCAGGGAGCCCTAGCAGGGCTCTTGTACCTGCTTTCCCAGCACCGCGGCCACAGGGGCATGCATCCATGCCTGGGGTTTACCTGGATACTGAGGAGACAAACTCAGTCCTGATGTTTGCACAAGAGGTTTACCAACTGGGTCGCCTCTCCAGCCCAAATTTCAAACTGATGTAGTTTAGATGCCACCCTAGGTCTGTTTTTCCCCTTGGGGTATCCAGGCACTATCGCTCAGTGGGCTGGACCAGAGGGAATAGAAATTATCGAGGGCAGGTGGGTTAGGCAGGATCTCTGTCGGTGTGAGTGCAGGAGACAGCTTTCTGAAACGTTTCTTTCTTATAGGGTGGGGGGTGGAGAACAAGGGCTATATAAACCATGGGGCATGGGTGGGGGCTTGGGGGTCGAGGGTGCATCATTGGCTGAGGCCCAGGTGCTAGGAATGCTTCATTTGCAGGTGCTTGTTGGACATGTCCTTATAGGGGGGAGGAGGTTTAACCTGAAACCTGGCCACCAGGCTACGTGAGCACCTCAAGGACGGGGCATAAGGCTTCCATGAGCTGGAACAAGCAGGTCCAGAGGCAGGGAGGAAACAGCCCTACTCCTGCCAGTCTCAGGATGTGATTTTCAGTTTGTTCCAGTCTGGCTCCCCAGGTTGCTCTGCTTTTCTGGCCCCAAATTTAGACGGTAAATCTCCAGCTGCTTTAGCACTAGCCAGCTCTGCTTAGCATGGGTGTGGAGACTGAGCAAGGGACTCCTCGATTCAGACTAGAAGGCACCATGGCTTGAACTGTGTGATTAGCTTGATGGCTGGATATAACAGAGAAGACACATCCTGGCTATTATTCTTTTGATTCTTTTGATTTTATCACTGCAATAGAAATGTAAGACATGTCTATTGGGGGCAGATATTAATGCTCAGAGTAAATCTTAGTGAGAAAAATGTCGCGTTATTAAAGGCGAGAGAAGGGCAGCTGCAACCATGCAGAGTGTGGTCCCTGGCAGCATGCATGATAGGGATAAAGAGAGAGATCAGCAGAGCTTGGAGCCTGCAAGAGGGCTTAAGGGCTGGACAGGCTTTAACCTGTGGCCTTCCTGCTAGCTAAGGAGATTTGCCGCAGACCTTTGAACAAAGCAAGGACAAGTAGGAGGTGTGGGGTGATGAAAATGGCAATGGAAAAAAAATAGTGTGAACAGGGCAAAGACATCTGCTTGGCTCTCTAGCTCCGGGAGCCTGGATGGGGGGCTGTGGCGGAGTGCCTTGACCCCTGTAGCAGACTCTCCATAGAGTTACACATCGAGGTTGATTGAGTGTTTTTCTGGCAAGTTAGGTTTTTGTTTTGAGTATGGCCGATCCCCATAATACCTGTGTTTACAGCAGGGAAGACAAATCCCATGGTGGCTGAGAAAGATCCATCATATCTCGAAGTTCGTTTGGGATGATGGGCTAAATGATAACATACATCTTAGGTGATACATTCCTTAAGTGATGAGAGAATGGCCCCAAGGATTCCAGAAAAACTTGAAATTCTGATTGTGGAGGTAAGATTATACTGGTCCTCTGTACTAGCCTGTATCTTTTCAGCCTGTCCATCATTTCTGCCCTTGGTGGTCCTCTTCACTGCTCTTTATGGCTCAAAGGGGACTTGATCTAACATGTTATCCATATACAGAAGTATATATCAGATTGTCAGATTGCTCCTGGAACATAGTGACTGAGTCAACACAGGAAGCCCCCTCTCTCCTTTCCTCCCTCCTTCCGGCCTCCCTTCTTCTGTCCCTTCCTCTCACTCTTTGTCTCTCTATCTCTGTTTCTGTCTCTCTGTGTCTCCACATCTCTGTCTGTCTGTCTCTCTCTCTGTCTCTTTCTCTGTTGAGACTGAACCGAGGACTTCATACATGGTAGGCAATCACTCTGCCACTGAGCCACAACCCCACCTGACCTCTTAAGGTATCTGGAAGAATCTCTCGGGTAGCAGTTGTTTTGGAGATTTGGGGCTTTCATGGAGCTAGGATGGTTTGTTTCCATAAAGGTTAAAATTTACCTTGTGAGACAGAAGCACACATACAGAAGTTATAGACTGGAGGATCTTTGAAGCAAAGGTGTTTTAATCCCGCCACAGTTATCTATAAGCCCCGAATCTGGGCATTGTGATTAAGAAGCATTCTGTAAATACATTGACATATTTTTCTCCCAGAGAGGTTATAGCAGCTCATGTTCTCTGTAAAGATCTAAAACATCTTTTCCTCCATGCCTGAAGGGAATCTGGTTATTTTAATAATAATAATAATAATAATAATAATAATAATAATAATAATAATAACAGATAAGAATTTATGTGACTTCTGATTTGCATTTCTTTGGTCTCTACAAAATTGTTTTTGTTTTTGTTTTTGTTTTTTTTTAGTATTTGTTGCCCACTCTTCATTTACAAATAGCTCATTTGTTGCTGTGATATTTTATTGGTGTGTACACCATTTCCATATTGCCTTTAAGGATTCTTTTTATATTAAGGATCTTGTAAGCTTTTTTTGCTTCCGGTGATGCAAGTCTCAGTTTGCCATCTTCTTATCTTCTTTGACTGTTTGCTATGGTTTAAAAATATAATTTCAGCATAATTTTTATGCAAGAAAATGAATCTACCTTTAGTGCATAATTCATTGAAAAGTTTTAAAAGATCTATTTATTTATTTAGTATGTGTGTGTGTGTGTGTGTGTGTGTGTATGTGTGTGTGTGTGTGCGCGTGCGCGTGAATGTGTGCATGCCTGCCTGTGTGAGTTTATGTGTGCTGCATGAGTGAAGGAGCCTGCGGAGTCCAGAAGAAGGTACAGGATTTCCTGTAACTGGTAAGCTGCTCTCTGGGTGCTGGGAAAGCAGGGACAAGAGGGTCGCTAGGGCTCGCTGCCCTGCCTGTAAGCTGAACTGCTGAACCCCAGTTCAGTGGGATCCTCTCAAAAGTGGAGAGTGACTAATAGAGACTCCTGGCATTGAGGTCGCAGGGGCATGCCCCATGCCTGGGTTTTTCCTGGATACTGAGGGGACAAACTCAGTCCTCAGGTTTGCACAAGAGGTTTACCAACTGGGTCGCCTCTCCAGCCCAAATCTAGAACTCCACACATATAACGCCATACAGAATGTACCGTTACTCATTTTTTACAAAGCACAGTGTCCTTTAGACTCACTCGGGCTGCTGTGTACTGCAGCCATTCATCCCTTCACTGACGAGCTGCGTGGTGTGACTGTGTGACAGCTCGCTTCTCCATTCTGCTCCTGCCAGCAGCAGGAGGTTGACAAGAACGTTTACGTAGTCATCTTTTGTGGACATGTTTGTTTCTCTTAACTAAGCATCCGGAAGCAGAATCGCCAGAATATATGAGAGTTTAAATTTACAAGACATTGACAAATTCTCAAAAGAAGTGATATTTTACACTTGAGCCCACACTGAGGAAAGTTTCAACTCTTTTCCATCTTCATCTTCAATTAACTTATTTAGCATTGTGCTTTGTTTATTGTTTTTAAATTTATCATTTTTATTTTTTGGTCTTTTTTGTTATTGTTATTATTATTTTCCCCAGAGCTGAGGACCGAACCCAGGGCCTTGCGCTTGCTAGGCAAGCGCTCTACCACTGAGCTAAATCCTCAACCTGCTTTGTGTAATTTTAGCATCATGAGTGGATGTTTCTGGGATCTGGTTTAGGTTTTTATTTGCATTTTCCTCACAGCTAAGGTGACAGGCATCTCTTAAAGTGCCAAATGCATGTGTGTAGCTCCTTTGTTACACATATTTTTAAATGTTTCATTAATTTTTATTGAGTTGTCTTATATTTGAGTTGTAGGAGATCTTATCTGAGGAAAATGTGATCAGGTAATAATTCTGAGGAATATATCCCACCACCCAATAATAAATGTCTTTAGAACTAAATATTGAATTTAACAAGGTTGTTAGCTACAATGGCAATATAATATAATATAATATAATATAATATAATATGATATAATATGATATAATATGATATAATATGATATAAT